>NC_092388.1:20006986-20310016 GCF_030028105.1 Mobula birostris
CATAAGACATAGGAGCAGAATTAGGCCACTCAGCCTATCAAGTTAACTCCACCATTCCACCACGGCTGATCCTGGCTTCCACTCAACCCTATACACCTGCCTTCTTGCCATATCCTTTGATGCCCTGACCAATCAGGAAACTATCAGCTTCCGCCTTAAATAAACCCACAGACTTGGCCACCACCTCAGAGCAATCCACAGATTTACTACTTTCTGGCTAAAAAAAATTCCTCCTTACCTCTGTTCTAAAGGGTCACCCCTCAATTTTGAGCCTGTGTCCTCTAGTTATGGATACCCCCACCATAGGAAACATCCTCTCCACATTCAACATTCAACATTCTTTCAACATTCAGCATTCGGTAGGTTTCAATGAGATCCTCATGCATTCTTCTAAATTCCAGTGAGTACAGGCCCAAATCTGCCAAACGCTCCTCATACCTTAACCCCTTAATTCCTGGAAACATCCCTGTGAACCTCCTCGGGACTCTGTCCAACGGCAACACATTTTTTCTTAGATATGAGGCCCAGAACTGTTGACAATACTCCAAGTGTGGCCTGACTAGTGTCTTACAAAGGCTCAGCATTATCTCTTTATTTTTATATTCTATTCCCCTTGAAATAAATGCCAACATTGCATTTGCCTTCTTTACCACAGACTCACCTCCAAATTAACCCTCTTGGAGTCTTGCAAGAGGACTCCTAAGTCCCTCTGCACCTCTGATGTTTGAATTTTCTCCCCAATTAGATAATAGTCCGCACTATTGTTCTTTTTACCAAAATGCATTACATACATTTCCCAACACTGTATTCCATCTGCCACTTTTTTGCCCATTCTTCCAATTTGTCTCAGTCCTGCTGCAATCACATTGCTTCCTCAGCACTGCCTACCCCTCCACCTATCTTCATATCATTCGCAAACTTGCCACAAAGCCATCAATTCTGTGATCTAAATCATTGACAAACAATGTAAAAACTAGCAGTCCCAATACTGACTCCTAAGGAACACTGCTAGTCACCAGCAGCCAACCAGAAAAGGCCCCTCTTATTCCCACTCACTGCCTCCTGCTTGGCAGCCATTCCTCATTCCATGCCAGTATCTTTCCTGTAACGCCATAGGATTTTATCTTGTTCAGCAGCCTCATGTGTGGAGCCTTATCAAATGCCTTCCGAAAATCCAAGTCTATGACATCCACTGGCTCTCCTTTGTCCACCCTGCTTGTTACTTCCTCGAAGAATTCTAACAGATTTATCAGGCAAGTTTTCCCTTTCAAGTAACCATGTTGACTTTTGGCTTATTTTATCATTAGTCTCCAAGTAACTTAAAACCTCATCCTTAATAATAGATTCCAACACTTTACCAACCACTGAGGTTAGGCTAACTAGCCTATGAATTCTTTTCTTTTGCCTTCCTCCCTACTTAAAGAGTGGAGTGACATTAGCAATTTTCCAGTCCTCTGAGACCATGCCAGAATAAGTGATTCTTGAAAGATCATGACCAATACATCCATTATCTCTTCAGCAACCTCTCTCAGGTCTCTGGGATGTAGTCCATCTGGTCCCGGTGACTTATCCACCTTAAGACCTTTCAGTTTACCAGCTCTTTTCCTTTTGTAATAGCAATAGCACTCACTCCTGTTCCCTGACACGCACGGACCTCTGGCATACAGCTAGTGTCTTCCACGGTAAAGACTGAAGCAAAATACCCATTAAGTTCATCTGCCATTTCTTTGTCCCCCATTACTACCTCACCAGTATTATTTTCCAGTGGTCCATTGTCAACTCTCACCTCCCTTATACTCTTCATGTAACTGAAAAACTTTTGGTATCCTGCTTTATATTATTGGCTAGTTTGCCCTCATATTTCATCTTTTCCCTTTTTATAGCTTTTATCGTTGCCCTTTGTTGGTTTTTGAAAGCTTCCCAATCATCCATTTTCCCACTCACTTTTGCTACCTTATATGCCCTTTCCTTAGCTTTTACTTAGTCCTTAACTCCCTTTGTCAGCCATAGTTGTGTACACTTGCCATTTGTGAACTTCTTCATCAGTGGGACATATCTCTCCTGTGCCTTGTGAACTATTCCCAGAAACTTCAGCCATCTCTGCTCTGCCATCATCCCTGCCAGTATCCTTCTCCAATCCACCTGGGCAAGTTCCTCTCGCATGCCTCTGCAATTCCCTTTAATTCATAAACCTATGAGTCCCTCATTGTTGCTGCCCTATTGAAGTATGGATGGTCTAAATGGCACCCTGAATGTTCTCTCCCATGTGGGAATGGCTTCCTTATTGTTCTGTCATTGTGTGAAAGCCCATCGGCAAGATGCCTTGTCATTGTCTCAGTGCAGAGAAATCAACCTTCTACTCTTGGGGTCACAAACACCATCTTCTGTGGCAGATGGAAGATGCATGCTCTTCCTCTGGTAAGTTACTTTCTCTACAGTACTACCTCCTTGCCTGTTAGTTGCCATTGAGTTTCTCAGATTGAATATGCCAAGTCTGTATTCCTATGCATGGATGGCATCAGTCCTTGAACTGGTACTCATCAAACTAAGCTACAGAGATACTGTATCACTGCATCTCCTTGAATCTCCCTGGGTTTCCTCAATCCTTTGCCATCTTTTGGACATACCAGCATTTGCTTCAGCTAAAAGAAACCGTGGAGAACAAGAATTAGCACATGAAGCTAGGGTTAAGTAAAGATTGATGCTCAGTTGCAAAAACAAATGCATCCTGTCAGATATTGTGCAAGAGATTTCATCAAAATAGGAAAATGAGTTAGATATGCCACAAATTCAAGCCACGATGTTCACTGGATGAGACAGTCTCCGCAATCTCTATCAGATCCTCCTTGATTTGTCAGGGATGTGAATGGACAGGCTCCTTCCTCCCATTCTTCCGCCTTCCTGCTGTTCTTGGATCATTTCCCAAGCTCTTGCTCTAAGGAGAGGCTGAGTAAACTTGGGTTGTTTTCTCTGGACCATCGGTTGGAGGCTGAGGGGAGATCTCATAGGTTTATAAAATTACAAGAGACATAGATAGAGTAGGCAGTCAGGGTCTCTTTCCCAGTGCAGAAAAGTCAAATATTAGAGGACATGCATTTAAGTTAAGTGGGGGAAAATTTAGATGAGATATGCAGGACAAGTTTTTTTTTACAAAGAGTAGTGGGTACCTAGAATGGGCTGCAAGGTTTAGTGGTGGAAGCAGATATGATAGAAGTACTTAAGAGAGTTTTAGATAAACACATGGATATCCAGGGATTGGAAGGATATGGATCATGTACAGGTAGAAGAGATTTGCTTTAATTTGGCATTGAGTTCAGTGCAGAGATCGGGGCCAAAGGGATTGTTCCTGGTTCTAAGTTCTATATTTAATGTTACGTACCCCGTAACTGGGTTGCCAAACCAGCAGAAATGGACCACTTAGTTGGAGTCTGGATTACTGGAACTAAGAAAGTTTTATTAAAGAAATAAGTAACACAGTACTCTAATCGTAAGGATATAAATGCAACAGGTTAGCAATGATAAAACACACATGTACACAGAACTAGGATAATAGGAATCAATCAAGCTCTATCGCAGTCTAGGGGTAAAATGATCAGTCTGAAGTGACGCAGAGTTCAGTTCAGCTGAGTACAGTTCGCAGTAATCGCTGTCGTGCCGTTGGAAAGAGAGAGAGTGAATATGCAAATTCTGATTCAAATAGACCTTTGTTCTTCGCAGTTAGCTTTTGGGCAAACTCTTTTAATGTCTTGTATGGTCACCAACTGTGACCCCTCCGCTCCGGATACGACCGTTCTTCCGTGGTGAACCCAGCACCCAGGCAAGGGTGGCCACACACACCAGGTTCCCGCCGATCCTACCTTTTCACCCTGTGTGTCTATGGTTGGTCCTGCGACCAGACCTCCAAACTCACACCAACTTGTGGGGGCACACCGCACTTCCAGGGTCTCGTTATCTCGTGGTGTCTGTTGTGCCTTAACGAACCTGTTCCTTTTATCCCCCTATCGCCTGTCCATCAAACTTCAAACAGTTCAGGTTCAATGCAACTGGTCTGTCAATACTCGGAACTGTGTCTCTTTTCGTTAATCTCTCTCCTCTCTCATTAACATTTTGAACGCTTCTCCCTTTGTCTCTCTTATCTCTCTCATCAGTATCAATCTTCTGATAACTCGGTTTTTCATCACATTAAATATTCAGAAAGTTATTTACTTTAGCCTGCAGCAACAAATCAAGCAGATTCTTCGGGAGGAAAGGAATTGTTGACATTTCAAGTTGAAATCCTACAGCAGGACTGGTTCCTCCAGCAGATTGTGTGGTGATCTGGATTCCAGCTGTTGCAGTCTCTTGTGTCTCCTGTTTACCTTAACTGACCGTATTGCTTTGAGGATATGTGCTTCACATGGAAATGGTGGGCGTTGATCATTCAGAATTGTGAGGTAGTGAATGCAGATGTCCTTAAACCATATAAGGGATTTCCCAATAGTCACACTTCTAATGGGCAGCTAGCAATGGAAAATGGAATCAGGATAAAGATATGAGAGCTGGAAATACTCAGAAATTCAAGCAGCATCTGAGGGGAGAGAGTAAACATTTATGGTTCATTGACCTTTTAGTTCTGACTTTATCTCCTGCAATCATACCTTCCTAAACCTCTCCACCTCTAACCCTTTGTTCTTCTTTCAAATGTTCCTTAAAATCAAACTCTTCGATCATGCTTTAGGTTATCTTCCACACTGTTTCCTTATGCAGTTTGGCATTTAATTTTGTTGAGTGCCCTGGGAAACGTTGGTCTATTAAAGGCAGCATATAATTGTATACTGTTATTTTTCACCTCCAAATATGGATTTGACTAAATAAGCTCTGGTGAGAAAGTCAGTATTTCAGAATCATCATGTCATCAGATCCTATCAATGCTGTTTGACCTCCTGGCAGCTTTCAGCATTTTCTGTTTTAAATTTAGATTTCCAACATCCTCAGTATTTTGTTTATTATGCAACAGTGAATGAAGAATGGTACTTCTAAATCATGATGAGAGGTTCTAATGAACTTCACTTCCCAGACACACATGATTGCTAAGATGAAATAGATAAAGAATACAGCACAGCTGTGAATGTGGCTAATTGTCAGGCTATTCAGAACCCCTGGTGCATTTCTCACAATATAATAGAAACTGCAGTACTGAAGGATGTGTCAATACACATTCTATTTTTAAAATTACCTGAATGTTAATGTTTCTGATCTACAAAATGAAAACATTTATGAATTCTGCTGGAACAGCATGCGGAACTACAGCTGCAGGGAGACCAGAGTACCAGGACAGTTAGCGGAGACGTTGCGGAGGCAGATGTTAGTAAAACTTCAGACAAAATTAGGAAGCAAAAGGTTGAGCATGGTGCGACTAGTGTCCTGAGCTGCCTATATTTAGTTGCAAGAAGTATCATAGGAAAGGTGGATGATTTGGATGATGGAATTGATGATATGATATGAAGACAAGAGGAGGGGCAGGTAGTTTTGAGGAAGAAGAGAGGCTACAGAAGGATTTAGACAGATTAGGAGAATGGGCAAAGAACTGGCAGATGAAATACAGTGTCGGGAAATGTATGGTCATGCACTTCGGTAGAAGAATTGAAAGGGTAGACCATTTTCAAAATGGAGAGAAAATACAAAAAAAACGAGGTGTAAAAGGATTTGGGAATCCTTGTGCGGGATTCCCTAAAGGTTAATTCGCAGGTTGAGTTTGTGGTGAGGAAGGCAAATGCAATGTCAATTCAGGAGGACTAGAATATAAAAACAAAGATGTAATGCTGAAACTTTAAAAAGCACTGGTGAGGCCTTACTTGGAACATTGTGAGCAGTTTTGGGCTCCTTATCTTAGAAAGGATGTGCTGAAACTGGAGAGGGTTCAACGGAGGTTCACAAAAATGATTCCAGAATTGAACAGTTCATCATATGAAGTGCTTTTGATGGCTCTAGGTCTGTATTCACTGGAATTCCAAAGAATGAGAGGTGACCTCATTGAAACATCAAATGGTGAAAGGCCTTGAAAGAGTGATGTGGAGAGGATGTTTCCGATGGTGGGAGAGTCTAAGACCAGAGGACACAGCCTCAGACTGGAGAGGCAGCCTTTTGGAATGGAGATGAGGAAGAATTTCTTTAGCCAGTGAGTGGGGAATCTGTGGCATCCTTTGCCACAGGCAGCTGTGGATGCCAAGTCTTTATGTATACTTAAGGCGAGGTTGATAGATTCTTGACTGGTCAGGACATGAAGATATACGGGGAAAAGGCAGGAGATTGGGGCTGAGAGGAAAATATGATCAGCCATGATGAAATGCCCGAGCAGACTCGATGGGACAAATGGCCTAATTCTGCTCCTATATGAACACGCTCTTATCCGTCTGTAAGTCGGACTGTGAGGCAGCGGGTGTGTGTTTAAAAGAGAGAAGTGTGTGGAAGTCATTCATTAGGCAGCGGGAGTATTTAAAAGAGAGCAGATTAACGGAGCGGGCGACATTATAGCGGGCGATGGGAGTAGAGGGAGACAGAGTAGGAAGACTTTGGCTTGAGCGACTTCAGCGAGCAGAGGATGAGGAAGAGCTTCACTCCAAGTGAGGTAAGGCCGGGTAAGTTCATTTAATAAATCTAATTGCCTTAAGAGTAGGTAATGGAGGCAGCAGTTAGCGCAGTTGAGTGCTCCGTTTGCAGGATGTGGGAAGTCAAGGCGAGCACAATCGTCCCTGATGACTACACCTGCGAAAGGTGCATCCAGCTGCAGCTCCTGACAAACCGAGTTAGGGAACTGGAGCTGGAGCTGGATGAACTTCGGATCATTTGGGAGGCAGAGGCAGAAATGAACAGGAGTTACAGGGAGATAGTCACCCCTAAGAGTCAGGAGACAGGTAGCTGGGTGACTGTCAGGAGAGGTGACTGTCAGGAGAGGGAAGGGGAAATAGACAGAATGAGCAGAGCACCCCTATGGCCGTTCCCACCAATAATAAGTACATTGCTTTGGATTCTGTTGATGGGGACGACCTACCAGGGACAAGTTGCAGTGGTCGTGTCTCTGGCACTAAGATGGGACCCTCAACTCAGAAGGGAAGGAGGGAAAAGAGGAGAGCAGTAGTGATAGGGGATTCGATAGTTAGGGGGACAGATAAGAGGTTCTGTGGAAGAGATCGAGAATCCCGGATGGTCTGTTGCCTCCCTGGTGCCAAGGTCCGTGATATCTCGGATCGAGTTCTCGGTATTCTCAAGAGGGAGGGTGAGTAACCGGATGTCATGGTCCATGTAGGGACCAATGGCGTGGGTAGGAAGAGTGAGGAGGTCCTGAAAGGTGAGTTTAGGGAGTTAGGCACCAGGTTAAAGGACAGGACCTCCAGGATAGCAATCTCAGGATTGCTACCAGTGCCACGTGCAGGCAGGTTTAGAAATAGTAAGATAGCGCAGATCAACATGCGGCTGAAGACATGGTGCAGGAGGGAGGGCTTCAGATTTATAGATAATTGGGCAGTTTTCTAGGAAAGGTGGGACCTGTTCTGGAGGGACGGTTTACATCTGAACTGGAGGGGGACAAATATTTTTGCAGGTAGTTTTGCTAGAGAGGCTCCGGTGGATTTAAACTAGATATGAGGGGGGAGGAGAACCAGAGTGTAGGAACAGATGTAGGGAAGAAGGAAGAAAAAGAAAATAGTAAAGTTGTTTGCATCGTTAGTGATAAACAGAGAGTAAGAGGTGGAAAACTTCTTAAATGCATTTATTCTAATGCTAGGAGCATTATGAGAAAGGTGGATGAGCTTAAAGCATGGATTGATACCTAGAAGTATGATGCGGTAGCTATTAGTGAAACATGGTTACAGGAGGGGTGTGATTGGCAACTAAATATTCCTGGATTTAATTGCTTCAGGTGTGATAGAATCAGAGGGACAAGAGGGGGAGGTGCTGCATTGCTTGTCAGAGAAAATATTACAGTGGTGCTCTGACAGGATAGATTAGAGGGCTCGTCTAGGGAGGCTATTTGGGTGGAATTGAGGAATGGAAAAGGTGTAGTAACACTTATGGGGGTGTATTATAGACCACCAAATGGGGACCGAGAGTTGGAGGAGCAAATTTGTAAGGAGATAGCAGATATTTGTAGTAAGCACAAGGTTGTGATTGTGGGAAACTTTAATTTTCCACACATAGACTGGGAAGCCCATACTGTAAAAGGGCTGGATGGTTCGTAATTTGTAAAATGTGTGCAGAATAGTTTTTTGCAGCAATACATAGAGGTACCAACTAGAGAAGGGGCAGTGCTGGATCTCCTGTTAGGGAATGAGATAGGTCAGGTGACGGAGGTTTGTGCTGGGGAGCACTTTGGGTCCAGTGATCACAATGCTATTAGTTTCAATATAATTATGGAGGAAGATAGGTCTGGACCCAGGGTTGAAATTTTTGATTGGAGAAAGGCTAACTTTGAGGAGATGCGAAAGGACTTAGAAGGAATGGATTGGGACAATGTGTTTTACGGGAAGAATATAATTGAGAATTGGAGGTCATTTAAAGGTGAAATTTTGAGAGTACAGAATCTTTATGTTCCTGTTAGGTTGAAAGGAAAGGTTAAAAGTTTGAGAGAGCCATGGTTTTCAACGGATATTGGAAATTTGGTTCAAAAAAAGAGAGATATCTACAATAAATATCGGCAGCATGGAGTAAATGAGGTGCTCCAGGAATATAAAGAATGTAAAAAGAATCATAAGAAAGAAATTAGAAAAGCTAAAAGAAGATATGAGGTTGCTTTGGCAAGTAATGTGAAAATAAATCCCAAGGGTTTCTACCGTTATATTAATAGCAAAAGGATAGTGAGGGATAAAATTGGTTCCTTAGAGAATCAGAGTGGACAGCTATGTGTGGAGCCAAAAGAGATGGGGGAGATTCTGAACAATTTATTTTCTTTGGTGTACACTAAGGAGAATGATATTGAATTGTGTAAGATAAGGGAAACAGGTAGGGAAGTTATGGAAACTATAATGATTAAAGAAGAGGAGGTACTGGAGCTTTTAAGGAATATAAAAGTGGATAAGTTTCTGGGTCCTGACAGATTATTCCCTAGGACCTTGAGGGAAGTTAGTGTGGAAATAGCAGGAGCTCTGACAGAAATATTTCAAATGTCATTAAAAACGGGGATGGTGACGGAAGATTGGCGTATTGCTCACGTTGTTCCATTGTTTAAAAAGGGTTCTAAGAGTAAACCTAGCAAATATCGGCCTGTGAGTTTGACATCAGTGGTGGGCAAATTGATGGAAAGTATTCTTAGAGATGGTATATATAATTATCTGGATAGACAGGGTCTGATTAGAAACAGTCAACATGGATTTGTGCGTGAAAGGTCATGTTTGACAAATCTTATTGAATTTTTTGAAGAGGTTACTAGGAAAGTTGACGAGGGTAAAGCGGTGGATGTTGTCAATATGGAGTTCAGTAAGGCCTTTGACAAGGTCCCACACGGAATGTTGGTTAGGAAAGTTCAATCGTTAGGTATTAATATTGAAGTAGTAAAATGGATTCAGCAGTGGCTGGATGGGAGACGCCAGAGAGTGCTGGTGGATAATTGTTTGTCAGATTGGAGGCCGGTGACTAGTGGTGTGCCTCAGGGATCTGTACTGGGTCCAATGTTATTTGTCATACACATTAATTATCTGGATGAAGGGGTGGTAAATTGGATGAGTAAGTATGCAGATGATATTAAGATAGGTGGAGTTGTGGATAATGAAGTAGGTTTTCAAAGCTTGCAGAGAGATTTAGGCCAGTTAGAAGAGTGGGCTGAAAGATGGTAGATAGAGTTTAGTGTTGATAATTGTAGGGTGCTACATTTTGGTAGGACTAATCAAAATAGGACATACATGGTAAATGGTAGGGCATTGAAGAATGCAGTAGAACAGAGGGATCTAGGAATAATGGTGCATAGTTCCCCGAAGGTGGAATCTCACGTGGATAGGGTGGTGAAGAAAGCTTTTGGTATGCTGGCCTTTATAAATCAGAGCATTGAGTATAGGAGTTGGGATGTAATGTTGAAATTGTACAAGGCATTGCTGAGGCCAAATTTGGAGTATTGTGTACAGTTCTGGTCACGGAATTATAGAAGAGATGCCAACAAAATAGAGAGAATACAGAGAAGATTTACTAGAATGTTTCGTGGGTTTCATCACCTAAGTTACGGAGAAAGGTTGAACAAGTTGGGTCTTTATTCTTTGTAACGTAGAAGGTTGAGGGGGGACTTGATAGAGGTATTTAAAATTATGAGGGGGAGAGACAGAGTTGACTTGGATAGGCTTTTTCCATTGAGAGTGGGGGAGATTCAAAAAAGAGGACATGAGTTGAGAGTTAAGGGGCAAAAGTTTAGGGGTAACATGAGGGGGAACTTCTTTACTCAGAGAGTGGTAGCTGAGTGGAACGAGCTTCCAGCAGAAGTGGTTGAGGCAGGTTCGATGTTGTCGTTTAAAGTTAAATTGGGCAGCTATATGGACAGGAAAGGAATGGAGGGTTATGGGCTGAGTGCAGGTCGGTGGGACTAGGTGAGAGTAAGAGTTCGGCATGGACTAGAAGGGCCAAGATGGCCTGTTTCCGTGCTGTAATTGTTATATGGTTATATGGTTATATCTTATGGTCTTATGAAATGCAATTGTGCATTATTTCTTTATTCAGGCCAGTGGCTGTATTTCATTTGGAGTTTGAGGAGATTTGGTATGACACCAAAGACTCCAGCAAATTTCTACAGATGTACCATGGAGAGCATTCTAACTGGTTGCATAAGAATCGCATATGGAGGGGCTACTGCACAGGATGAGAAAAATTTGCAGAGTTTTGTAAGCTTGGCCAGCTCCATCAGGGGCACTAACCTCCCCACCATCGAGGACATCTTCAAAAGTCGATGCCTCCAGAAGGCGGCATCCATCATTAAAGACCCCCACCACACAGGACTTGCTCCCTTCTCATTATACCATTGGAAGGGAGGTAGCGAAGGCTGAAGACCAGCATTTTTTTTTTTGCACAGCTTCTTCCCCTCCGCCATCAGATTTCTGAATAGATAATGAATCCATGAACTCCACCTCACTACTTTTTCTCTTTTTTGTACTACTTATTTCATTTTCAATATATTGCTTGTAATTTCTTATTCTAATTTATAGTATATTTTAAGTATTGCACTATCATGCTGTTGCATTACAACAATTTTCATGACATACTGTAGGCCTATGATAATAAATCTGCTTCTGATTCTGATGGGTTTGAATCTATCTGAAATGGCTCCATAACCATTCCTTTCTCTGTTTCTATTGTTACAGAACAATGGAAGGAATCTCTCGCACAGAGATTCTCAAGTGGAGCCCAATACCGCACAATGCAGAGTGGAGGTGAGCTGCACAATGCCACAGTTGTCCAATATCTCGGCCCTGAGATTGTCAGGTATCACTCCAAAGATTGACAGACAGGAATGTAGGATCAGAAAGAGGTCACTTAATCCTCTGAATCTTCTCTGTCAATTAATGTAAGCATGACTAGTCTGTGACTTTACTTTACATCCTTGTCCTTTCCCCTATATACTAACTCCCTTTGACTAAGAAATATTGCTCAGTCACAGATTTAAAGGTAAGTACTAGCTCAACTTTAATTGCCATTTGTAGAATTCCAAACTTCTGCCACACATTATGTAAGATGTGTTTCCAAACATCACTCCTGAGAGATTGTGATACTCTCCAATCAGCTGAATTAATTTCTTTCTATCTGTAGTATCAGTTCTCCTTGATCTTTTGAAATTTTCAATCAAATCACTCTTCTATCTTTTGACTTCTGGAGACTACATAACCAAGGCTGAAATTCAGAAATTCCAAATCTTGTTATGAAAGTTACAAATTTCACGACACATACTGGTGATAATAAACTTGATTCTGATTCTTAAATTAAATTAAACACTGATTTTCATGAAGGAGCAAATAGGAAACTCTTTCAATGCAGCATTTTCAAATGATGTATTATAATACAATATAGATGGAGAACTGTGTGATTATTAACCAACTGGAAAAAAGGTCCCTCATCCAAAAATGTTTGAGAATGATTCACTGGATTCACAAGTATCATCTTCTCTTACCAATCCTTAACAGGAAAAAAAGAAAAAAGAATCATATAGAAGTGATTTTAAAATCTAATCTTCTTTCTCTACCCAAAACTTGAATGTCAAGTGTCTTTCCACAGACAGATACAATAATACTGATTAATTCTCCAAATAATTATTATCAGATTCAACAGTCAGAAAGATTCCAGGACCATGATGTGGTGGTCCTACGGTGGACCAACACGTAGTCACAGTTGTAATGGAACAGTTTTTAGTTAGCCTCCCAGAAACAATCAATGATGACTTTGGCAACTCTCTACGCACTGGCCCAGAATAGCCAGGATAATTCTCTGGCCGAGAACAAGGAATGACCCGACATTTTGCCAATTTAGGTGCCGAGCCAGATTGAAAAGGTCGAAGTGTCGGGATCAGAGGACAGGGATGGGCCGGCATTCAGCCCATTGCTCCACGAGGTTCACTCGTCCCTACACTGAGCTGAGGCTGTGGCCTGCAGTGATGACTGTCTTCGTAGCTGTGGACTTGCTTCAACTCCGAATATTATTGGCTTACTTTTATTGCTTACTCGATTTGTTTTCTTTTCTGCACATTGGGTGTTTGATTGTTTTCTTCTTTAATAGGTTCTATCGGGTTTCATTGTTTTGCAGTTGTCTGTAAAGATACAAATCTCAAGGTTGTATTAGTATACATATTTGGATAATCAATGAACTGCCTCTTCAAGATAGTATCATGGCATCTTTAATGCCCACCTTAGAGTAGATGGGTCTTTGGTTTAACATCCCATCCAAAAGATGGCACCTCCAAATGTGCAGCTCTCTCAGTACTGCCAAGGATTCTCCAGAATAGTGTTCATCCCACAATCTTCTGACTCACTAAGCCACAGCTGAAAATGCAGGATTACTGCTTGAAACTCATGCTGTTGGTGTCTCATCGTACCTCAGACTAAGAGTTACGATCCAGTAATTTTGCACAATGGCATAATGGCTAGTTACAGTGCCACCAATCACTGATCAAGGCTCAAATCTCGCCGCTAGCTGTAAGGATTTCGTACATTCTCTCCACGGCCTGTGGGTTTCCTCTGGCTGCTCCGGTTTCCTCCCACAGTTCAAAGATGTGCGGTTAGGGTTAGTGTGCTGTGGGCACACTATGTTGATGCCAGAAGTGTGGCGCCACCTGCAGGCTGCCAACATAATCATATGATGCAAATGATGCATTTCACTGTATGTTTTGATATACTTGTGACAAATAAAGCTAATCTTTTAATCTGAATAGTTTATTGAATCATCACATATTAATCTTAAGAAGGTTTTATGCTATTTGCTAATGATCCTTTCCTAGAATTTAGGGGGAAATTGTTCCCACTGCATACATGGATGAATTAACAATGTCATTTAATATCATCATCTTTTGTCCACCTTCACAGCCAGATTCAGCACAAACCACATCATCAAATTTGCTGATGATTCTGTAGTGGCTGACCTTATCAGCAACAAAGATGAGTTGGCACACAGAGAGGAGGTAGGGGGGGCTTGTCAAATGGTGTGACAGCAATAACCTGAGTCTCAACATGGAGAAGACAAAAGAGATGACTGTGGACTTCAGGAAGGCACAGGCTGGCCGCTCTCCATTCCCCATCAATGGCTCTGCCGTGGAGAGAGTGAAGAGCACAAAGTTACTTGGTGTGCACATAACAGGATGATCTAACCTGGACCCACAACACCTCCTCGTAAGTAAGAAGGCACAGCAGCGTCTACACTTTCTGAGAAGATTGAAGCCTGCAAGGCATCCTGTCCCAATTCTAACAACCTTCCTCTCTGGTTGCAACATTGTGCAGTACAGATGCTGCAGGGTATCTGACTGCAAGACCCTGGAGAGGACAATGAAAACCACTGAAAGGAACACTGGGGTCTCCCTCTCCCCTATTTGTAGCATTTACTAGAAGCATTGCAGATGAAGGGCCCGAAGCATAGTGAGGATCCTTACCATTCATCCCACAAGTTCTTTGACCCATAATCGTCAGTAAGAAGGTACAGAAATATCAGGACTAGGGCTGCCAGACTGAGTAATGACTTCTTCCCTCAGGCTGTGAGACTAAAGGCTGATTTATACTTGTGCGTACTAACTTGCGCCGTAGCCTACGCAAGTGGGCTACGCTGTTGTGAGCATTTATACTTGTGTGTTGGTGTGTCTGCGTCGCTGTGCAATTCACTGCCAAAACGCTAGTTGGCATTGGGGTTTCTATGCCACTGTGTTGCAAACTTCAAACAATGGCGACTGAAACTGAAGGAGGGTGAATTTTCTGTGCTCATTCGGCCACCGAGAGACATGGACTAGGAAATGCATTTCAAATATTTTTGGATGTCGGCAGGTAGATTTGACGATTTGATTCATCGTCTCCAACCATTTATTTTGCATCAGTGTACACACAGTATACTCTGAGACTGGCAATCACCATTCGAGTTTTAGCTTCAGGTGGAAGTCAACAGGCTGTAGCAGCCAGCTACAAACTGGCGTCAAGCACAGGGTCCTCCATAATTTTGGAGGTCTGTAAAGCTTTGCAGCCAGAGTTCCTTCCCTGCCCTTCAGTCGCCCAATGGCAAGCTACTGCAGCATAGGAGGAAATTCGATGCTACCAAGCGGACCAATCACAGTTGTTGCGGTCTGCGACGCCGCGACGCGTAGTTACATTTTGGGAGAGGTGCGCGTTAGGCTACGGTATAGGGTTGGCGTAGAGTACAGTGTAGGGTATGCTGCTATGCCGTACCTACGGCGTACATTTGACGCACAAGTATAAATCAGCCTTAATGAATACCCTGCTCCCACTGAGGTCTCATCACTAGGACAGCAAGCTGTTTACTGTTTACTTGTGCTGTGCACACTACATGCATTTTGAATTATATTTAATGAACTTATTTATGGTAATACCTTGATTTATGTGCTGTTTGTGATATATGTTTTGTGGGTGCACCATAGTGGTCTAGAGGAATATTGTTTTGTTTGGTTGTATATATGTACAGTCAAATGACAATAAACTTGAACTGAAAGTGACAGGATATGGAATATTATGTTGGAAAAGTGTTTATTAAAAAATCTAAGTATATAATAACAAATCTTATTAAAAATACAATAATAATTATTGAAATAGATTAGTGAAGGAAAAAATTTTGATGTGCTTCTCCCAACTTGGATGAGCACTTGGAGGGAGTAAAGAACAGAGGTTAGACCCTGTGTGAAACCTAGAGTTTATATGATGGAACTCCAGGCATTCGGATAACTAACTTTTAATGGCTGAGACATTAGGTGCACTCTATTCAAGCATATTGATGCCCATTCAAAATAACTTTTGCAAAGTGCAAAATTTAAGACATATTTTAATTTAAAATTTGTGTTCTATATATTTAAATCCCTCTATGGACTTCCCCGTTTCCATTTCTGTCAGCTTGCATTTTCACAACCCTCTGAGATCTCTGGCTCCTCGAAATTTGGACTCAGGAATTTCTAAATTTAATTGGTCTGCCATCAGTGACTGTATCTTCAACTACCTAAACCAGGAGTTTCCAAACTTTTTTCCTGCCATGGACCAATACCATTAAGCAAGGGATCTGTGGACACCAGGTTGGGAACCCTTGATCTAAACCATAAGCTCTTCAATTCCTTCTTTAAACCTACCTCTACCTCTTTATTTAATAATCAGCCTTCCCAGTGACTTCAGTGCAACAGCTTAAAATAAAAAACCCAAGTTTAAAGGTAATTAAATTTAAAACAAGTTGATTGTTTGACTTCGTTGTCAACAATTTTCCACAGTAACTTTTGTTTCTGCAGAGGTAATATCACATCATGATCAATTCAGTATTTTCATACATAAAACATGATAGGCTGGCCCACACTGACCCTTATCATGTGCAGTCACTTACATACTGACATAATGTATGAAACACATGAAAACAGTTGCAGGACTAAGGGGATAGAGGGAGAGAATAAGATCAATTGATCAATCCTTCAAAGAGCTGGCCTGATGATGACAGCTGAATGACCTCCCTCAACGCTATACACTCGGGTACCTTTGATACCCAATAAAGTGGCCACTGAGTGTACTTTCATGGTTTTCTGGTGCTGTAGCCCATCCACTTCAAGGTTCGACTTGTCATGTGTCTTCTGCACACCACTGTCGTAACGTGTGGTTATCTAAGTTACTGTCGCCTTCCTGTCAACCTGGACTAGTCTGGCCATTCTCCTCTGACCTCTCTCATTAACAAGGCATTTTCACCCACAGAATTGCTACTGGATGTTTTTTTTTGGCATCATTCTATGTAAACTCTAGAGACTGTTGTGTGTGAACATCGCAGGAGATCAGCAACTCCTGAGATTGTCAAACCACCCCATCTGGCACCAACAATCATTCCATGGTCAAAGTCACTTAGGTCACAGCTCTTCTCCATTTTGATGTTTGGTCTGAACAGCAACTGAATGTCTTGACCATGTCTACATGTTTTCGTGCATTGAATTACTGCCACATGATTGGCTGATTAGATATTAGCATTAACAAGCAAGTGTACAGGTGTACCTACTGAATATGAGAAAGTCTAGACACACAGACAATCCTATCTTGACATTTTATCATCATGAATGATTGTCTGTTAACCCTTACATACTGTTCGGGTCAAATTTGACCCGTTTTGACATTTGACAGCAGTAATAACACCCTAAATGCCATTTTTAAAGCCGAAATTCTTTCACTTTTGAGTTTCTTTATCAGTTCACCCGATGTAAAAACCATGCAATCTTCAAAATAAGGGCAGAGTCCTGATTTTTTTTAAGACTACTATGTGGAGATCGCTGAAACATCCCAAATAGGTGCCTCAGTGAGTCTGAGCCATGAGGGTCATCACACAATGATTGATTGCAATCTTATTATGAATAATATCTAAGCACCTGCTTGGTTACCTGCTCGTGCTGTCAGGAGAAAAATTCTATTTTTCACGGAGGAAAAGACAAAGAAAAAAATGAAATACGTTTTGGAAAAAAAAAAACAAAAGGTGGTGCAGGTAGAAAGAAGAGTGAAAAGTAACAAACCAAATTATTTTCACTAGCGTTGCTTCTTATTCAGAAGATTAACTGAAAACCAAAATGAATTAAGGATTCATGAAAGAGCCAACAGCTGAAGTGGAGGTGGATATTTGGCTCATTCCTCATATTTATGCCTTTGCAAGGATTATCTGTCATCTTTCACATATCCTTGAATATATTGGAACTAATTTTTTAAAAAAAAACATTCTGTAACTGAGTAGAAACAGCAAAAAAAATTGCAATGAATTTTCTGTTTTAGCCGGTCACAAATATTGTGGCCATGGGACATGAGCAGCTATGGTAGTGCTGCATTTAATTACTTCTTTAATCCCTTTGAGATGATTGTTCATCATCATGACTTTTGGATCTACAGTCAGAACAGGTAGCATTGGCTGGTTACATTAAAACAACAGAAATAGCAATAGGAAAAGGACATTCGATCCCTCAAGCATGCTCCATCATTCAATTAAATCAGGCTTGAACTTCTCAATTCCACTTCTTGCGTAATAATGAAATCTATGGACCCCTGCTGTGCTCATCGATAGATCAGCTGGACCTCCGATTGTAGAAAACTCCAAAGATTCAAAATGAGAATCAGAATCAGGTTTTATATCACTGCCATATGTCATGAAATTTGTTAATTTTGTGGCAGCAGTATTTTGCAATACATGAGAAATATAGAAAAAATTGAATTACAGTAAGTATATATATTTTAAATAGTTGTTAAAATAAGCAGTGGAAAAACAGCAATAAAACAAAAGTAGTGTAGTGTTCACTATTAGAGGTAGTGTTCATGGGTTCAACGTCCATTTAGCAATTCGGATGACAGCGGGGAAGAGCTGTTCCTGAATCGCTGAGTGTGTGCTTTATGACTTCTGTACCTCCTTCCTGATGGGAACAATGAGAAGAGGGCATGTCCTGGATGGTGGGGATCCTTAATGATTGACACCATCTTTCTGAGGCATTGCTCCAGATTCACAATCCCCTGCATGAAGAATTTCTCTTGACAAATGCCCTAAATGGTTCAACTTTATTCTGAGACTGGTATGCGCAGCTGGGAGAAATGTTCTCCCAGTATCCATCTTGATGAGCCTTTAGGATTTATAGCGTTCAAAGATTATTATTATCATTATTTTGAACTCCTGGAAATATGGATTTAGTACTTAGTCTCTACTCAACCTGAAAGCAAGTCAAAAGAGCCTTCATTGCATCCTAAACAAAGCAATGTGCAGCTATTCAAAGCTTATTTTCCAGGCATGGTCTCACTCAAGGCCCTTTATAATTGCATAAGTCTTCCTGGGCTGGAAAGTTATCCATCTTTGCTTGAACTAAGCATCTGATAGAGTCTGTGTGTAATCACTTTGTTTCCAAAATATGCTCAGATGACATCAAAAGAAACAAATTTAGGAAGCAGAGTGCAACATCCAGCACAACTCCTACATTCTGCATGGAGCACATGCAATCAAAGAAAGAATTTCTACTTCAGTGCCCCAATCCTTTTAAAATATGACAAACATTATTGCCTGTTTTGTTAGCAATGTTAGCTTTCTGAAATTTTCAGCAGGTCTTAAGTGAATTATTTGGATTTTCTATTGATTTAGTTTGATATCACTTCCAAACCAAAGAGGTTTATTGACAAGAAATATCCAATGAAGGGTCTCAGACCAAAGTGTCGACTGTTTATTCCCCTCCATAGATGCTGCCTGACTTGCTGAGTTCTTCCAGGATTTTGTGTGTGTAGCTCAAGATTTCCAACATCTTCAGGATCTTTTATGCTTGAATGTTATCATTTTCAGTTTTGTGCAAAGTGGGTTGAAGTTATGAACTCCAGGTTTAACCAGTTTCCCCCAGGATCAATAAAGAATGACTATGACTATGACTAAATCTCCCCATTTGCTATGGACAGTGCTTAATCAGCAGACTTCCTTATGCCATTAAAGGAGTCATTCTTAATCTGATCCACACTTGAACTCATCCTTTCTTTCCCTGACCGTACAACATGGTGCAGAATTATTTCAGGTGATAACTCATGAGCTAGACTCTGATTGGTGAGGAGAGAGCATATTAAGCAGTCTCAACGATGTCCTAATTGCAACCATTTACAAGAATAGAGACATCCTGTGTTGACTTTACAGGACATGTTCCTTTTTGTTACAGAGCAAGTCATTGCATAGTTGCTTTTTGATAGTTACTCTAGTTGAATAGTTCCTTCCACAGTGACAATGCAGACTCTGTCTATCAAGAGACACAAAAGACATAATCCTCACTGTTTAGCGAATCCAAGCAAAGTCCATTAACCACTGTACATGGCCTTTTCTCAGCATAAAAGCCATTGATTCTGTCAACTAAGAGGTATAAAGTAAAATTCCTTTTAATCAAGAACCCTCTTACTCTGCTAAACTCTGGTGGCATTTAAAATTTTGTTTCTATTACCTGTGTGTTCCATGATGAGGTGAAAGCTATGATCCTTACCCAATTCCCTTACAGACAAATGTTCTGCAAGGCTATGTTGCTGCACCAATTCTCTTCCAAAAAATCTTGCTGCAAATCATCATCTCACCTGCAACAGTGTTTGGAGAAGAGTTAATCCACATAATGAATAAGATACTGTTTCACCAAGGGTGGTAATGGGGATAAGCTCCCATTATCCTCATGCTCCCAACGGTGTGCATCTCAAATATCCTCTGACAACCAAGTCCAGCTCCTGGCCTTCACGTGTGGCTTAGCTACTAAGCCTGGCAGAACTGTATCTACTGACAGAAGAAGGGGCAAAGGCAGGTTATTTGCGCCTTAAAACCAGTTGCATCAGGCCGATGGGGCTCGTCAGGCACAGTTGGCAGCTCATCTAGGAGAAGGAAAACTCTGCTCTCAAACCTCCGCTGCCTTGTGGCTATGCCCACTCATACGGAAAGCTTCGGGTGTAAACCTAGTGGGGAAAAAAACAAACCTGGAGTCGCTAAGGCAGATCTACATTGAGTTTGACATTGACTGGCAACTCCTGTGATGTGCTGATACCAAACTCTATCAGTCACTGCCTTTCCTTTGGATTCATCAGATGCATTGAGAGGTGGAGGTTGAGACATGGGCAACAGCTTGCTCCCCATATTGTACTGCCCAGGCTTGCATATCTGGATAACTAGGACGCAACGTCCATGCTCAATCCTGACCAACGGAGGCCTCCACTTTTTAACGTTCATTGTCAGGGGGCAGAGCAGCGTCTTAGAAAGCACCAAGCACTGCAAGTCTCTCTGAGAGGACCACCTGGAGGCTAAGTGAGCAACATCAGAATGAGTATACAACATTCCAAACAACTCTCCCCTCTGAAGGTCCACTTACAGTATATCATAGTGGATCAAACTTAATAAGCCAAGTGGATCCCACACTTGGCTCTTTAGTCATTTCAATACACAGAACTGCAATGGAAGTGAGTCATCCTCAATTCCGAGGGGCCATCTGAGAAGTAACACTGGCAATTTCCCCAAGAGTTCCTCTCTGCTCCTGGACTTGGAAGGCAGGAGCAAGCTAAACAACACATTGCAGCTTGCTTGCCGTGCTGCATGGAACCACACACAAAAAAAAAATTGCCTCGTATGCCACTCTTTATTCTTAAACAGTGAGCACTGGTTCTAGCTTCTCCCACGAGAGGATATATCTTCTCCTTATACACCCTGCAAATGTTTCACAGGATCTTATATTTTAATCAAGAACCCCCTCGCACTGTGAAACTTTAGTGGAAACAAGCCCAGCCAGTTTTCATATGGCAATCTATCCATTCCAAATATTACAGTGGTAAATCTTACCTGAATTTCTTCTAATGATGGCTTCATTCAGCTGGGTGCTTAAATAAGGACAGCAGCATTTTTCTCTAAATGTAACTTTACAATCTGAGCTTTGGCAGTGAGGCCAGCAGTTTTGGGTATCTATAATTGCCGGTAAGAAAGTGACGATAAATCGCATTCTTGAAGAGCTGCAGTCCTTCTGGTTAAGGTACCCCTACAGAGCAGTAACATGCGAAGTTTCAAAATTTGGACCCGGTAATGATGATTAACTGATAATATATATATTTTCTTTAAAGTCAAGTCAAGTTTATTATCGTTTAACTACATACATGTCTACTGCCAAATGAGACAATATTTCTCCAGACCAGGATGTAAAGCACAGTCATACACATAACACACAATAACTTGGGAAAGTAAGAATTAAATCTACAAATGAATTCCAAGTTAGGATAGTGATGTCTTTCACATGTGTAGAGGCCACAGGTTTGAGATGTTCTCTCAGAATAGCCTGGGTGAGTAATTTAAAAACGCAAACAACAGGAATTCTGCAGATGCTGGAAATTCAAGCAACACACATCAAAGTTGCTGGTGAACGCAGCAGGCCAGGCAGCATCTGTAGGAAGAGGTGCAGTCGACGTTTCAGGCTGAGACCCTTCGTCAGGACTAACTGAAGGAAGAGTGAGTAAGGGATTTGAAAGTTGGAGGGGGAGGGGGAGATCCAAAATGATAGGAGAAGACAGCAGGGGGAGGGATGGAGCCAAGAGCTGGACAGGTGATAGGCAAAAGGGATACAAGAGGATCATGGGACAGGAGGTCTGGGAAGAAAGACAAGGTGGGGGGGGACCCAGAGGATGGGCAAGCGGTATATTCAGAGGGACAGGCATGAACATCGACTTCTCTAACTTCCACTAATGCCCCACCTCCCCCTCGTACCCCATCTGTTACTTATTTTTATACACACATTCTTTCTCTCACTCTCCTTTTTCTCCCTCTGTCCCTCTGAATATGCCGCTTGCCCATCCTCTGGGTACCGCCCCTTGTCTTTCTTCCCGGACCTCCTGTCCCATGATCCTCTCGTATCCCTTTTGCCTATCACCTGTCCAGCTCTTGGCTCCATCCCTCCCCCTCCTGTCTTCTCCTATCATTTTGGATCTCCCCCTCCCCCTCCAACTTTCAAATCCCTTACTCACTCTTCCTTCAGTTAGTCCTGACGAAGGGTCTCGGCCTGAAACGTCGACTGCACCTCTTCCTAGAGATGCTGCCTGGCCTGCTGTGTTCACCAGCAACTTTGATGTGTGTCGCTGGGTGAGTAATTGCTGTGTTTCTCTGAGTTGGTAAATACTGTAGTTACCATGCACCATGGTGGAGGGGATGAATTTTTATGGTGGTTGATTGGATATCAATCCAAGGGGTTCTTCTACAAAAATAAAACAAAAACTGCAGATGGTGGAAATAAAAAAACAATGCTGGAAACACTCAGCAGGTCAGGTAGCATCTGTGTAAAGGGAAGGAGTTAATGTTAACTTAAGAAACTACTGGAATCTGAAGCAAGTTGATGTTTCAGGTTTGGGATCATTCATCAGAACTGACTGCATGATCATCATCATTATGTGCCACGCTGTATGAAGTAGGTGATCATAGTCTATGACCATGATTGTTCTTGGCAAATTCTACAGAAATGGTTTGTCATTGCCTTCTCCTGGGCAGTGTCTTTACAAGACAGATGACCCCAGCCATTATAAATACACTTCAGAGATTGTCTGCCTGCCGTCAGTGGTCGCATAAACAGGACTTGTGATATGCACCAGCTGATCATACAGCCATCCACCACCTGCTCTCATAGCTTCACGTGACCCTGATCAGGTACCTCACTTTGCCCAAGAGTGACCTGCAAGCTAGCAGAGAGAAGGAGTACCTTACACCTCCTTTGGTAGAGATGTATGTCCACCCTGCCACCCCAACTGCATGATACTGAGCTTCTTGAGAGTGGCTGGTACTGCACCCATCCAGTGAAAATGTATTCTATCATGCTCTTGGCTTGTGCATTAAAGATGGTAGGAAGATCTCTGAGTTGTTCTTAATGCCTCAGGCTTTATGTAGCAGGTCCAGTTGAGTCTTTGGCCAATAATGAGCTCTGGAATATTGATGGTGGAGGCCTCAGTGATGGTACAATGATTGAATGTCAAAGGTAGGTGGTTAGGCTCTCTCAATGTGGAAATGTTTAGTATCTGGTACTTCTGTGGAGTGGACATTACTTGCCACTTGTCAACCCATGCCTGAATATTGTCCAGGTCTTTTTGGATGCAGGCATGATCTGCTTCCTTTGTGGAGGTACTACAAATAGAACTGAACATTATGCAATCACAGAAGGAAGGTCATCAATGAGGTAACTAAAGATGGCTGGACCTAGTAAATCTCTGTGAGCAATGACTTCAGTCATATCCTAGGGCTGCGATAATTGACAGCCGACAATCACACTGTCTCTGTTTGTGTGAGCTATGACTCCAACCATTAGAGGTTTTCCCTGTGGATGCCCAGTGACTTTGGTTCTACCAGAGCATTTTGATGTAATGCTCAGTCAAGTGCTGCCTTGATGTCAAGGGAAGTCACTCTCACCTCACCTCTGGATTTCAATTCCTGGGTTCTCTGTACCAAAGACTGTGAGGTGTGGAGCTGAGCGGTCCTGGCAAAATCCAACCAAGGCATCACAATTAGGTCCGTGGTGAGCTAATGCAGCTTTGTGCACTATGGCTAGTATGGCAAATGTTGTGCCTGTGACTGCATAAACTGCAGAGGTTTGTGGACACCACTCAGCACATCATGGAAACCAGCCTACCCTCCATGGACTCTGTCTACTTTTTCACTGCCTCAGTAAATCAGCCAACATAATCAAAGACCTGACCCACCCTGCACATTCTCTCATTTGCCTCCTCCCACTGGGCAGAAGCCTGAAAACATACACCACCAAGCTTCTAACCTCCGGTTATTTGTGATAAAATTGAACAGTTCTCTAGTAGGTTAAATAAAACTCTTGCATTCTGTTATTGTTTTCCTTTATACTATCTCAATGCAGAGTTGCAACAAATTAATCTGTATGAATGGTATGCAAGACAAGCTTATTTATTTATTTGTTTGTTTGTTTGTTTGTTTATCTATTGAAATACAGTGCGAAATAGGCCCTTCCAGTCCCTCGAGCCATGCTGTCCAGCAATCCCTCAGTTTAATCCTATCCTAATCACAGGACGATTTACAGTGACCAATTAACCTACGAACTGGTATGTCTTTGGACCGTGGGAGGAAACTGGTGCACATGGAGGAAACCCACGCAGTCACGGGGAGAACCTACAAACTCCTTACAGGCAGCGGTGGGAATTGAACCCGGGTCACCTGTACTGTAAAGAATTGTGCTAACCACTAGACTACCGAGCAACTCGGTACCATACTCTACTGTTTTGCACTGTACCTCATAACATGTGATGAAAATAAATCAATTTGATTGTAGTTTCCACCACCTTGTTGATGCCTGACAATAGACTAACGATGGCTGAATTGAAAATTGAGTAAGTAGCACAGTACTAATGAACAGAGTACTCCAGGCATGGTGTCAAAAATACCTTATACAAATAGAGCACAATCTCCTTCTTTTGTATTCATTCCCTGAGCAATAAATGATAATGTTCTGGTACTTTTCCTATTTATTTGCTGATCCCCCATTTTAGATTTTGGTGAATCATGCATCAGGATATTCAAATCCTTCTGCATTTCATTCTATAATTTCTTACCTTTTAGCTAATATTCTTCTTGATTTTTTTTTCCCACATTACCCATATTATACTCTGTTACCAAATGATATGGCCAATAAGCTGAGAGCAGAACTTTAAATATTGCAAATATAAATACCACATGGAAATTCTGTATGTATAAAATGAATTACTATGTATGGCAGAATGAATAATTTTTGTTCATTATATATTTTTCAGTAATATCACACAACATCCATTGTAGTCCTGTTGAATCACTTTTACTTGTGTGCTGATAATGAGATGTATGATAACTGTCGACACCAGGTACTTGGAGAATAAAGTGGATGCCTTAAGGACTCTTGACTTGCTGTTACCTTCTGGAAAATGCAGTATTCAAGGAACATAAGGATGAATCTTTTAATCTTTCTTATGTTGCCACGAAACAAAATATTGACAATACTCTTTTTGAGATGAGATTCTGATCTCATGACATTTTCAAAGTGCTTTGTAAATCCCACATCCAATGGTCAGTTATTGAATTCATCTCAGGACAAATGAGTTTATCGTCATGCACAAGTGCGTGTATGCACAGATGTAATTAAAACCTTATTTGCAGCCGCATCACAGGCCTATAGGATTATGTAGGTGGCACTCACAAGAAAAACATAAATTATACAGAGTGTAATGCTTTACACTGCCAGCAATCAAGATTCAATTCCCACCATTGTCTTCAAGGAGCTTGTACGTTCTTCCCATGACTGCACGGGTCTCCTTCCTCTGGGCGCTCTGGTTTTCTCTTGCATTCAAAAAACATATTGGTTAGGGTTAGTAAGCTGTGGGCATGCTATATTGGCACTGGAAGCATGGCGACAATTGTGGGCTCTCCCCAGCACCTCTGCACCTATTCATACTGTGTTGGTCATTGGCGCAAAACAACCCATTTCACTACATGTTTCCTTGTTTCAATCTACATGTGACAAATACGAGGGGTGATTGATAAGTTCATGGCCTAAGGCAGAAGGAGTCAATTTTAGAAAACCTAGCTCATTTATTTTTCCTACATTTTACATACTTAGTCCAGCGGTCATGGAGCATATGGATCCTTTCATTGTAGAAGTCAGCATCTTGGACCTCCAGAAAGTGGTCCACAGGGGTGATTGATAAGTTCACGGCCTAGGGTAGAAGGAGATGAGTTACTAACTTCAAACTTTCTGCATTTTCACTCAAAGAACTGCACGTGCATGTAACAAGAGTGGTATAACTCATCTCCTTCTACCTTGGGCCACAAACTTATCAATCGCCCCTGCTATGAACCACCTGGAAGTCCAAGACGCTCTCGTTACATGCACGTGCAGTTCAACTCTTTGAGCGATGGCCACGAACTTATCGATCGCCCCTGCTGTGGACCATTTCTACAAAGAAGGGATCTGTATGCTCCATGACCGCTGGACTAAGTGTGTACATGTAGGAAGGGACTATGTTGAAAAATGAATGTGCTAGGTTTTCAAAAATTGACTCCTTCTACCTTAGGCCACGAACTTATCAGTCACCCCTCGTAAAGCTAATCTTGTGTTAAGCATCATGGTATTTAATATTTCAATAATCATATATACTGTCTGTGTATGTGTATATATATACATATATAGTTTGATTAAGTATGCATATTCATGCTTAATTATTATGGGTTATATGTAAAAATATGTTAATTTCATATGTTATTACACTACCAGGTGACGTGCGCAACTTGCTTAAAGTAAACCCAAAGTTAGACCTGCATTTTGGACTCCCGTGTCTTCCTTTGACGTTGTAAAACACAACACACAGAACCTGTGTAACTAATTTGGCTGAATGTTTTAAGAAACAAACTGAATATGTTGTTGGTGTTAGCGCAGTTGATACAGTCTACCTGAAACTCATTAAAGCCTTTGGTAAGGTCCCACATGGGAGGTCAGTCTAAAAAAAGATGGAGCCAAGGGGATTCAGGGCAATTTAGCGAATTGGATCCACAGCTGAAGGCAGGAGGCAATGATTAACAGCTGGAGGCTGTGACCAGTGATGTACCACAGAGACTGGTGCTGCCTCACTGTTTGCTTTGCAGGTTATAATATGGAGGAGGGTTGAATCTAAATACTGAATGATATTGATCAATCAATAAGGTGGCAAAGAAATGGCGTACATGATATAATCTTGAAAATTGTGGAGTGATGCGTTTTGGGAGCAGGAATAAACTCGGCTGTACACAATGAAGGCTACTGGGGGTACAAAGGAACAGAGCGACTATGCCTAAGAATCTCTGTAAGCAGCAGAATAGTTAGTTAAGGTAGATCAGAAGGCATACCAAACACTTGCCTTTATTAGCCGAAGCATAGAATATAAGAGGAAGGATGCTATGGTATACTGTAAATACACAAAACATTAGTTATGCCACAGGTGGAGTGCTGTGGGTGGAGCTGATGCTATAGGGGGGACATTTTTGTGCAGGACGGGGTGTGGACAAGGTTCACCAGGACGTTCCCTGAGATGGAACTTTTCAGTTATGTGGAGGTACTGGTTAGGCTGGGGTTGTTTCTCTTACAGAGTGTAGAAGGCAGAGGGTGGTGTACAATATAATGAGGGTATAGAGGTGGTCGTTAGAGAGAAACACCTCATTAGCAGATGTATCTATAACGAGACATCAGAGGTTAAATGGTTGGAGATTTTGAAGGGTCTTTAGGAGGTTTGATTCACTGGGAGGGTGGCTAAAATCTCAAACACACTGCTTGAGCCGGGTTGTGGAGTTCAACATTCAAGTATTGTTTAGATAAGCATTTAAACACTGACATAGAAGACCACCAGCCCATTGCTAGAAAATGAGATTTGAATAGATAGGTTCTTGATGACCAGCATGGTAATTGGAGTGGGGGGGGGGGGGAGGCTAAAGGACCTGTTTCCTTGCTGTGTAACTCTAATAGGATAGCGTATAATTTTTAGAGGACAGATGAAGGCTCAATTTAAAATTTCATTTGAAACTGGATGCCAGATTCTGGGAAGTTACTTATTGATTGATTTGAATGATCCAGGAGATCTTTCTGGTCCTAAATTCCCTGAAAGACTTACAGTTCTGAGAGAGTTGTCACAAGTTCTAGCCAGAGACAGAAGGGATTGAGCAAATCAATATATAGTGAATCAATGCCTTATGATTTATAATCTAGTTCTTTTATATATACTTGAATACATCTCTGACTTCACTGATTGCTGGTCTACAATCAATGAATCTTCCCAGCCTTGATGAGACTCCTAAGTCTTTATAAGACTTGGTACAAGTTTTCTCACTACGGTTCACAGAAAATGAACCATCCAGTATGCTTAATTGAGAGAAATACTTCATTGCATTAACTTCCATTGGTAATTATTCTGCTCACAGAGTTATATCATCCAAGCTTCCCCTGCAATGTTTGAACTTCCTCTTGGGTCAGCATTTACGGAACATTCACAGTGGTCCATGCAAGCAAGTAGGAGCCTGCATAAGACACCAAGCAAAACCCAGGACTGTCCCTTAGCAGAATCTTAAGTACGTTAAACACTTCACCTCAAAAAATCCCACTAAAGTAACCAACCCAGGCTGATGCTTTCTGCAGAAGAGAGCTGGAACTCAGAGAGCAGTGCCATAAGGTCACTTAGAAGACCTATCAGGGTTCCTCAGAGCTTTGCTGGCAAAGCAGTTGGGATGGCTGGCTGTCTTCACTCATGGGTCTGGGGAACAGGAGCACCAGGAGTGAAAAGACAAAGGAAATGGGCTAGAAAACAACTGAAACAAGTGGTGAATGGTATCAATATTGGTTTATTATTGTCACATGTACTGAGGTACAGTGGAAAATTTGTCTTGCATAACACTCATACAGATCGATTCAATGTAAAGCTGCTTTGAGATAGTACAAAGTCAAATAATAGCAGAATGCAAAATAAAGTGTTACAGTTACAGAGAAAGTGCAGTGCAGGTAGACAGTAAGATGCAAGTCATAACGAGTTAGATTGTGAGGTCAAGGGTCCATTTTAATGTACTAGGGAACCATTCTTATAATAGTAGGATAGAAGTTGTTCCTGAACCTAGTGGTACACACTTTCAAGTTTTTGCATCTTCTGCCCAATTAGAGAGGGCAGAAGAGAGAATGCCTGGGGTGGGTAGGGTACTTGATTATGCTGGCTGCTTTACTGAAGTAGTGAGAGGTATAGACAGAGTTCATAGAGCAAGGCTGGTGTCCGTGTTGTGCTGAGCGATGTCCACAACTCTGCAGTTTCTCGCAGTCATGGGCTGTGCAATTGCCACACCATGCCACTGTGCATCCAATCAGAATGCTCTCCCTGGTGCATTGATAAAAATTGGTAAGAATCAATGAGGACATGTTAAATTTCAAAGGATAGAGACGTTCTTGAGCTTTCTCAAGGTATAGAGGCGTTCCTCAGCTTTCTTGGCCATGACATCATCATGATTGGATCAGGAAAGGCTATTGGTGAATAGAAAAGAGTGGTAGACTGCAGAAGATACGTTGAGGCAACCATACATAGGCGTGAAACTGATCAGATCATATGCTTCACCACTTGTTGCTCTGCACTGAGTGGCCACGTGTAACTTTCCATTGGCTGGGGTCCCTCAAATCTTTCTTAAATGTATCTGTCATTTCAATACCACTTGTGTGTGTGGATAGGTACTTTTGTATTATACTTCTCTATCAAATTTGACAGTGATAGGCAGGGATCTGAGTTAGGAGAAGAGATAGAAAAATAGCAGCAGCAACAATCAGCTGGAGATAATTACAGTGCTTAAAGTGGGTGAAGCTATGGGGGGGGGGAGGAGGTAAAATGAGGGCGAGTTTATTGAAGAGCCAGTGCAGCCCTATGAACTTAGGGGAGGGATGGACTGGATGTGTAAACGCAGACAGTGGAGTTCGAGATAGCCTCATGTTTAAGAAGGGTGGAAAATGAGAATTTGTTCAGGGGGCTAACTGACTGATAGGCATCATTCCATAAAGGACACATCCGTCCCCACCAGTGAGGGCATCTTCAAGAGATGTTGCCACAAGAAGGCAGCATCCATCATTAAGGATTCTCACCACCCTGGAGAGATGGGGAGGAGATACAGGAGCCTGAAGACTAACACTCAACATTTAGGAAGAATATCTTCCCCTCTACTATCTGATTTCTTAATGGTCCATGAACACATAAACACTATCTCATTTGTATTACTTATTTATTTTTTGTAACTTATATTAATTTTTATGTCTTGCGTTGTACTACTGCCACAAAACAACAAATTTCACAACATATGTCTGTGACAATAAACCTGATTCTGATAAGGATTCTGTAAAGCTCCAGTATTTCACTAAAAGTATGCTGCATAAAAAGGTAAACAGATTTAACCAATGCAAAGATAATGTAAGCATAGATTACTACAGCAGTGGTTAATGTGTGTATAGGCTGGTAAACAGAAGATGACAGGTAAAAATGCTGGCATTGCTTAACAGACAACCGGATGGTATAATGAAACAGATGGGGGATTATTTTGCATTTGAAATTGAAGATGAGAATTAAAACTCAGATGTTGACCTTGCAAGCTAAACGTCCACAGGAATTTAAAAGAAGAATTTCTGTCAAATCCACGTGACTATCTTTACCTTCATTCATTTCAATAAAGAAAGCCATTACCAGGATATCAAAGTACTAGCTCTGTACAGCTGAAACTTTGGTAATGCTTGAATGATTCCTGCAGTATATATAGTCATCAATTCATTAACCAGATGAATAGTTTTAAGACTCTAACCAATTTATATTAAATCCTATCTAAATATAGTTCAGAGAAAGTCCAATTAAGGGTCAGCCTAGGCAACAGATTGCATCAATCCATTACATCTGCCCTGTGTATGACTTGTACAGATTTGGAAGGGTTTCAGTGCCTTAAGAGCTCAAAGTATTAACCTGATTGCTCTGATAACAATCATTTAGACTGTGGACTATTTCTGTAGCTCAGCAGCAGGCCTTGCGATAGTGATTGTGAAAAATTAGCGACATAGAAAACCTACAACAGAATACAGGCCCTTCGGCCCACAAAGTTGTGCCGAACAGGTCCCTACCTTAGAAATTACTAGGGTTCCCATAGCCCTCTATTTTCCTAAGCTCCATGTACCTATCAAAAGTGTGTCAAGATTTGTAAGTAAGGACAGTGCAGTGATCATGCAGAAGACATGATGACCAATCAGTATTCTGGTCAGACCTGGTGGCCATTTCAAGTGGTCAGTTCAGTAATTAATCATTGTAGACGGCACAGGTGATTTGATGAATGGAAAGAACAGTGACAATATAAGTGGCCAATGAAGTTATCAGTGTAGGAATTAGTACAAAGGATATAACAGTGGTCAGGCTGAGTAGTCAGGCCAAGTGGTGATCAAGGCTACAAGGCAGGTTAGTGATTATTGCTATGGCCGGTACAAAGCCACGGCTTTATCTTTATGAATGGGCTCACCTGTAACCCAGCCCAGCATCACTACATACACATCACCTACCATCACTTTAAGTACGTACAATCAGTCTATGCATACAGCAGTTACTTGTACATTGTGTTTTATATTTATATTTATTGTGATATTTTTTACTGTTCTTTATCCTTGTGTTTTTTTTCAATGCTGCATCAGATCCAGAGTAACAGTCATTTCGTTCTCCTCTGCACTTGTGCATTGAAGAATGACAATGAAAAATCTTGAATTTTGAATCTTTAGACCAGCAACATCACTAATAAGTTACAAAGATTGTCACCGTAACATGAATTTTCACTAAGAAAAGGGGCAAGTGATTGAAGCTTTCTTGTCTGTAGAATGGATATGTTTGGAATTACTCTGTGGCACACTAGATAGCTGTTTGCAGACTCCATTAAATGCTTCTAAAGCACCCTTTTATAATCTTTTACAGACATTGACCACTATGACAGATCTCCAATAGCTCAATTCCATTGCCCTAATGTTTTCCACAGCCCTTTCTTTACCATGTATTTTTTCATATTAATTTTAAAAATGACCATGCATTGTTCCTTCCTGTTTTTTGTAACCTAATCATTCTGTAACCTAATCACGTAAGTAATTTTTTTTCCGATTGACGTAGTTTCTTTTTCTCTCCTGCTGATAATGACTTAAAAATTTACTACATCTGGACATAAGGGAATACAGATGCTGGATCCAGGAACCACAAGCAATCTACCAGTTTTGAAGTTTTAATGACCAGGCTGGGATCGGTACAACATGAATGAACATTGTTTGTTAATCTGTATTCCCCTGATTTACTTTATCATAATCTTGAAAATACTTGTCACTTCTCAGCGAACCTCAGGGTTGTATATGGTGACATATACATATTTTGATAATAAATTTACTTTGATTTTGATATCCTCCTCTGTTTGAAAGAAATGTCACCTGATTTGATTGATTACTCTACATAAATAAAGCCAAGGGGTCATTTTTATGAAACTCGCGTCCCTTTAAAGTCAAGGAAATATTTATTTCTGATGAGAGGTGTCAAAATTCTGTAGTGTCACTTTTAAAACCCATATGTAAAATTTATTACAAATGAGTTAGACCTCTTTAAATTGAGGACAAGGAGATGAAGAGATGCTAAGAGAGAATAATCCTTATCCGATTTGCAACATACAAAATCTACCTTCCGCATCTGTTATATTTGGTTTGTTTAAAGGATACCTGGTAAATTGTCCTCACAATCAACAGCCTGGTTGCAGTCGGATTTATTTTTCACTCATTCATCTGAGCATTGTTAGCAATGGCAGCATTTACTATCCAGCCCAAGCTGTCCTTGCCAATTGATGAACTACCTCTTCAGGGAGCCAGACAATGAAGGCACTTCCATGCTCCTTCTGGGTGGGACTGCAAAGGGGTCAGAACAAAGAGGTGTGCAGCTTAGCTTTCCTTACCTGGTCACATCATTTAAAGCACACCCAGTAGAGAATTGTGCAATGCTGCTGCTACTGATCTCCTGTGCCATCCTTCTCATGAAACTATGGTGGGATTTAGTTCCCTTTACTGGGGAAAGGATCCCTCTGGCTTCACAGCACCAAGGTATATATCACTGGAGGCAGTGAACATCCTGAATCCATTGTTGAAATACTTATTCATTTTTTTCCAGCTCTAATCCCCTCCTAATTCTATTTTTTTTGGTGGTTGCCCATTCTAAGAGATTACACTTTATGTGTCGTTATTATATCTGCTGCTGCCTACCTGGAAACAAACCTGGAAGTGATGAGATGAAGAGGTGAGTCCTTATGAAGGGTCTCAGCCCGAAATGTCAATTGTTCAATTCCCCTCCATTGATATTTATTTATTGTATAGCGCCCTTGGGACCCTTCAATCCACGCTATCTAGCAAACCCTAATTTAATCCTAGCCCAATCACAGGACAATTTACAACGACTAATTAACTCACCAACCAACACATCTCTGGACTGTGGGAGGAAACCGGAGCACCTGGAGGAAACCCTTGTGGTCATGGGGAGAACATACAAAGTCCTTACAGACAACGGTGGAAATTGGACCCAGATCACCTGTACTGTTGTGCTAACCACTATGCTACCGTGCCACCCTGCTCTCTGAGCTGCTGAGTTCTTCCAGCATTTTGTGTGTTTTGCTCTGGATTTCCAGCATCTGCAGAATCTCTTGTGTTTAAGATCAAGAGGTGGTTGTGTTAAAATGTCGAATCATATGTAGCGCAATTTCTGCTGTGTTTCCCACAGTTTATAGAATATCACACTTTCAAGATACCCCAGAGTTATTATCTGGGCATTAAATCTAATCCAAATATCAGGTTTGAGATCACTGACATTTGTTATTTTTGTGGCTGCAGTCCAGTGCAACCCATAAAAAACTATAAATTACAATAAGAAATATATATTTATTTTATATATAAAAATAAAATTAAGTAAGCAGTGCAAAAAGAGAGCAAAAATGTGAAATAGTATTCATGAGATGGTTCATTTTCCATTCAGAAATCTGATGGTGGAGGGAAAGAAGCTGTTCCTAAAACATTGAGTGAGTGACTTCAAGGTCCTGTACCTCCTTCCTGACGGAGCATTAAGAAGAGGGCATGTCCTTGGTGATGAGGGTCTTTAATGATGGATGCCACCTTTTTTAGACATTGCCCTATGAAGATGTCCTCATTGCTGGGAAAGCTAGTGCCCATGATGAAGCTGGCTGAGTTTACAATGCTCACCAGCTTTTTCCAATCCTGTACAGTAGCCCTCCATACCAGATGGTGATGCTATCATTCAGAATGCTCCATGGTATATTTGTAGAAATGCCAAATATGCTCAAACTCCCACTGAAATCCAGCCGCTGGTCTGCCTTCAACATAATTGCATCAATGTGTTAAGCCAGGATTGATCTTCAGAGATGTTGACACCCAGGATCTTGAAACCGCACACCTTTTCCACTGCAGATCCCTCGATAAGGACTGGTGTGTGTTCCCTCGACTTCCCCTTCCTGAGCTCCACAATCATTTCCTCGGTCTGACTGACGTTTAGTGCAAGGTTGTTGTTGCAACACCACTCAACCAGCTGATCTACCTCAATCATACATGCCACCTCACCACCATCTGAGATTCTGCCAACCATAGTTGTCATCAGCAAATTTACTGATGCTGTTTGAGCTCTGCCTAGCCACTCAGTCATGGCTGCAGTGAGAGTAGAGCAGAGGGCTAAGCACGCATTCTTGAGGTGCGCCAGTGTTATCAGCAAGGAGGGGATGTTATTTCTGACCTGCACTGACTGGTGGTTTCCCAGTGAGGAAATCAAGGATCCAGTTGCAGAGTGAGGTAGAGACGCCCAGGTGTTGGAGCTTGTTGGTGAGAATTGAGGGTATGATTGTGTTGAATACTGAGCTGTAATCAGTAAACAGCAGCCTGACAGAGGTATTACCATTGTCCAGGCAGTTTAAGGCCGAGTGGAGAGGCAGTGAGGTTGCATCCACTGTAGAGCTACTGTGACAATAGGCAAATTGCAGAAAGTCCAGCTCCTTGCTTAGGCAGGATTTTTTTCTGGCCATCACCAACCTCTCAAAGCACTTCATCACAATAGACGTGAGTGCAACTGGATGATAGTCGTTGAGGCAGCTCACCCTGCTCTTCACAGGCACTGGTGTGATTGACGCCCTTTTGAAGCACTTGGGAACCTCCAAATGCAGCAGTGACAGATCAAAGACACAGTGCAGGGTCACCAGATGCTACAGGGATTCTCAAAGGTTAGTATTATTCTCCCTTTCAAAGCATGCATAAAAGGCATTGAGCCCTGGGAGGGAACCATCACAGTCATTTAAGATGTTAGGTTTCACTAAACATCTATTTCTCATTCCAAGGATATTGATGTCCGACATGATTACTAGCCAATGTCTTCACTTCGGATTTCTAGACTTTGTAGTAGTATTTGGCCTTGGATCTCTAGTTTCATGTGGGTGCTGGTGCAGAGGCCAGGGAGTGAGGAATGCTTCATATTTTGAGGAGAGGTTAAAAAGGTCATTTGTCTTCTAAAAATTCTTGTATTTTCTTGGTGCTTTTGATGACTCATGAGATCCCAATGTTGTTTAGCTGCAGGGATGCATACCTTCATCAGTTGAGGCAAAGAACATAAAAAAAAGGGAGGTAATGAAGGTACAACTTTCTAAAACTTTTGTCTACAGTTGCAATATTGTGTGCATTTCAAGAGGCTTCACCTTAGGAAGGATGTGATGGCAACGGAGAGGGTGCAGAAGCATTTTACCAGGATGTTGCATGGGATATGAGGGGGGGCTGTATAGGCTGGGGCAATTCTCCCTACAGTGGAGGAGGCTGAGAAGTTTGAGGGAATCTAAGTTTTTTATTCCCTCAAAGGTGAGAAGGTGGTGGAGGCAGGCACTCTCAGGAAATTTGAAAAATATCTGAATGAGCATTTAAATAACCAAAACAAAACTTGCTGTAGAGCAAGTGCCAGGTTAGTAAAGATGGGTACCTGATGATTGGCATGGATATGATGAGTCAGAGGACTTGTTTCCGTGCTCTATGATGCTATGATTTTAAGGTTAGTTACTGTTGTGAGGTACGAGATGCAACATCAATCAGTAAAGTACCAAGAACAACACTGCAACATATTCTACCGATGCCTATTCAGAGATAACATTGACCAGGAATAAATCACCCTGATTTTATTCTTCAGGTTTCTAGTTCCTTAAGGTTGTTATAGCCAGGGATGGTAATGGAGACAAGCTCCCACCAGCTATTAAATGTTCCCAATGGCCCTTGACAACCAAGTCCAGCTCCTGGCCTTCACATGTGGCTTAGTTAGCAGGCCCGGTGCAACTGTTTCCGCTGACAGGAGAAGGGGCAAAGGCGGGTTACTGGAGTCTTAAAACCAGTCACTTCAGTCAGATGGGGCTCATCAGCCATGGTTGGCAGCTGATCTGAAAGGAAAACTCTGATCTCAAACCTCCGTTGCCTTGTGGCTAAACCCACTCATGGGGAGTAAACTCCGAGAGAAAAATCCAGAACTGGAGTCCCTAAGGCAGTCCTACATAGAGTTCAACGTTGACTGGCACCTCCTGCGACGCTGCTGGTATCAAACTGTATTGGTCTCTGCCGTTTCTTTGGGTTCATCAGATACGTGGAGAGGGGGAGCTTGCTACATGGGCAACAGCGTACCCTTCATATTGTACTGTCCAGGCTTGTGTATCTAGACAGCTAGGACACAATATCCATGGTCAACTCTGCCTGACAGAGGCCCTCACCTCACCTCTAGTCTTTGCAGCAGTACTCTCAACCTAGATTCTGGTGTTCATCTTTCCTGTGTGACTTGAACCCACAACCAATGCATTCAGCTGAGATTGCTGCTCATATCCACCTGAGTACAATTCGATTGCTTGTACTTAATGGATGTCTTCTATTTAAAATGGGCTCTCTTCTACACTCTATGTATGTAATCGGTACTGGGTAACCGAATTCCATTATAATTTTTCTAATTCACATGGCTGATCCTCAAAGACTGAGTCCCAGTCAGGAAAGACACAGTGGAGAATATTTTCCTATGAGTGAAGAGGATGGCCAAATTGCCAATGACTTTAAAAATGACACAGAGATTGGTATTGTTGTCTAAGAATTCAGTGGGATACAGATCAGTGACAGATATGGGCAAAGAAATGGCAGATGCAGTTTAATCTGGGCACGTTCAAGGTGCTCCAGTTTGGGAGATCAAATATTAAGGGAAAGTACACAGCTAATGGCAGGACCCTTAACAATGTTGATGTACAGCGGGATCTTTAGGTCCAAGTCCATAGTTCCCTGAAAGTGGCCACACAAGTCAATAGGGTGGTAAGGAAGGTGTATGATATGCTTGCCTTTATAAGCCAGGGCACTGAGTTCAAGCGTCTGGAAGTTATGTCACAGTCTTATAAAATTCTGGCTCGGCTGCACTTGGAATATTGCATTCATTTCTGGTTGCCCCATTATCAGAAGAGCTTAGACGCTATAGAGAGGGCTAGAGGTTTAACAGGGTGCGGCCTGGATTACAGAGCAAATACTCTGAGGAGTTAGACAAACTAACACAAAACCTCCCCCCCCCCCCAACCACCTTCTTGCTCTGACTTCTCATCTTTTTTCCAGCCCTGATGAAGGGTCTTAGCCTGAAATGCCGACTGTTGACTCTTTTTCGTTGGTGCTGCCTGGCCTGCTGAGTTCCTGCAGCATTTTGTGTGTGTTACTTAGACAAACTAGGATTGTTTTCCCTGGACGTGAAAGATTATAGAATTATGAAAGGTATACATAAACAACTGGCATCTTTTTGCCTGGGGTTGTGGCACAGTCAGATACAATAGCGTCATTTAAGAGGCTGTTAGATAGACACATGAATAGCAGAAAATGGAGGTACAGAGAACATGTGCAGGCAAAATGTATGAGTGTAATTAGGTGTTATTAGTTTAATTAGTTCAGCATAACATCATGGACTGAAGGGCCTGTTCCTGTGCCAGTGACGAGCAGCAGTTCCTCCTGCAGTCACACATCTCCTACTACCTGGTTTCAATCCTGACCTTGGATGCTATCTGCGTGGAGTTTACATGTCCTTCCCACTAACTGCTTGGGCTTCCCCTGCGTGACTCAGCTTCCTCCCACATCCCAGGAGCACAATGGTTGATATTTGACATAGAAGATCCAGACCTGAGATGTTAAATCTATTTCTCATTCCACAAATGCTGCCTGGCCTGCTGAATGGTTCTAATATTTTCTTACTTTATTTCAGACTTCCAGCATCTGCAATTTGTTTTTTTTTAATTTTTCACTTAAAAATTGAGAGAGTATTAATCACCTTCACTGATGTGAAAGCTCTGAGCCAGCACGGAGTTGATGGGTCGAGTGGCCAACAACATCACACCAGGAAATACAGTCGTAGAGGCAAAATCGGGGAGAAAAGCAGGACAATCCTGAGAAGGATTCCGCATAATGGGACATAAACACCGTGAACAAGTTCACAATGCCCTGCAGATAAATATCTACCTTCTGACACCCCCGACCAGCTCCGGAGCACGGCTTAGGCAACTGTCAATGCCGGTCATTTAACTGTTGGGCATAGAGCTAGCAGGGTTGAAGTGAAGTTAGTGAAAGGTGGGAGAGGGATGGAAAGTGAGTAGTGGGGGGTGGGTGGGAGAGGGAAACGTTAATATGGTCCTATATTGAGCGTTAATATGGCTATCCCTTTCATCATTATGTATTTTGCCCTAAACAAATCCCCTACCTTGACGCCCCGACCTGCATGGTTCAATTCCCAGGTCACTATCGAACTGATCGATCCTGGAACAATATTTCTTCCAGTTATTCAACAGACTCCTTGGAAAGAGAGTACAAGTATTGCACTGCTCGCTGCTGATCTGTCAGCCGACAGCAAACCTGCAAATCGAGGATTTCGATGCGAGCTGACAACCTCCGAATCTACCCGCCAACCGAAACGGCCTTGCAGGGCGACGAGCCCCTCGCAGGGAAGCCAGCAAGTCCCGTCCACACTAACAATGCGAAACACTTATTTTTGAAATGCATTTGGCAAATCCACCACATGTGACACAGAAACAAAGGGTAAACGATTTAAAAGGACCGCACGTTTCTCTGCACGTCCCGTTACGATGAAGGGGATCGGCCCACGTGAACACCGGCTCCGCAGGCCGGGGAATGGTGTCAATAAAGTTTGCGCTCCGGCCGCCGTTTCAATAAAGTTTTGTCGCGAGCAGGCAAGATGGCGGCGCCCAGGCGGTGAGGTGTATCGGGGTAGATGCAGTGCAGATCGAAAGATAGCATTATAACATCTTCAGAATATTATCATGTGAGCAGTGAATAGAGAGTGGTTGTTCAACTTGATCCTGTGTTTGATTTCACAGTAACACGAAATTTATTCCCCCAAGTGAGTTTGAGTTCTGTTTATTTTTAATTGTTCAGTACCTCCCCCGGTTTAATTCTTGTGGGAGCTGCTCTGGGAGAAGTGGTTCTGCTCATCATCAAGCCAACAAGAGGCCAGGGTTAAGGAAAGGCAGGTACTGCGATTAATTGCTTATTTTCCTAATGCTTTAAATCTTATGAGCTGGACTAGGCGGTGTGAGTCTGCGCATCACCAGACAGGCAGGAAGCCAGGTTTAGGAAAGGTAGGGGTAGGAATGAATTGTTCGTTCCCGTCTTGGTTTAATTTTTGTTCATCATCAAGTTTTAATGGCGGTTACCGCCACCTACTGAGTTGGAGTGTGAAGCGTAGAGACAGGAAGTATACCCATTAAATCCACCCTCCAAAAAATAAAACATCAAAAATATCAAAAAGTCTAATGATTTTCAGAAAGTTAAATGTGAACTTGTATACATTATGGTGGCAGTGTTATCCAAACAAGCTTTCCATGTTAAACTATGTCTGTCCCAAAGATCTCAATTTAGCAATTAGATGTTTCCTTTGCACCTCATAAAAACTGCATCCAAACAACATGTGCTGCACTATTTTTTGACATGCACTCCCTATAAATGCCTGTATCATGTATATTAATTCTGAACAAAGATTTACTCAACCTAGTATGTCCAATATGTAAGACTGCAAGTATAACTTCTCTCCTTTAATGCCCATCTCTCTGTTAAGTTTCCACCATCCTCTGAATTTTATATAAAGGCTGTCCTTTCTTTTCCTTATTTCAACTTTGTTACCGCAGTGATGGAATAGACTTTCTAATTACAAATTTCAACTCCCCTTTCTGCAAAGGCACCACTACATTTTAAGTGATTACTTGGCTAGAATATCTGCCACCTTCAACTCCAATGTGGGCAGGGACTCAAGTCATATATACACAAGCCTAGATCTTGCAGCCTTAACAAATGTTGTCCAGTCTCAAGAACAATGACTAACTTTAAGAACTGGGCTGCAATACCCCCTGTGCAATTTGATCCTGAATTTCCTTGCTTGCAGAGCCCAGTCAGTTTAAATTGGCAAAAACATCCCCTCCACAATTTCCTTCAGCACAGGAGGACCACAGGAATGTGTACTTAGCCCCATGCTTTGCACGGTTTACACCTATGACTGTGTGGTTAAGTACAGCTCCAACACAATATTCAAATTTGCGGATGATACCACTTTTGTGGGCCCTCTCAAAGGTGGTGATGAATCAGCACACAGCTGAGTGGTATGATAACAGCAAACTCTCACTCAATATCAATCAGACCAAAGAATTGATTGTAGACTTCAGGAAAGGGAAACCAGAGGTCCATGAGCCAGTACTTATCAGAAGAGCAGAGGTGGAGAGAGTCAGTAACTTTAAATTTCTGGGTGTCACTGTCTTGGACCATCATATAAATGTAATTGCAAAAAAAGCACGACAGCTCCTCTACTTCCTCAGGAGTCTGCGGAGACTCAGCATGTCATCAAATCCTTGGCAAACTTCTACAAATGTGTGATGGAAATTGTATTGACTGGCTGCATTATGGCCTGGTATGGGAACTTCAATGCCTTTGGGTGGAAAATCAGACAAAAGGTAGTGGATTCAGCTGAGTACATCATGGGTAAAGCTCTCCCAACCAGTTACTTTTTTGTAGATTTGCTGAGTGTGCCTGCAGGAAACAGAACATGAGGGCTGTATGCGGTGACGTGTATGTAGTCTGATAATAAATTTTACTTTATACTTTGAACTTCCGCCTACAATTTGAAATACCTGAATGAATCAGAGCACGGAAGTACGTAATGGCATACTTCTTCGATCCATTCCAAAGCTAAACTGATAGCAACCATCTCAGACATGGATACTGATACTTTGTCTGATAACCTTTTCTTAATAATCATCTGAAACTTTGGAACATAAACCCAGAAACCCCTGAATGACCTGTCACTGATCTTTTGAACTGTCTGTGTAGATATGTAAGAAAGCATAATATATCTGCTTTGCATATGTATACTGCTGAACTTCCTGTGTCACTGATTTTCAGTCATTCTTCATCTTGATCTTCCCATAAGGGCTAAATCAATCACAGGCAGAGAGGAAAACCATGGAGGAATGACAGAAGGGCTAACACTGGGACCACATTCTGCATTAAACAACCCAAGATTTTATACCCATTCATTTCCCATCCACCAAAAACTGAAGATCTTATGAATGCAATCTTCCTAACACTCTACTAATGTTGCCAATACTGGATGACCAACTTTATGTTCTCTTATGTTACCCAACAAACTATTGGTAACCATAACCTGCGCAGATGTAAAGGTACTTCATTGCCAAAATTGGGGATGATTTAATAGCACCACAACATAATCTCAGTGCTTGAGATTGAACTTTTCCTAGGGTCTTTAAGATTACTGGTAAGGCTGACCTATAAGCAATACATCCATGATCAAAGACAGATCTTATTAAAGGTTAGTCCTGACGAAGGGTCTCGGCCTGAAACGTCGACTGCACCTCTTCCTACAGATGCTGCTTGGCCTGCTGCGTTCACCAGCAACTTTGATGTGTGTTGCTTGAATTTCCAGCATCTGCAGAATTCCTGTTGTTCTTATTAAAGCAATGTATATTTGTTTAAGTGACTCCTACTCGCATGCCATTCACATCCAACTGAGCACCTCAGCACCTTAAGGGCGTTTTTACACTTCTCCAGAATTTTAATCACATGCAGCTTCCATGTCATCCTTGTGCCCATCCACGTACCTTGAAACTTTACACTGAATCTTGTTCAAGCGATTTACCATGTTACTTGGGATCAATTGTGGGTATAATGTTTCTTTTAGAAAAACAAATATATGATTATGAGGGCACGCAGCCCCCTTTTATTGTCATTTAATAATGCATGCATTAAGAAATGATAAAAATGTTTTTCCGAATGATATCAAAAATAATTTGAGTTTTTGCAACAGAAAATATAAACCCCCACCAACATTATCATTCCGCTACGTCATTAATAGCTGTCTGCATTTTCCTAACTATATAAATTCATACTCCTGCCTGTCTTTCACACTGCATCATCAGCATGTAATGATTTGGAAATGTCTGAGGCATCAGTTAAGGAAATATCTTTAATCATAATATTAAAAAGGAGTGGGCTACACACACTCTACTGTGGAGTTCCATTCTCTGTCTCACACTCCTTAAAGAATGTTGTTCCCACCCTAACTCGTATCTTCTTATCACATAAAAAATCTTGAATCCAATTAAGTATTCTACTACCTATTCCCATTTTTCCAGTTTAAGCAGCAACCCTTTTGTCCGTGGTTTAATTCTTGTGGGGGCTGCACTGGGAGGTAGTGATTCTGCTTTATCACACCAGCAGGAGGTCAGGACTAAGGAAAAGTAGGCACTGGGATTAAAGCTCATTTTGCTCCACTGTGCCAGTCTCATAGAACATGAGAAACAGCAGTGTAGAAATTAAAAGCTCTGAGTTTGTCCAGATTTCCAGCATCTGCAGTCTCTTGACGTTGCACAGAAATTAACTTTGCATCAGTAAGTGAAAAGAACAGTAATTGTGAAGAAGAACAGTGCAAGTGTTTAAAAGGCACCCTGGGTCCCTAACAGCTTGTCACTTTAATTTTCCGTCTGACTCTGATATCCGTCTTTGGCTCCAATATTGCTCCAATGAAGTTCAAAGTAACTTTGTTGAACCTCACCTAATTTTCTGATTTGGTACATACACCTTTCAAGACTCAACACAGAAGTCAAAAATTTCCCGATTTTGCTGTGTAGTATTCCCAGCATTGAAAAAAAACTATGATAAAAATTGTTACCTTCAAGTATACCTGGGATTGGTGCTAGATTTTGGCCTTGACAGTGAACCTCGTAAAAAACACCTGAAGGAAATAAACCCTGCGATCACCAGTCGTGATTGCTGAAGTATCTGTGTTTGCTTGGCGGGATGTATTATTTTGTTACTTCCCTTCTCTGGTTGTATGGCCAGTGGATTATTGCATGAACTGCAGTTATTGCAAATCCAAAACAAAACAAAAATCTTGCAAACCAGATAAGATCAGTGGCGAAAACAAAAACCCTAATTAGAACTAAAATTCCAGAAAACACACACAAAATCCCGGAGGAACTCAGCAAGCCAGGATCTATGGAGGGGAATAAACAGTCAACATTTTGGGAGTCTTGGCTGGAAATGTCAACTGCTTATTCTCCTCCATAGATTCTGCCTGGCTTGCTGAGTTCCTCCAACATTTTGTGTTAGTTGCTCAAGATTTCTAGCAGCCACAGAATCTCTTGTCTTTAAAATTCAGAAAACAGATGTGTTTTAAATTACAGAGAGAGGAAGGGGTGGAGGGACAGAATGAATGTCAGTGATAGGGTGCTGACTGAAGTTGTCAAGGTAATCCATTAGTCTTGTGGGACCATGGATCTGCGCCTGGACAGTCTTCACTCTCCAGGGTGCAGGCCTGGGCAAGGTTGTATGGAAGACCAGCAGTTGCCCATGCTGCAAGTCTCCCCTCTCCACGACACCAATGTTGTCCAAGGGAAGGGCATTAGGACCAATACAGCTTGGCACCAGTGTCGTCGCAGAGCAATGTGTGATTAAGTGCCTTGCTCAAGGACACAATACGTTGCCTTGGCTGGGGCTTGAACTTACAACCTTCGGGTCGCTAGTCCAATGCCTTAACACTTGGCCATGTGCTCATAATTACTTTAATAAAACAGCAGATAGAACAGAAAATAAAAATGAAGCCAAAGTCTAGTCACATCTGTGGAAAAGGAGATTAAAGTGGGAGATTAAAGGGGTTATCTGAAATTGTTGAATTCAAAATTAAGTCCTGAGAGCTGTATGGACCAAGAAGAAAGATGAATAATTTATGTTGGGCAATGCTGGAAAAACGTAGGGATCCTAAGGCATCAGAATTTGTTTCAAATGAAGAATTACAATGATGGGGAGCTCATTTCCTGCAAGGACAGGGTATTCTAAAGGGACCATTTTCTCTGTCAATCTCATGTCTGCTTTTTCATTTCCACCAACCATTCCCCGGACCACTTTTCCATGCAGCAGCTGAAGGTTCAGAACCTGTCCTTTCATAGCTTCCTTTCCTATCTTTCAGAGGTTCAGGCAATCCCTCCAGGTGAAGCACGATTCACTTGGATTTCTCCCGCTTTAGTGGATTACAATTAGTGCTCATGATCTAGCCCTCTGTCCTTAGAGAACCGGATGCAGATTAGATGGCCTATTTTTAAAAACATTTTTGTTTAGTGAGTGCTTTCCATGTCCTATTCCTTTCTCCAACAGTTGCTTATCTGATATCCGCTTAAATTTATCAAAGTGTTCCCTACTGATATCCTCTTAAATTTATCAAAGTGTTGCCTACAAGTAATCCTAGTGATAGTGAGGTTGCATTTTTTTCCTGCATTGATAATTTGTATTTGATTTTTAAAGGCACCTGATTTGTAAAGATGAAGGGTGTCTTGCGGATGTTGAGCCGTCCTGCCTGCTGCTTGACGAGACCTATTTGTGGGTGGCACTGGTTACTGAAGCAAAATGGAAGACAAGCACTGGGATGCAACAGAAATATTTACAGTGAGACAGGAATGTGGGAAAGGGACTATCGACCCCAGACTCGAAAAAGTGTAGAAGGATATTGGCATTCAAGAATAAAGGAACAATTTCAAATTATTTCTGAAACTGATGTAAGTATTTCATTTTCACAGAGAAACATACAAAATGTTTCTGGAGTTGTGTCTGGTGCTCTCGATACAGCCTCTACATTGGTGAGACCTGTTGTAAATTGGGGCACCGCTTCATCGAACACCTCCACTCTATCTGCCAAAGTGAAACTTCCTGATGGCCCAACATCTTAATTTCCATTTCCCATTCCTGTTCCAACATGTCAGTCCATGGCCCCCTCTGGTGCAATGATGATGCCACTCTCAGGGTGGAGGAGCAACACCTTATATTCTGTCTGGCTAGTCTCCAACCTGATGGCATGAATGTCAATTTCTCCTTCCAGTAAAAACAAAAATTTCCTCCCCCTTCCCTCTTCTTCTATTACGCACTCGAGCTTACTACTTCTTCTCACCTGCCTTTTACCTCCCCCTGGGTCCCCTCCTCCTTCCCTTTCTCCTGTGGTCCACTCTCCTCTCCTATCAGATTCCTTCCTTTCCAGCCCTTTACCTTTCCTACCCACCTACCTTCACCTTTCACCTTCTAGCTATTCTCCTTCCCTCCCCGAACCGTTTTATTCTGGTATCTTCCCTATTCCTTTCTGGTCCTGAGGAAAGGTCTCAGTTGGAAATGTCAACTATTTGCTCATTTCCATGAGTGTTATCTGACCTGCTGAGGTCCTCCAGCATTTTGTGTGTGTTGATACAGAATGTTTGCAGGTTTGAAGCACAATCATGTGTCAAACTGAGATTAAGATAGGAAAGAACATAGAAGGAAGAATAGTGATTCAGCTCCTAGAATCTGAAGCATGTGCTCTAAATGAAGGGCTTGCCAGTTACATTCAACTCCTGAAATTTTTCTGTTCTTGATGAATAATTTACCAATGTGTAGGCTATTCTACCAAGCCTTACCAGATATGGACTGTGCAAAAGACAAAGATCCATTTAAGATGAAATATAAAGCAAAAAGTGCTTAAAACACTTAGCAAGTTGGACATGTAGAAGGAACAAAATAAACATTTCAGGTTATCGGCTTTTCATCACAACTGAGAAATATTACAAACAAAACACTTCAGTTACAGAAAAGGTGGCGTGGGGTAGACGGGGGAAGAGCTGATTGGATGATCACTTTGCAGAACAGCTCTCTTCAGACCCTAAAAGTAACCACAAACTTCCAGTTGCTTGTCAGTTCAATCTTCTATTCCACTTTGACCTTTGTTCTTGGCCTCTGGTACTGTCCTAATGAAGGTTGAAATAATTATGCAAATTAGCACCTCATCTTCAGACTTGGTGCATTACATCTTTCAGGATTCAACACTGAATTCAAGAGTTTCGCAGATTATCAGCATTCTGGTTTGTACACTACCTCCAACATTCATTGATTTTTCAGTTATTGTTTTAAGTTAATGACCTTTTTACAGCAGAACATGTTCAACTAGATTTATTTTAAGTTTTGACTAACTGAGAGTTTGGCTTTGATTTAAAAAGGATTTATCTATTTATGTGGCTTATGGACTTGATTGAAAATTGCAGTTGTGACTAATGTTATCAGATGAGGTGCTCCAAGTTAAATAGGTATATATAACATAATGTCCTTGCATTTTCTATCATGGTAATTTTATAATCTACATGCTGTTACTAGCTTCCACTGAAGCTTTATAAGCTTAAAACAGAGTTATTGTTGTTTAATATTTCATGCATTATTTTTCTCACAGAAATCAAAACCAAAGTGTTATGTGCTTTCGATGTTCCCATATCCTTCTGGGAAGCTCCACATGGGGCATGTTCGAGTGTACACCATCAGTGACACCATGGCTCATTTCCAGAGAATGTGTGGATATCAGGTAATTTGATTGTTTTAGAATATCTGTCTGGTTTAAAATGTTAACAGCAGTTTGCATGTTTATTTGGAGATATTGCCATTTGTCATTTTCAGCCTGCAGGGAGATAAAGGAGCGATCCTTCTTGATCACTTGTTAAAACTTATATGATCACACCCAACAGTTTAGTCAAAACATACCAATTTACTGACCTCATCATTTATGGTTTCTCATGATCTAATCTTTCCACCCCCCTGCATTTTAAAACAGGTTTGATTTATAAATTTTAGTACTTCTTATGAAAGTTCCTTGACCTGATATATATATGTATATATTTTATTTAAATATTAAATAAATTTAATAAATAAATTTATTTATTTATTTCTCTCTCTACCTCTGCTGTGCGAACCTGCTGAACACTTCAAGCATTTTCTCTTTCAGGTTATTAGAGTTTGCCCTTTTCTGCTTTTCAGCTCACGTTGTATTAGTGTGACATTTCTACTTTTGCACTGACATATATGCTGCCCAACTGTCCTACTATTTCTATAATTTTGTTTCAAGAGTACTGATTAATGCAAATGAATTGCTTATCCAGTTCACTAATCATCTTATCTCAAACAACTTGGTTTTAAATTCAAGCTGTAACGAGGATATAGCATGGAAACTGGTTTCTCCATCCAGAGTCCATACTGACCATCAAGCACCGGTTCACAATAATCCTATGTAAATACCATTTTGTTGTCCCCACCCTCCCTTCAACTCCTCCAAGTTTACACCACTCATTTTACAGTGGTCAGTTAACCTATCAGCCTGCATATCTTTGGGATATGGAAGGAAGCCAGAGCTCCCAGAGTAACAGTGAGTATGTGCAAACTGCAGGGAGACAGCAGAATTGAACCCAGTGCTGTAAGCAGTGGCTCTACTGCTGTGCCACGTAATTTATTGTTATATTGCTTTTGTTAGCCTTTCCTAAATGTGCAAGTGTCGTCTAGAGTTGTTAGTAATTAATCACTGCTGTTTTTCTGAAATCTCCCTTTAATTTATACATCCCTATTATTGCGATGAGTCTAGACGCTGACTAATCCCTGCACAATGTCCAATAGTTCTCTGATTTCACCCCTGACTGATGTCAGCAGAGTAGATCACCAGCCTGAGACATTGTTCTGAAATAGTGTCTCTCCACAAAGCTGAAAATAACTGATATAATTAGCTAAGTCTGTCAAGACAGATGCTTCAAAAATACTTCATTGTTGAAATATTCTCCACTTTGCAAATGTCTTCTTCAAGCTTGACTGAATTTATATGGACTGAAATCTATATTAAAAAGACGAGTAAACCTTATCCAGGTAATGTGCTAGGAAAATATCCAACTAATTGGCAATTAATACAAATGGGTTGATATCATATTGTGATAGCATTATAAAAGACATTGTGAAAAGGAAAGTAAATGTATTAGATTTGGCAGTATCTGTTTAAAAAAAAGGTAACCATATATTACAAGATTCCACAATCTTAAATAAAAAGCTAAAGTTTTAAGATTATCTAATGTCATTTGCAGTACATAAATGTAGTTGAGAATGAAATCTTTGTTACCCTGGATCCAATGCAGCACAAACAAACACAATAAGATAAGGAACACAGTAATAAGCAAAACACCCGAGGAGAAGGATGGGTCCGTTCAGCTTCCTGTTCCACTCTGTGCTGGACTAAGGGTCTGTGGACAAATTCACTTTGTGGACCAGTTCCAAACGCTGTTTGTTTGCATGATTTGTTTATTTTTTCTCTTTGCACAATGGGTTTTTGATGGTCTTTAAAAATTTTTTGGAGGTTTCTTTGTTTTGTGGCTGCCTGTTAGGAGACAAATGTCATAGTTGTATAATGTATACGTACTTTGATAATAGATGTACTTTGAACTTTGAAATAGATAGGATAGCTTATTTGATAGAGTAATTGTATGTCCACGAAGTGATGCTAGACACAGGACCATCTGTACTAAGGTGACTCTGACAGGAAATGATAAAGTAGTGGTGGGGGTGGGTTAGTGGTTGGAGGTGTTGATCAGCTTTACTGCTTGGGGAAAGTAACTGTTTTTGAGTAACTGCTGGTCCGGACACGGATGCTATGTAATCTTTTCCCTGATGGGGGTGGGACAAACAGTTCTTGAGCAACGTGGGTGGCAAATACCCAGGGTATTTGCAGTCAACTGATTTTCAAATTTCTTGGCAGATGTAGCAAAGTACAATTTATGTTATTTTAGATATACCTGCCAGTGGTGTTATGGAGTCCATATTGGACTACGAGGTCAGTGGTCCCGGGTTCGAATCCAGCCAGCACCTTGCATGCTTTCTATCCATGCTGGATTGAGCAAATGCTAAAGAAATGGCAAGGTTGCCTCCTGATACGCCACAAAGTGCAGAGAGGAACAACAAAAACAATATTACAATTGAATTGTGATCTCTCCCTTTTATTAATTTCTCAGGAGACAGATTCTCCTCTGACAACTTCTACAAACCCACAGATTCCCAGTTTCCTCAACTACAACTCTTGCCACTCTGTCTCTTGCATGGGAGCAAGTCTGTTTTCTCTGTTCCTCAGAGGAAAAGATGAGGCTTTCCACTCCTGGACATCTGAGATACCTTTCTTTTGAAAATGAGGTCTCCCCCTCCAGTGTTTTGATGCAGCCCTCACACAGATTGCATCTATTTCCCATATGTCTGTCCTCACCCCACTCCCGCCACCTCTTCCCCGCCAACCCAGACATAGCAGCGATAGGTCCTCACCTATCACCACATGAGCCTGTGGAGCAAACATATTCTCTGCAACTTCCACAATCTCCATATGGATTCCCTCACCAGGCCCTTCTCACCCCTCCCCTCCTCCTTTCACGGGGTCGCTCTTTCCGTAACTCCCTTGCCCACTCACCCCTCCTCACCGATCCTCTTCCAGGCCCTTTTCCCTGCAATCACGCTAAGTGTTGCACCAGCCCCTGCACCTCCTCCATCAACACCATTCAGGGCTCTAAACAGTCATTCGCATGTGAATTCATCAGTGTCACTTATTGCACCCAGGCAACCTCTTCTGCATTGGTGAGGTCCAAGGCAATCTGCAGGAAGTGGTGTCATCGAGTTTGCTTTATCAGTCAAAATCTCCCAGTGGCCAGCTATTTTAATGCATCTTCCCATTCACATGCTGACATGTCTGACCACAACCTCGTCTACTATCGGGTTGAGATGATACACAGATTAGAGGAACACCATCTCATATTCAACTTTGGTAGTTTGACTTGACAGCATCAACATTGATTTCTCTGACTTCTGGTAACCACTGCTCTCTGTTCCCCTTTTATTCCTTTATCCCACTAGCCCCATTACCCTATTTTTTTTTCTTTCCTCTGATTTCTTTATCTACCCATCATTCACATATTCCCCCCTCCGGTTCCCTTCCTCACCTCCTTCCTTTGATTAGATGGGTCGCTGTCCTCTCCAGTCAGATTCCATCTGCTTCAGTCCTTTGTCACCTCCACCTATCACCTTGCAGCTTCTTACATCATTCCTGTCACCCCCATCCTCCCCTCCCTTACGTCTCATTCCATCTCTTCTCCCCACCTTTTTGTACTGGCTTTGCCCCTCGGCCTCTCTTCCTTTCCAGTTCTGATGAAGGGTCTCAGCTTGAAATGGCAACTGTCCATTTTCCCCTGTAGCTGAAGTCTGACTTGCTGGGTTCCTCAAGTATTTTATGTGTTGTTTCAGTACAATTGAATCTTTTTAATGATACTATGGGAAACTAAAACTAAATGCCAGAATCTACAAGAAATGCAAAAGGATGGCTAAAATACAGCAGAATCATTGGAACATTCCCAAGCTGCTGTAATTACTAAACACAATCAGATTTTCCCTCCTTGCCCTAACTTCTGCATACTGCATATGTAAATTCATTCCCCAACTAATCTATTCTGCCTTTAGTAGGTTGTCCACAGCAGAAGTTCAATCCTTTATGTTATTTGAAAACCTTCGTTTTTTAACTGAAGTGAAAAGCCCATAGTTCTCCCAGCCTTTGCATGACAGAGGATTTTTAAAGCTGGTTTTATCCAGTAACCCTTTTCAGAACCACTGCTTTCCCACTCTGTAGGTTGGCCAAAGCTGGGCACAGTATCACAAACACAAGAAAATCTGCAGACGCTGGAAATCCAAAGCAACACACACAAAATGCTGGAGAAATGCAGCAGGCTCGGAGCATCTATGGAAAAGAGTAAGCAGTTAACTTTTTGGGCTGAGACCCTTCACCAGGATGAGGGGTCTCGGCCTGAAGCATCGAGGTCTTGGCCCGCAACTCTCGACTGTTTGCTCTTTACCATTGATGCCTCCTGGCCTGCTGAGTTCCTCCAGCATTTTGTCTGGGCACAATATTTTTTAATGTGGTCTGACCATCATTAGGAAGAATAGGAGGAAGAATAATCTTTCTATTACTTTGTTCCACAATACATCTTCACATATTAGCTCTACAAGTAGCCCGTATAATTGGATGTGGAAATTATAGTGACTCATACACTATAGCCTCAAGTCTTTCCTTCCTTCTTCCCTCAGCAGCTTTAGTTTGCTTTATATTTAATAAACCAGCTTGGAGACGGGCCTTGCCATAATCTTGCTGTTAAATTTATCTATGCTGAAAGCCAATTAACACATGCAGATCCATTTTCCATTCTCACATCTAGCATTGCCTGTATTCTGTCCTGATCACATACGCTCCTGGTAGCTGCACACATCTTTCATGCCTCCTTATAGTTTCTGCCAGTATTTCGACTATTTGTTCCTCCTTTTCCTTCCACAAAATGCATTACCAGATTAATGTGCACTTTATCAATGGACGATCTACATTGGCCTGTATTGTGCTGTAGGTTTTCTGTGTTTCTAAATTAGTAAAGTAAAGGCATCCATTAGTCTTGCGAGACCATGGATCTGCGCCTGGAAAGTCTTCAGTCTCCAGGGCGCAGGCCTGGGCAAGGTTGTATGGAAGACAGGCAGTTGCAGTTCTAAACTACTGATAAGTATAAGGCACAGTAGCTCTCCTCTGATTTTTGCTGGACTCCACATGCAGTTGCTCCTCACATAAAACCACTGGATATCTGTTGAATTCACAGGAAAGAAGAATCTGGTTTCATATCTAGCCCAGTATTTGATTAACAATCTCAAATGCTTGGACCCTTCTGTTCATGTTTGTGGGGCAAACGAACCAAGGTCTCCAAGAAGCATAAACCATGGGAACATAGCCTGCAAAACAGAGATCATTTTCTGTCATTCTGAATTCTGCAACCCAATTTATCATGAGTTTACTATTACAAATGTGAACTACTTATTGCATGAGAGCACCAACTGTTAATGCACAGTGAGTAACATGGCATCATCCTCAATAATGGGGATTAATGTCAAGCAGGCCATTTGATATCTCTGACGTATTTTAGGATTCTGCAGAAATAATAACAACAGAAAGGAAAGCAGCCTGAAGGTACGTGAGGGCAATAAGAACAAAGTCCAAATGATAAATAATACTTAAGATAGTATATAAATCTCCAGCTAAAATGAAATATTATAGGCAATAAAACCAAACTAATTAATAAAAGCAAATGCTTAATAAGTCTATTAAATATAACAAAAACAGAAGGGAGGACATAATCTCAAAAGGTTTTATGGGCATTTTTTACACTGATTGCTAATATTGTCTATTGTAAATAGCCTTAAGTATTTTTAACCATCTTTTTAGTAATTACCATACTTGTTTAGGCAGTTATCTCTGGAGATAGTACCGGACCTAACATGATTTATAAAATACGTGATGTAAGTAAATAATAAAGGGTATCTATTCAGTGACAAAACAGAATTGTCTTGTTCGAAATCTCAAACAAGTTTTCCTTCCTTGGGAAAGAGATCAGTTGTCTTTCCGATTTCTGAGGTCTTGTGCTGTGGTATTTGGTAGAAAGCAACACAAAAAGGGGGAGGACAAAAAAATCATCTTAAAAAAAAGTCCTCTTATCCCTTGGCATCTCTTCTGGGATCAATCTAACCAGCAGAACACTGCTGTACCATTCTCACAGAACCCCAGGACAATAACATAAGTAAGTGAGAAGGCCTTTTACGTTATCTTCAAACCAAATGATAAATTCATGTCTGTAAATGAGGGTGCTTGGAAATTCAACAACTTCTGATCCTGGCTGTGTTATCAAACTTTGTTTAATATACAGCAATTTCGGACATTTTACTATCTAAATGTAGGTTCTTGTTCAGCAACTAAGGTTGCTGAGATCTCAATAGAGCAGGATGTTCAAAGGGAAATAAAGAACCATATCTGATGATCTAGGAAGAATAACACATCCAGCGATGAAAAGTAACCTGGAAGAATTAGATAATGTAAGCTCCCGTCGCTTGGCTGCTGTGAATACCCTGGGCAGGCATTACTTCGAATTGCCATGGAAATTTTACCTGTAGGTTTCGATTTATAGGACTACGAGCTCTTCTCTGCATGTTCTCTGAATTGAAACACATATAGATGAAATTAATGTTCAGCAAATTATCATCCCTTATTAATAGAGAATCAGTATGCAACTGTTTAATAGTTGTCTTGCAAAAATAAAACACATCCAAGCATAGAAATGTTCCTGGATTTGAATTCCTGTGCATGCAGAAGAAACACTGATCATACCATAAAGTTACAAAATGCAACTTAGAAAAAAATGTTAATTTCTTTTAAGCCAACTTTTAAATTTCATCTTAAAAAATCCTTTGAGCTTGTAAAAAATGTTTTCATAAGATATTGGTATCACCATCAATATTAGAGTTTGTTATCCATCCTTCATTGCTCCTGAACTGTCTCATTTCTTTGAGTATGGAGTCCAATAAAGATCAGAGTGAGCTGCGGCATATTTCCTTCCCTGAAGCATGTCAGTAAACCACATGGGTTTTTATAACAATCTACAAGTGTTTTAGCTAATATTACTGACTCCTGTTTTCTTTTCTTAATTAGCTGGAACAGGTTGTCTTTCTAATCTTTTGAAAAAGACTTATTCAAAGTACATTTATTATCAAAGTATGTATGCAGAATATAACTCTGAGATTCATCCTTCCACAGGCAGAAGAATATCTTAGCAATGAGAGGCTGTTAAAAGTACTAGTCTTTGACTGTGAACTTCACAGACCACTGCAAATACATGCATTACTAAATAACAATAAGAGAGGACTACGTGTCTTCATAATCTAAAAAGAAAAACATATTTATGTTACTAAGAGGAAGGTGTGTAGCCTGGTTGTCTCATTTGCAGGTCTTGCATCCAATGGGATGGGATGCTTTTGGCTTGCCAGCGGAAAATGCTGCAATTGAGCGTGGCTTGGATCCAGAAGAGTGGACAAAAAGGTAAGGCAAGGGAATACATTCGCATGATTCTGCAAATGTACACAGCTGAACTATTTCATAATTTCTTTTTTATATTAGAATAATATCCAGTATATTGTTCTTGGAGGTGTGGTAAAACACTGTCACCCTGAAACACTGCTGTCTCTCAGGCAAAGGCTCTCCCACAGCAATGTTAGGTATGGCTTTTGGGTATATTTATCCTGCAGCTGTGATGAAATGGCAATGCATTTCCAAATCATGATGGTGCATGTCTGTTGGGGGTTGGGGAGGAATTTGCTGTCCATTTATTAGTCATGCCAGTCAGTAGAGGTTGCAGCTTTTGGAAGTTGCTGTTGCAGTATCCTTGATAATAATAGTGCAGATGCGTTTATAGTGAAGCCAAACATACAAAAGAAGAATATTACAAAAAACAAAATAACTTTGGAGCAAATTGAAATAAAAAACAGAAAATGCCCGGGATACGTAACATATGAGTCAGCATTGTGGAAAGAGAGGCAGAGTTCTGATGAAAGTTAACTTCATTTTCTACACAGATGCTGCTAATCATATTGAGAATCTTTAACAATTTCTGTTTTTTTTATTGGAAATATAAAGAAAGAAGGGTTAGAGCATATTTGTGTGAGTATAGACTCTAATTTATTCATATAAACTTTAAAAATATTCACCTAAATGTTTTAACTAATATTTTTTAAGGTTATATGACTAAATTGGGGTGGTGTAGCGATTAGCGTGCACTATTACAGCTCAGGGTGTTCTGGAATTTGGATTTCAATTCTGGCACCATTCTGTCAGGAATCTCTGTATGTCCTCCCTGTGCAACGTGTGGGTTTCCCCCAGGTGCTCCGGTTTCCTGGCACAGTCCAAAGACCTACCTGGTCCCATGTTTAGGTTAGGGTTAATTGGGGTTGTGGGCTTGCCGAGGCAGCATGGCTGGAAGGACCGCAAGGGCCTACTCCGCACGGTCACTAAATAAATAAATAAATACATACTATGCTAGGCTGAATGTGTTGTTTCTCTGCCATGAATTCTGTGTAATATACTGAAAATTTATCCCCTGCCCATTCAACGATGAAGACTTCCGCTTTTAAGAACTCAAATCGTCTGTGGCTACAAAAGATGCTCATTCCTTGGTTGGAGTCCTTTCACGTGCACTTGTCAGTTATGTTGCATTTTGGCTGTGTGGCAAAATCATTTCCTTGAGATGCTATCTTAACTTCAATACAGGTTAGATGCTTGGTAGAGTTTGTATTTCTTCACAAGTGGTGCTACTGCCTTGCTGTTGAAAGAAGACGATCTGGATAAGTTGGTGGCATGGTAGCATAGCATCGCAGTTTGCATAACTCTATTACAGCACCAGCGACCTGGGGTCAATTCCCGCCACCCTCTGTAAGAAATTGGTATGCTCTGTCTGTGACAGCATGGGTTTCCTTCACATCCCAAAGAAGTACAGGTTCATTGGTCACATGGGGGTAATTGGATGGTGAGCGCTCATTGGGTCAGAATGGCCTTGTTACCATGCTATATATCTGAAGAAGTATGTCAAGGCCTTGCTGATGTGCTGCTTTAATTTACATTTTAGTGATTTTTAAAAAATGTTTATATGAATAAATCAGTCAGGTTTACTATCACCAGCATGTGTCGTGAAATTTGTTAACTTAGCAGCAGCAGCAGCAGTTCAATGCAATACATAATACAGAAGGAAAAAAAAAGTAAATCAATTACATTATATGCATATTTTATAGATTAAAGTCATGCAAAAAACAGAAATAATATATATTAAAAAAGGGAGGTAGTGTTCAAGGATTCAATCTCCATTTGGGAATCGGATGGCAGAGAGGAAGAAGCAGTTCCTGAATCACTGCAAACACGAGGAAATCTGCAGATGCTGGAATTTCAAGCAACACACATAAACAAAAAATTGCTGGTGAACGCAGCAGGCCAGGCTGCATCTCTAGGAAGAGGTACAGTAGACATTTTGGGCCGAGACCCTTCGTCAGGACTAACTGAAAGAAGAGATAGTAAGAGATTTGAAAGTGGGAGGGGGAGGGGGAGATCTGAAATGATAGGGGAAGACAGGAGGGGGAGGGATGGAGCCAAGAGCTGGACAGGTGATTGGCCAAAGGGATATGAGAGGATCATGGGACAGGTGGCCTACAGAGAAAGAAAGGGGGTGGGGGAATCCAGAGGATGGGCAAGGGGTATAGTGAGAGGGACAGACAGAGAAAAAGAGAGAGAGAAAAAAAAGTATAATAATAATAAATAAATAACGGATGGGGTATGAAGGGGAGGAGGGGCATTAACGGAAGTTAGAGAAGTCAATGTTCATGTCATCAGGTTGGAGGCTACCCAGATGGAATATGAGGTGTTGTTCCTCCAATCTGAGTGTGGCTTCATCTTGACAGTAGAGGAGGCCGTAGATAGACATATCAGAATGAGAATGGGACGTGGAATTAAAATGTGTGGCCACTGGGAGATCCTGCTTTCTCTGGTGGAGAGAGCGTAGGTGTTCAGCGAAACGGTCTCCCAGCCTGCGTCGGGTCTTGCCAATATATAGAAGACTGCATCGGGAGCACTGGACGCAGTAGACGTTCCTTCCAGGTGAGGTGACACTTCACCTGTGAGTCGGCTGGGGTGATATACTGCGTCTGGTGCTCCCGATGCGGCCTTCTATATATTGGCGAGACCCGACGCAGACTGGGAGATCGTTTCGCTGAAAACCTACGCTCTGTCCGCCAGAGAAAGCAGGATCTCCCAGTGGCCACACATTTTAATTCCACGTCCCATTCCCATTCTGATATGTCTATCCACAGCCTCCTCTGCTTTCAAGATGAAGCCACACTCAGGTTGGAGAAACAACACCCTATATTCCGTCTGGGTAGCCTCCAACCTGATGGCATGAACATTGACTTCTCTAACTTTCGTTAATGCCCCACCTCCCCATCATACCCCATCTGTTACAAACCCCATTTCCAGAAAAGTTGGGATATTTTCCAAAATGCAACAAAAACAAAAATCTGTGATATGTTAATTCACGTGAACCTTTATTTAACTGACAAAAGTACAAAAAAAAGATTTTCAATAGTTTTACTGACCAACTTAATTGTATTTTGTAAATATACACAAATTTAGAATTTGATGGCTGCAACACACTCAACAAAAGTTGAGACAGAGTTAAAATAAGATTGAAAAGTGCACAGAATATTCAAGTAACACCGGTTTGGAAGACTCCACATTAAGCAGGCTAATTGGTAGCAGGTGAGGTATCATGACTGGGTATAAAAGTAGCGTCCATCAAAGGCTCAGTCTTTGCAAACAAGGATGGGTCGTGGCTCACCCGTTTGTGCCAAAATTCGTGAGAGAATTGTTAAGTCAATTATAGTCACCTGGGCTCGGGAGTACTTTGGAAAACCATTGTCACTCAACACAGTCTGTCGCTGCATCCAGAAATGCAACTTGAAACTGTACTATGCAAGGAGGAAGCCATACATCAACTCTATGCAGAAACGCCGGTGAGTTCTCTGGGCCCGAGCTCATCTCAGATGGACCGAAAGACTGTGGAATTGTGTGCTGTGGTCAGATGAGTCCACATTTCAGCTAGTTTTCGGAAAAAACGGGCGTCGAGTTCTCCGTGCCAAAGATGAAAACAACCATCCAGATTGTTATCAGCGAAAGGTGCAAAAGGCAGCATCTGTGATGGTATGGGGGTGCATCAGTGCCCATGGCGTGGGTGAGTTGCATGTATGTGAAGGTACCATTGACTCTGAGGCGTATATTAGGATTTTAGAGAGACATATGTTGCCATCAAGGCTCCATGCTTATTTCAGCAGGACAATGCCAGACCACATTCTGCACGGGCTACAACAGCGTGGCTTTGTAGACTCAGAGTGCGTGTGCTTGACTGGCCTGCTGCCAGTCCAGATCTATCTCCTATTGAAAATGTATGGAGCATCATGAAGAGGAGAATCAGACAACGGAGACCACGGACTGTTGAGCAGCTGAAGTCTTATATCAAGCAAGAGTGGACAAAATTTTCAATTGCAAATCTACTACAATTAGTATTCTCAGTTCCAAAATGATTAAAAAGTGTTACTAAAAGAAAAGGTGATGTAACACAATGGTAAACACGCCTCTGTCCCAACTTTTGTTGAGTGTGTTGCAGCCATCAAATTCTAAATTTGTGTATGTTTACAAAATACAATTAAGTTGGTCAGTAAAGCTATTGAAAATCTTTTCTTTGTACTTTTGTCAGTTAAATAAAGGTTCACGTGAATTAACATATCACAGATTTTTGTTTTTATTGCATTTTGGAAAATATCCCAACTTTTCTGGAAATGGGGTTTATTTATTTATGATTATTATATATATATATTTTTTTTTCTCTCTCTCTTTCTCCCTCTGTCCCTCTCACTATACTGCTTGCCCATCCTCTGGGATTACCCCCCCCCCCACCTTTTTTTCTCCCTTGGCCTCCTGTCCCATGATCCTCTCATATCTCTTTTGCCAATCAACTTTCTAGCTCTTGGCTCCATCCCTCCCCCTCCTGTCTTCTCTTATCATTTTGGATCTCCCCCTCCCCCTCCCCTTTTCAAATGTCTTACTATCTCTTCTTTCAGTTAGTCGTGATGAAGGGTCCCGGCCCGAAACATCGACTGTACCTCTTCCTATAGATGCTGCCTGGCCTGCTGCGTTCACCAGCAATTTTTTTATGTGTGTTTCCTGAATCACTGAGTGTGTGCCTTCAGGCTTCTGTACCTCCTATCTGGTGGTAACAGTGAGAAAAGGGCATGCTCTGTGTGCTGGAAGTCCTTAATAATGGACGCTGCCTTTCTGAGACACTGCTTCCTGAAGATGTCCTGGGTACTTTGTAGGCTAGTATCCAAGATGGAGCTGACTAAATTATTGTAACTTATTGCAATGTTGCAACTGGATTAGAAGGACAACGTAACTTCTTAATATTTTCAACAGGGTCTGTTTAGCTTAATATTATGTGTGGAATCTAATATTACTAAGATGGTCTTGGGATTCAGAAACTCGATAGCAACATATGTAGATGTAAGCTGAACACAAATCTGCAGATGATTCCATCATGTGGTGGGCTAAAGATAAAAAGGCAAGGAAAGGTTCAACTTGTACTTTCGGGAAGCTCTGAAGATAATTGGATAAGGGAGGGGGAGAATGTTAAAGATGTTTATGATATGTCTGCACTAAAACAGTATATTCCCCCAAGAGAGCACCTTTCCATGAAATTAAATAACTTTTAAGATTTTTATATTTCCAGAGGGTACCAGGAACTATCATGCTTATTGAAAGGTTGTATTCCATAGCAGTAACCCACTGATTAAGAAAAAAAAACTTTAAACAGCTGCTTTTGCCACTTCTACTGTACAATTTATAGTAATTTTGTGCAAGTATAGTACAATGCAAATACATAAGGTATCTCTACAAATCAGGAAACAAAGTTTTCCTTTTTCAATAATTGTCCTGTGATCCTCAAACTATTATGAAACACTTTTGGGAAAGAATCACCAATAATTCAACCATAACCTGCTTTGTGGTTCCTGAGCATCAGTTCAACTTAAAAGGAAAAGAAAGGAAATTTATATTAGAAGGACCAACCTATGTTTTGGATTGGTCATAGTTGTGTGTTAGGTCTTCATTTTGATGTTCTTTTGCATTTCACATGGTTATCTGCCTGCAGTCTTTGTAAGATAGAGAACATCATGGGTTTAAAAAGTTCTAGAAGGAAGCGTGCTGAGTTGTCATAGTGCACTCTGTAGGTTGTTCACACTGCACCTACAGCATTGGTAGTGGGAAAGACAAACTTGTGCCATGGATGCTGTTGAGCTATTTGAATGTTGTTGCAGTTGCCCTCAACCCTTTCAATGAACAATCTTCCCACTTTATGCTAATTTTTACATTGTAGTTAGAAGGAAGGCTGTGAGGAGTTGAGAGGTGAATGATGCACCGTAGAATTTCAAATGCTTACCTGTACTGATTTGACATCCTTGGAAATCTTTGGCTTGAAATATCTGAATCTGGGGTGTGTTGTCTCTTGGGTGCATTTTCATGTCAGTTCCTACAATCAATAAACCTAATTGAAGTGCATCTGTATGTATACCAATAAAATATAACTAAGTGTCATTAAATATATATTTCTTTCTAGTAATATTGCACACATGAAAGAGCAACTTCATGAACTTGGACTGTGTTTTGATTGGAATAAGGTGAGTGATGACATTGGTGAGGAGTTAGTTTTGAAATTGTTTTTAAAAAAATAATGAAAATCGTCAAGCTAGGTTAAAAGCTACAGGGGAAACATGGGAACACATAGTAGAGCTGCTTCCTCACCCCTCTATCTACAATAGTTGTATAGTTATAAAATTGGGGGCAAAAATAATAAAGTATGTGTGATGGGATCACCACAAGGAGTGGAATCAAATAATTATCTTTCTCAATTTTCTGCCTTGTTGCCATGCTGAGTTGTGTAAATGTACTTTTTGAACTTGTTATATAACACTGATGGAGGGTAAACTGTGTAAAACCACAAACAAGTAAATAAGACATCAACAAAAACAAAAGTTTAAATATTAAAATAACCTTAAAGGGCTTGCAGGACCATGGTGTTCACATATCTAGATTATCAAAGCAAGCAATTTATGGAAATCTGTTTGCAATCATAGTTAGTCCTGGGATCCATTTCTTTTTTTTTGTATTAAATGTTTAGAATCTTAATGCTAGGAAAGGCTACAGAAGGCAGTTCCAGAATGTTATAATCTCTCTAATAATGCTAGAAATGCACACAACAAACTTAATTAGCTAACAACAAGCTTCTTGGTAGTTTTCCTGTTATATTGCTGATTGAGGGGTAAATATATCCCAGGACACCAACGTTTCTCTGTTCTTCTTTGTAATTGTGCTATGTGATGCTTTGTGTTTTCCTGAGAGATTTGAAGAAGTGTCGGTTTGACATCTCAGCCAAAAGATAATGTAACACTTCCTCAATACTGTGACAGAGTGCCAGCCTGGATTTTTATGCTAGTCACTGGAATTGATATTCAGCCTGTAACCCTCTGACTTACCACATCTCATACAGAGCTGTACAAAAAGCTAGCAGGGGTACAGTGGGCTGAATATTCTTTATTTTGTTGGAAGATTATCTTATTGTGATTGTCAAGTGCATACGTGGTCATTTAAAATAGGTTGTAATTTTGTTTTCCTATGTTTTGATCTGTTCTTTTTTAGGAAGTGACCACCAGTCAATCTGATTATTACAAGTGGACACAATTCCTCTTCCTCAAGCTGTTTGTGGCTGGCATGGCTTATCAAAAGGAAGTGAGTTGCGGTCAGATTTTATTTATTCGGCAATGAAATATGAGCTTGAATTATAAGGCCCACATTTGTTGCATTCCTAAATGTTCATGCATTAGATAACTTGATGTTCTTTGTATGCTATTAATAGTCAACCACAGACAGGACTGAGAAATACTGCATTTTTCCTTCTCAAGAAGACACAAGATATGCAAAATTACGAGGGCTATAAGTAGGGTAAATGCATGCAGGCTTTTTCCACTGAGGTTGTGTGAGACTAGAACTAGAGGTCATGGGTGAAAGGTGAAATGTTTAAGGGTAACATGAGAGGGAGCTTCCAGTGAACTGCCAGCGGAAGTGGTGGTGCCTGTTTGATTTCAACACTTAAGAGGAATGTGGATAGGTACATGGATGGGCGCGGAATATGGAGGGCTGTGGTCTGGGTGCAGGTCGATGGGATGAGGTAGATTAGTAGTTTGGCATGGACTAGTTGGGTTGAAAGGCCTGTTTCTATGCTGTAGTATTCTATGGCTCTCAGATTTTATGTCTAAACCTGAATGGATGTTAACAACTGTTATATGGTAAATCATTATTGTTTTACTTTTTATTCCTGATTTACTGAATTAATAATTCTTTAGATAACATGGTGAGATTATATCATGTGGTTTTGTATCAAAATCTTCAGACAGAATATTCATTAACTTTTTCTCTTAGTTCTTATTCCAATAGAGTGAGGCAAATATTTCAAAAACATTACTCATGCAATTTGTAGCTTTGAAATCATTCAACACATCTTATTTATTGCAGAACAGATGGATGGTCTGTGACTCATTGTGATGGTATTATCTATCTTAGGGTTTATTTGTGCTATTCCTATTGGTTGCTAGTTCAGATCTTACTGAGTCTCAGTGTTTGGAAATATCTGTATTAATGAGTCGTGATGTTGCCAGTTAGACACAGACACATCAAAGTGAGGAAATTGAGAATTTCATTTGAAAGTTAGGGTTCCCTGAAGGTTAACTTGCAGGTTGAGTCGGAGGTAAGGAAGGCAAATGCAATGTTAGCATTTATTTTGAGAGGACTAGAATATGTAGAATATAGACTATTGAATATTGAAAGGCCTCAGTAGAGTGGATGTGGAGAGGATGTTCCCTATGGTGGGGGAGTTTAAGACCGGAGGACACATCCTCAGAATAGAGGGGTGTCCTTTTAGAACAGAGATGAGGAGAAATTTCTTTAGCCAGAGAGTGGTGAATCTGTGGAATTCATTGCAATAGGCAGCTGTGGATGTCAAGTCATTCAGTATTTTTAAGACAGAGGTTGATACGTTCTTGATTAATCAGGATCAGAATTATGTTTATTATCACTGGCATGTGATGTGAAATTTATTAACCTCAGTCAATGTTATTTAGACAAGCCATGTTATTTAGTCAATTTTGCAAATTAATCAAGATATGAAGGGATATGGGGAGAAGGCAGGAGATTGGGGCTGAGAGGGAAAAATGGATCAGCCATGATGTAATGGTAGAGTAGACTCAATGGGCCAAATGGCCTAATTCAGCTCCTATACCTGATGACCTTATGATCTTATAAAAGCAAGATGTAATCTTGAGGTTTTATAAGGCATTGGTCAGGCCACATTTGGACTATTGTAAGCAGTTTTGGCTGCAATGTAAGAATGATGGTGCTGGCTTTGGAGAGCGTGCAAAGGAGGTGTATGAGAATGATCGTGAATGAAAGGGTTAACATATGAGCTGTAGAGTGGACTTAGAGAAGATGTTTCCAATAGTTGGGAGTCTCGCGGACGAAAGGGCACAACCTCAATAGAAGCTCATCCTTTCTGTTGTTTGCACGATTTGTTCTTTTCTCGCACATTGGATGTGAGGTTTTCATGGATACTATTGTGTGTGTTTGTTTTGTGGGGGTCTGCAAGAAGATGAATCTCAAGGTTGTATATGGTATACATACTTTGATAATAAATATACTTCAAACTTTGAACTTTAGAACAGAGATGAGTAGGAATTTCTTCAGCCAGAAAATGGTGAATCTTTCGAATTTATTGCCACAAACAATTGTGGAGGCCAAGTCATTGGGTATACTTAAAGCGAAGGCTCTTAACTAGTAAAGACACCAAAAGTTACAGAGTGAAGACAAGAGAATAGGATTGAGAGGGAAAATAAATTACCCATAATTGAATGGCAGAGCAGATGGGCCAAATGGCCTAATTATGCCATATCATATGCTGTTGTGGTTATAAGTGATGATGGTGGTGCTTAAGTGGTTTAAATTAAAATATCCAAATCTTGGTGGTTAAGTACAGTATATTCGGTTTAATCCAATGTATTCTTAAATTCAATCGTATGCATTAGTGCCGGCTGATGGCTTAGTGGCATCAGCGCTGTACTGTGGGCAAAAGGTCCCGAGTTCGAATCCAGCCGGCTCCCTTACATGCTTTCCATCCGTGCTGAGTTGAGCGTTGAGCTAGCAACTCGACCTCATAAAAAAGAAATTGCCTGCTACAGAAACATCAACAACAAAAAGGTTGATGGCCTATGCTGTCTTGTGAGTTGAAAGGCAATTCTTCTTCTCATTACACAGTTAAGAATGATTTTGAATTTCAAGTAATTTATGGCACTAAGGAGGGTGGTGGGTATGTGATCATTCTTGATCATGCTGACTAAAAAAAAAGCATGTCCCACTTCTCAGGTTTCACTCCTTAGCCTTTTAATTAGACCTTGTACATCAAGGACTAATCCAGGTTTTTATTTAAATGGTGTGACATTTTCTCCCTTTAAACTCCTTTCTGCCAAAACACAACCACATTGAACTGCAAAGGATGTTGTTGCCAAAAAACTATTGACATGTAGAAGCTGTTGGTCAGCACCACTATTACAGGAAGGAGCTATATGAAGCCCTGATGAAGGGTCCCAGCCCAAATTGACTGTGTAATCTTTTCCATTGATGCTGCCCAGCCTGCTGAGTTCCTCCATCACTTTGTGTGTGTTGCTTGGATTTCCAGCATCTGCAGATTTTCTCTTGTTTGTGATAGGAAGAACCACAAGTTTAATGATTGTTAAAACAGGAATGTTTACTTATTGATCTGGTCTATTTGTGGTGTGTTCCTATCATAGTTACTCCAGAGCCTTTGCTGAACAAGTTGTTCTGAGCAAATTCAGGACATGTCATTCTGTGCTATATAAGCTAATATTTGGTAGAATCCCAGTTTGATCTAATGCCTTGTTTCTCCCATCCCTTCTGCTTTGTTTTTCCCTCTGAAGCAACACTACTGTTTTACTTAGCAAGATAGCTTGCCATTGGCACAAGTTTGTAGTCGGTGAACTGAATTAATTGCATCCGGATAAATCCGTGAAGCTATGAATTCTGTTTTGTTGTGTTGTAAAGCAATTTCCATTACTTTTCAGGGACACGTCAACTGGGACCCAGTGGATCAGACAGTGTTGGCAGATGAGCAGGTGGATGAAAATGGCTACTCCTGGCGCTCTGGGGCAAAAGTTGAGCAGAAGTACCTCAAACAGTGGTTCATAAGGACAACACACTATGCTAAGGTGTGCATGTCACAGAGGCAAAGAGCTGGGCATGCAACGTCTTCTCTCTCCTGAAATAAATAGCACAGCTGCCTTTTACCTAAATTAATAGCTGTTTTCTGAATGATCACAGAAATCCTTCTTTTGGTTTGAGCAAGATAATTGTCATTGGATCATTAAATCTAGGAAGTTATACCAGTTCAATTTGTTTTAAATGATATGAATGATAATCTCGATCATAGAAAAGAGGTAAAGTAGATATAAAGTGTTCATTAAGTATATAACTTGTCTGTGTAGGGCACGGGTTCCCAAACTTAATGGTATTGGTCCATGGCATAAAAAAGGTGGGACCCCTGGTTTAGGATATTTGGTTGTTATATTGTCTGGTGTTAGTTATAATACTCTCACTTCCGAAAGTTACAAAATCTTGACTCATCTCATTTCAGTCCAGAGGGTGTAATTCACTGTTGATGTTAAATTCTAGTTTCTGTACCCTCTCAGACACTACCCAGAAGAAGGCAATGGCAAACCACTTCTGTAGAAAAATTTGCCAAGAGCAATCATGGTCAAAGACCATGATCGCCTACGTCATGGACAGGGCACATAATGATGTTGAATTATATAAACTCCACATTGCTCTTTTTCCTCAGTATTTGTCAAAAACCTGAAAAATAACTTCTGGTTTTGTTTAGATTACTGTCTTTGGAATCTAATTGCTGCAGTGGCTCCATTTAATAAAAAAAAGTAGAAATTTTGTTGGAAAGGCTTATTTGGAGGCTTTGAAAGACCTGCATAAGTGCAAACTTTTTTCTCTCTCTCTAGTGACATTGATCTTAATGAATTTAGAACAAATCAAGATTGATTAACTTCATCCGCATCTCTTCCATTTCATGACTCCACCACCAATGCTGCCCTCACCCATATCTCTTCCAATTCATGTACACCTGCCCTTATCCCATCCTCCTACTGCCACACCAAGGGTTCCTCTTGTCCTCACCTACCACCCCATTAATCTCCTGGTACTTGTCCTTGCAAGCAAAACAAGTGCCACACCTGCTCCTACATCTCCTCCCTTACTACCATTTAGGGCCCCAAACAGCCTTTCCAGGTGAGATAATACTTCACCTGCAAGTCTTTTGGGGTCATTTACTGTATCCGGTTCTCCCGGTGTGGTCTCCTGTATATCAATGAGACCTGACATAGATTGAAAGACTGCATTGCCAAGCACCTTCGCTCTGTCTGACACAAAAAGTGGTATCTCCCGGTGGCCACCCATTTCAATTCTGCTTCCCTTTCCCATTTTGACATGTCAGTCTATGGCTAAACTCAGGCTGGAGGAGCAACACCTCATATACTGTCTAGGTAGTCTCCAGCCCCTTGGTATGAACGTAGAATTCTCCAACTTACGGTAATTCCCGCCCCCTCCCTTCCTCTATCCCTATTTCACTCTGCCCCCTCCCCCAGCTGTCTATCACCTCCCTCATGGTTCCACCTCCTTCTACTACCCATTGTGCTTTCCCCTATTCCTTCTTCACCTTTCCTGCCTATCACCTTCCTGCTTCCCCTCCCCCACCCCTTTGTTTTTCCCCTTACTGGTTTTTCACCTGGAACCTACCAGCCTTCTCCTTCCCACCCTCCCCCCACCTTCTTTATAGGGCCTCTGCTCCTTCCCTCTACAGTCCTGACAAAGGATTCCGGCCTGAAACGTCGACTCATTGTTTCCACGGATGCTGCCCAACCTGCTGAGTTCCTCCAGCGTGTTGTGAGTGTTGCTGGCCTCCTCTACTACCAGGATGAGGCCACACTCAGGTGGAGGAGCAACACCTTGTATTCTTTCTGGGCAGCCTCCAGCTTTATGGCATGAGCGTCGATTTCTAGAAGTTCAAGTAATGGCCATCCCTCCCCATTCCCTAATTCTGTTTCCCTCTCTCACCTTATCTCCTTACCTGCCCATCACCTCCCTCTGGTGCTCCTCTCTCTTCCCTTTCTTCCATGGTCTTCTGTCTTCTGTCAGATTCCCTCTTCTCTAGCCTGTTATCTCTTTTACCGATCAACTTCATCCCTCTCCGGTTTCTTCTATCACCTCATGTTTCTTCCTCCCCTCCCTCCCTCCCTCCGCCTTCTAACTCTGACTCCTCATCATTTTTTTCTCCAGTCCTGATGAAGGGTCTTGGCCTGAAACGTTGACTATACTCTTTTCTATATATGCAGCCTGGCCCGTTGAGTTCCTCCAGCATTTTGTGCATGTTGCTTTGACTTCACTCTTTCTGGATTCTTCTTAATTTGAACATAAATTTAAAATGGTGGACATATAGCTTGCAGCAGAAGAAGCAGAAAGATTGATGGCAGTTGGGAAGATTATGTTTACTCAAAGAGCAACAATCAGCGAAAACTAGAGTCTTGAAACAAAAGCAAAAAATAGGAAAGAGACGTAGCAAACCTATCTACACCAATACAAAAAATAGGTGGATCATGCAGATTCTGTTTGTCATTCTGATGTTGCCCACAACCTGACAACATCTCTACCTCAATCTACCCCTGCTGACATCTACAGCATATTTGTGTTGTAATTCTGTACATCTGACTTCTATTTCTGAATGAACTGAAATATAAAGTAACCAAAACCATTACCTACAGTCCCATTATAAACTCTGTTCCCTTCTTATTGACTGCATCCTTTCTCTAATATCTATTTAAAACTGAAGCAATCTGCTCACTGCCTAAGTTTCACATTTGACTCCAAGAAGAGATGTACACCTTGTATCTGCATCATTGCTCAGACCATGGATTTCTATCTAATTGACATTACATGGCATCACTTCATCTCAACTCATCCGCTGAAATGCTCATCCATGTTTTTGCTATATCCTGACTTGTCTATCACCACCAAATACATTTAATTTTCTTTCCCCATGATAACTCGTGTAAACAATGTCAATGAAAACTCTGCAGCTAGTGCCTTAACTCTCATTAAGTCTCATTCATTATAACCTCTGAGTTTACTCAGCCACACCATCTCCTCACTGAGTAGTGGTTCAATTCTATCCATGGTGTAAGCTTTTCCTATCTACATGACCCACTTCAGCCCAATAATCTTTGAAGAACTTTAAGCTCCTTCCAGTATAACTATGTTTTCACTTTTGTTCACACGACTTTCTTCAGTTTAAAGTACAGCAAGTATCTGCATTATTTGGTCTAACCTCTTCAGCATCTCCGCCTTTTCATTCCTTTTATAAAATCTGTATCTTCGATTCATTCTTTGAATATGTCTCGTGTCAGCAGAATAATTTATTCATTGAACAAAAATGTTAGTTTGGCCAGGATCATGAGGTAGTGCACTGCTAGGGATAGTCTGAAGGTTAATGTGTGTGATTCAATATTTTACTAACTTTTAATTCATTACTTTTATGTTTTGCAGTCTTTGCTGGATGCCCTAGAAGACCTTCCTGACTGGTATGGTGTCAAAGAAATGCAAGCAAACTGGATTGGTGCTTGCACTGGATGCTACTTTGACTTTGAGTTAAAGGTATAAACAACTTTGAGCTGAGTTCCTCTATTTTCTTGTTTGCCAGGTCCGAAGCTTTTCATTCTTTCACCAGAAAGGATGAAAAGTCATAACTGGAAATACATATGTTGAAACTTGGGTTTACTGTTTCATACATGTTAACTAACTTAAACAGTTAAATTTTATGGTGTTGAAGAAGGATTGAATATAGAAATATAGACATTTTAAATACAGTCAGCTGCCTGAAGTTTCCAATTTCTGTATGATTCAAAAAGTGTGAATCTTTTTTTAAATAGATGGGTGGAAAATACATTGGTGAAAAGCTTGCGGCATATGCCTTCTTGCCAGATGCTATTTATGGAGCGTCACACCTCTCTATCCTGCCAAGTCATAGATTGCTACATAGCAGCAATATGTTGAGACATTTGCTTTCAGAGGAATTCGTATCTGACTCAGGTAAGGTTTGGTAGAATCTCCTATGTTAACGGAACTGTAAAGACTATTTATTATCCCTGAAAGAGGACTCCACAATCAGGCTTGGGAACCCCTGAGCTGCTTAAAATTGGAGAAGACGAAATGAGCTGGAAAGGGATTGTGGACTTTTGAGAACTGAAAGACACTTTGGTATGAAACTATTTCCCTGGTTCATCCTCACAGAGCGATTGTTACTTTGCCAAGGTCAAGGAATCACTTCATTTATTATTTTGAATGAGAATCAGGTCTAGTATCACCAGCATAGATCATGAAATTTGTAGTTATGTGCAGCAGTACATTCCAATACATAATAGTAAAAAAGTAAATTACAGTAAATGTATATATTTTAAAAATAAAATTAGTTGTGCAAAAAGTGAAAACAGTAGTGAGGTAGTGTTCATGAGTTCAGTGTCCATTCAGAAATCTGATGGTGGAGGGGAAGAAGCTGCTCCTGAAAGGTTCAGTGTGGGTCTTCAGGCTCCTGGACCTCCTCCCTGATGGTAGCAATGAGAAGAGGTCATCTCCTGGGTGATGGTGATTGCTAATGATATTTTCTCTAGCGTCTTAGCATCATTGACAAGGCCAGCATTTATTTCCCTTAAAAATAAAAGCAAGACTGCACAGTTTGGAAATCTGAAATAAAAGCAAAAAAAACCTCGAAAATCTCAGGAATGCATGCAGCATCTTTCAAAAGGAACAGAACAAGCTAGTCTAGGTAGCAGAATAAGAGAGGAGGGAGAACAACATGTGGAACAAAGGGAATATCTAATGGGGTGAAAATTAATGTGGTTATTAAATTAATATAATTAACATAACATTATCAACATACTGTATCAACTGCCCATTTAATGGCTCCATTATTTCATTCTATTATAAATATTTCAAAGTTTCATTTATTATCAAATAATGGATAAATTATACAACCTTGAGATTTGTTTGCTTACAGGCAGTCGTAAAGCAAGGAACCCGAAGGAACCCATTTAAAAAAATAAGACCAGCACCCCCCACCCCCCCCCCACCGCCAGTGCCCACAGAGAAAGAGAAAGCTGTTGCACATCTTTTCTAGCACCATCTTAAACTGGAACTACTAGGTTTGTTCCACCCATTTATGTCCCATATAAACTTCTTTGGCACAGGTCATGTTAAGCTCACTGAGATCAGAAATTGTTTTATTATCGCTGACATATGTTGTGAAGTTTATTGTTTTGTGGCTGCAGTATAGTTCAACACATAGATTTACTATAAATTGCAATAAGAATATATATTTTAAAAATAAGTAAATACATAGCGTGCAGAATGCTGAGGTAGTGTGCATGGGTTCATGGACCATTCAGAAGTCTGATGGTAGAGGGGAAGAAGCTGTTCTTAAAGCATTGAGTGTGTGTCTTCAGGCTCCTGTTCCTCCTCTCTGATGGTAGTAATAGGGCATCCGTTAGAGCTGCACTCTTTCAGACATCATGCTCCTGACTTGTGCCTTACCGTTACTGGAATTGCTTTGGGATGTTAGGAGGTAAGTTACCAGCCAAAGGATGCTTAGTCTCCAATAGCCAGTCGATGCTGAAGGAGCCTCTAAAACTGTACCTGAGAATGAGTTGATGTTTTCAGAAATAACTTGGATAATTGGCAGAGAGAGGAAGGAGTAAAACTCTAAGTGTTTCTATAGAATTAGTTTTCAAATATTGCCCATGGTCTCTGATCAAGCATGCCTGTTTTGCATGAGCCAACAAATGCAATATCACACTGTTTAATTCTTGACATTGCAAACCTGACTCAAGTACAGAGGTAAAGCCCTAAGTCAGGGGTCCCCAACCTTTTTTGCACCACGGACCGGTTTAATATTAACAATATTCTTGCGGACCGGCCGACTGGAGGGGGAGTGTTCAAGTAGGGTTAAACTCACCTCAACATGTCTCTTACAGTTACGGTTGCCAACTTTCTCACTCCCAAATAAGGGACAAAAGTAGCAGTCAAATCCCGGGACACTTTACCCCAGGAAAGATTACCATGACCGTGAAGCTTTGCGCGGGCACCTGTGTGCGCATGCACGGTACGTGCCAATTTCTTTCCCCCACAAATCGGTTTTGCCTTCATCTTCCCGAATACACTGTACATACATTATTTCTACTTTATATAGGCTGTGTATTTATCATATAATTCCTGCTTTTACGATATGTCAGTGTTATTTATTTTCGGTTTTATTTGTTATTTGGTATGATTTGTTAGGTTATTTTTTGGATCTGGGAACGCTCAAAAATTTTTCCCATATAAATTAATGGTAATTCCTTCTTCGTTTTACACCATTTTGGCACAAAAGGTTTCATAGGAACGCTCTACCTCAGCGGGGGAAATACGGGACAGTTGGCAACCCTATGTCCAAGCTCAACAGTGTGTGACAGGGAATGAGGAAAGGTGCAGCTGACTCGTATCGTTTCCTCACGGCCCGGTAGCACAGGCTCTGTGGCCCGGTACCGGTCCGCGGCCCGGTGGTTGGGGACCGCTGCCCTAAGTTATCCAGGACACTGGTGCTATCATCTTTACCCTTTGCAATCTTTTGCAGCCAACTAAAAGCACCTCAGCTTAGTTCATGTATGTTTGACTGTAACACACCCTCAGTGCTGACTACTCGGAATGCTTTTGCCTCTCCTCCCACCTGTCTGGAGCTTAATGGGTTCTAACTGATATAGAATGCCAGCAACTGACCCTTGACTGCTATTTTATTTGTAGGTGAGAAGTTGTTTTGCATTGAGTCAGATTTCGCCTGAGCATAGACCAGTACTGCTGCTAAATCAAGAAACCCAATGCCATATCCTTCAGAATTAAAAACAAGCTCATGTTTGTGAAATATGTTGTTTGAGCAGGAAATTCCTATTGTATCTGTTTCCTTGTAATGTCATTTAATGTCTACAAATTATATTTTTCCCTTCCAAATATTGAACTAAAGGAGATCTTTTCACAAGATGTCTTCATCAGGAAGTGCCTATGATAGGAAAATACTTCTGTGTGATCAGAAGGAAGTGTTGTAGTATGGCTTCCCATAACCAGCTGGGCTGCTTAATTTTCCAGTCCCAGCAAAATGATTCAAGCAGAAAAAAAATAACAATCTGGAAAGCTGTTTTTCTGGTACCTTTTAAAGTTTCTCTTCTGTGAATTACCACGAAATCAAACTGTCAGAGTATTTACTTGTTAGCAAAGTGAAATTTGCCTATAAATATTTTCAGTAATCTTTCTCATGGTGTGATCCACTAAATTGTGTTTTGCCATACATTAACAAACTATGAGCTTTGCATCTGAATTGCACAGCAAGAACTTTCTGGTGTTTTTTGCATCTCATTACAAGATACTTTCTGTTTTGGTGGCTAGCCACTTTGTCTATAAAGTACAAAAGATCTGTTATTCGTGTAATTTGGGCTACTGCCTTAATGTGACTAAATGGGTCAAATTCCATTTTAATTATGTATACTTGTTGATGATAACCAGTTGTGGATTGGCTTCCATTTTCCTGATAAAGCCAATGAAATTAAATTTGGGGGGAATTACACTACAGTATAATCAGGAACGTTATAACAGTTAACAGTATATTGCTTTGCCCAGAAATTCAAGGTTAAAGTTTATACTGACAGTCAGAACTTATTGATTGTGTGTGATGAGCTCCACTCAGAAAAACAGTTGCATATGTATTAAAAAGAAATTTTAATTCTTTCAATGACAGCAGGCCTGACCAGTTACCTTCCACCACCACCCTCCCTCATCTGGCAAAACTTGCCCCCACACTTAATAATTTCACTTTCAGCTCCTCCCACTTTCTCCGATCTCAAAGTATAGATGTGGGCACCAGTTATGCCTGCCTTATTGATGACTACGTGTAACAGCCCATGTTCCAAACTTTCCCTGGTAATGAATAACAAACCCTCCTTGGGCTTCCAGCCTGCTACAGGTATTGATTTTAATGGATGTTTTGATGACAAACTCTGCCATCTTCATCAGGGAGGATGCCTGGGCATGTCTAGTCTGGTGGTATTGTTACCCCGTCATTTGTCCCTCCTGATTGGTTGGTCCTCATCCAATCAGGTTTCTGCTGTCCCACCTTGTTTATAATCAAACTCTAGTTCTTACTTAGAGCAAGACCTTCGTCTTTGTTAAAATTCTTTTACTCCTGTTTTATTTCAATGGCTTCCTTTTCCGGGTGGTCCCAAAAGCTGTTGGCCCTGGAATTTGATTGTCGTTTGTCATCAAAACATTGAAACCCCTGTCAACTGGTCGTTGCCGCTATACCTGTCCTTCGTAGAAAAGTTCTTCCAGGCCAACGCCTTTGACTACAAGGCAATTAGACAGTGGTCAGCACGTAATGTCCTGCAGGCACTGCAGGAGAAGGATGAGATGGACTCAGTGGGGTGGTTCCCCGAGCAGACCGTCCAGTATATCTGGCAAATTGCATCATCGCCAGACCTCACCAACAGGCACAAAGACCTCGCCTGGCTGGCGGTGAGAGGGACCCTCCCAGTCAGATCCCTCCTGTACGCCCGGAACGTCGCCTCCACACCCCGTTGCCTGTGGGAGGACTGTAATGGGGTGGAGTCGGTGGCTCACCTCTTTGCACACTGTGGGTTCACAAAGAAGGTGTGGAGGAGGATGGAAGGGACGGTGTTAAGGTTCATACCCAGCAGCTGCATTACCGAGGACTCCGTGATCTACGGGCTGTTCCCGGGGACACACACGGAGACAAATATCCGATGTTGCTGGCAGATCATCAATTTGGTGAAAGACGCCGTTTGGTCTGCCCGAAACTTGGTGGTCTACCAGCACATGGAGATGTCCGTGACTGAATGCTGCCGACTGGCTCATTCTCACCTGCAGGAGTACGTGCTGAGGGATGCACTCAAGCTTGGTGCGGCCACCACGAAGGCCCAGTGGGGAAGGACCACAGTTTAAGGTTCATCACCCATGGGAGTGGGAGGGGTCGGGTGGGGAGGAGAATACCCCTCATCAGCGGTGTGGATAGATGAATCAACATGGTGCCCCAGCAGTGGCTGGAATTGTGTAGACCATTAAAGAACTTTGGAAAAGGAATTAGAGCCAACGCCGGTCTTTTTATTGTTAATAATTTTATTGTAAATAAGTCTTAATTCTTGACTAAGGTTTGAGAGTCAACAAACGATTTATTATAAACATCTTTCATTTGAATATGGACTGAATGTCAAAGCATAATTTTATTGTAAATAACTATTTATTGAATAAGGACTCAGAGTCAACGAATGTTTTTTATGTAAATAACTTTATTTTGTAATATTTCTGAATAAAGTAGTTTTGGGGAAAAAAAAGCAAAAAAATCCATTGGTTAAATCGAAACCTGTACCCGGCTGGAGGCCTGAGAAGAGTTTATTCGTCATATACGCTGGGAAAGCACTAGGTCCTTTTTCACTTCCCTGGTAATGCTCCCCAACTCTTTCTGTGCGACACTGCTAACTGCATTGGTGCTGCCTCATACACCCATGCTGAATTCGTCAACTTTGCCTCAACTTTCACTCTGCTCTTAAGCTCCCTTGGTCCATTTCTGACACCACTCTCCTCTTTCACAATCTCTCTGTCTCCATCTCTAGAGGCAAACTCTCTACCAATATCTCTTATAAATCTGCTGATTCCCACAGCTATCTTGACTGTACCTCTTTCCACCCTGTCTCCTGTAAAAATGCTATTTCCTTTTCCCAATTCCTTTGTTTTTGCCACATCTGTTCCCAGAATGAGACTTTCCAGGACATCAGAGGTCAGAGATGTCCTGCTTCTTCAAAGAGTGGTGTTTCCCTTCGTCCACCATTAATCCTGCCTTCACCCGCATCTTCTCCATTCAGTCCTTCTCCTTCCCTCTTCAGTCCTGACGAAGGGTTCTGGCCCAAAACATTGACTCATCATTTCAACGGATGCTGCCTGACTTGCTGAGTTCCTCCAGCGTGTTGTGAGTGTTGCTTCTCCATTTCCTGGACATCCACTCTCAGTCCATCCTCATGCTGCCTTAAAAGGGATAGAGGTCTTCTTGTCCTTGCCTACACTGCCCCCCCCCATGAACCTCTATCCAGCACATCATTCTCCACAGCTTCCGCCATCTTCATTGGGTCTCTACCACTGAACACATCATTACTTCTCCCCCACTCTCCACTTTCCACAAGGATTGCTCCTTCCGTGATTCTTTTGTCGATTTGTCTCTCCTCACTAATCTCCCTCCTGGCACCTATCCCTTGTAAGTGGAAGAAGTGCTATACCTGCCTGTTCCTCCCTCACCTCCATTCAGGGCCCCAAACAGTCTTCCCAGTGACTTCACCTATGAACCTGTTGGGGTCGTCTACTGTATCTGGTGCTCTTGACGTGGGCCTCTTTTATATTGGTGAGACCCGAAGTAGATTGGGGGACCAATTTGTCTTGCACCTTTGTTCCATCGTCATAAAGGCAGGATTTTCCCAGTGGCCAACTATTTTAATTCTAATCCCCATTTCTATTCCAACATTTCATTCCATTGCCTCCTCTTCTGCCACGATAAGGCCACTCTCAGGATTGGAGGAGTAACATCCTATATTTCGTCTGTGTAGCCTCCAACCTGATGGCATGAACATCGATTTCTCCAACTTACAGTAATTTATCCCCCACCCTTTCTGTATTCCCCACTCTGGTTCCCCTCTTCTCCTTACTTGCCTCTCACCTCCTTCTGGTGTCTCTTCTCTTTCCCTTTCTCCCATGGTCCAGTCTCCTGTCCTATCAGATTCCTCCTTCTCCAGCCCTTTACCTTTTCCACCAATCACTTCCCAGCTTCTTATTTCATCCCCCTCTGCCATCCGCCTGGCTTTACCTGTCACCTTCTTGCTTGTACTTCTTCTCCTCTCCTCATCTTCTTTTGGCTTCTACCACATTCCTTTGCAGTCCTGATGAAGAGTCTTGGCCTGAAACATCAACTGTTTGTCCATTTTCAAGGATGTTGACTGACCCGCTGAGTTCCTCCAGCATTTTGTGTATGTTGCTCTGGATTTCCAGCATCTGCAGAATATCTTGTGTTTTTGAAAATAAATTAATGCTTTAAGAGCCTAACCTTGATTCATTACTAATTGTTTTCCAGATTGTCAAACTCCAGTAACTGGTGTGAATCTTTTAAATGGTCAAGAAATTCCTCTTATCATTTCAGCCAAGAAAGAGTTTGAAGGTCATCTAGACACTGTCATAGGTAAAGCATATTTTTCTGCTTTAACTTGCCCTGAAAGGGAGAGATTGTTTCATCTCCCGGTGGATGAGTAAATTTCTGAGGTGATCTGTGTTATTTTAAAATGTACTTTGCCTTGCAACTGAAGGTATGATCTCCTGTGGCAGAGCAGTTATATTTGGAGATCATCCATAGGCCAAGATTGGTAGAGTGCTTAAATCCTGATTGGTGGCAGGGCTGGGGAGATTAGAAGGCTTGGGAGGGGCAGATCCATGGAGGGATTTCAAAACAAGAATGAGTGGCCTGTTTTTTCACTGCTAATATCCATAGTAATCCACTTTATGATAGAACTTGAAGAATGTTTAAGCAATCAGTACAATGAGATACTTCCCTTGTGACGGGAATGGAGTTAGTGGAATGACAGGAATCTTTTGTTACCATATTGGTTAATGTCGCACAGTGGTGATCTGGAAGGAGCATAAGACCTCTTCCTAGTAACTGTACAGTGCTTCTTTACACGGAGTGAACTGCAATGAGAAAGGGGATTTACCTTTCCATAGTATTGTTCAGGTCACCACAAATAGCTTTATAACTGTACTATAGGAACCACAACAATGATTCATGCTTAGTAAATAGCAATGTGATGTTGATCAGATAATTGTTGCAGAAACATTTATTGAGGAATAAATATTGGCCTGGATGCCAATGAGAACTCCCGTACTCTTGTTGAAATAATGCCATCAGATCTTTAGCTCAGTTGGCAAGTTGTCAGACTCCCATTTTAACATCTCACCCATGAGATTGCATCTCATGATAGAACAGTGCACCATCAGTACTCTGTTCGTGTCTCAGCTGAGACTGGTGTACTTGGGTCTCTAGAGTAGGGTTTGAAACGTCAAACTTCTGACATGAAAGTACACAGCTCTCAACTAATGCTGACATGTTGTGGTTCAGAGGGAAAGAGATAGGAAAAATTGTGGGAGTAAGTGTGCTTCTCAATAGGAACCTATTTTAGACACTCAGGTTGGAGGAACAACACTTTATATTCCATCTGAGTAGCCTCCAACCTGACGGCATGACATTGACTTTTGTTAATGCCGCTCCTCCCCTTCTTACCCCATCCCTTATTTATTTATTTATTTATCCCCCCCCCCCCCTTCTCTCTCTGTCCCTCTCACAATAACTCCTTGCCTGCTCTCCATCTTCCTCTGGTGCTCCCCTCCCTCTGTCTTTCTCCCTAGGCCTCCCATCCCATGATCCTCTCTCTTCTCCAGCCTTGTATCCCTTTTGCCGATCAACTTTCCAGCTTTTAGCTTCATCGCTCCTCCTCTTGTCTTCTCCTATCATTTCGGATCTCCCCCTCCCCCTCCCACTTTCAGATCTCTTACTATCTCTTCTTTCAGTTAGTCCTGACGAAGGGTCTCGGTCCAAAACGTCGACTGTACCTCTTCCTATAGATGCTGCCTGGCCTGCTGCATTCCACCAGCATTTTGTGTGTGTTGCTTGAATTTCCAGCATCTGCATATTTCCTCGTGTTTACCTATTCTAGTTAATCTTTTGCACATTTCTGTTTTTTTTTAAATAAAGGTATTCCAAGTGTTAATCCAGAAGATGCAGCAATTGCACAGAAGTTCTGTCTGCCATGGCGAGAGGTCTTTGAAACTTCACCTGACGGCACAGAACGTTTACAGAACTCTGGTGAGGTTAGTGTTGTAGTAGCTGGGGCTGTGCTTTGGGTCTTCATGACTGTGTATGGAAGAAGTTTACTTGAGTGCTTCCAAGGGTTAGGTTGCATCAGTGTACCAGTGTAGTGAAGGTTTCTCACCCAAAGGCTTAGATAAAGTTGGGCAGACTACTCAGAAGTTGAGGAGCCGACAACTAGAGAGCACAGATCAAGCTCATTAGTAAAAGATCTAGAAGTAACTTAATGAAATACATTTAAACAATTTGCATTTGCAGATACTAATTGATAAGATATTATGTATACATTTACTAATGGCCTTCAAATGAGTTTGTGGTAGAAGAATATTGGCAGAATATGGTGAAAGGGTAGTGGAATGATATTAACTGGTTTGCTCTTTGAGAGCCTCCACAGACTTGATATGCTGAATGATAACTCCTATCCTCTGCTATTCTATGGCTACTGAACGCTAAACTTGTTAAGCTAGTGAACGTGCAACTTTATAAAATTCTGATTAGACCAGACTTGAAATATTATGTTCATTTCTGGTCACCTCATTATAGGAAGGATAATCCAGGCAACATTTATTTCCTGCAGAGCATGAAGAAAGCTCACCTCTGTCCCAGGATACTGATGGACTTTTACTGCTGTACCATTGAGAGCATACTCACCAACTGCATCTCAGTGTGGTATGGCAATTGTCCCATATCGGACCGCAAAGCACTCCAGCGTGGGGTGAAAACTGCCCAGCGGATTATCAGCACCCAATTGCCCACCACTGAGAACATCTACCATAAATGCTGCCTGGGCAGGGCGAAAAATCATTATCAAGGATGCACCTCACCCTAACCGTGGACTTTTTACTCTCCTCCCATCTGGTAGGCGCTACAGGAGCCTCCGCTCCCACACCAGCAGGCACAGGAAGAGCTTCTTCTCTGAGGCTGTGACACTGCTGAACCTCTCATCACAGCGCTAAGCAGTATTACATCCGTATTGTACTGTCTCAGTACTTTTATATTTGTGTGCTGTAGCACTTTTTTTATTCGCAATTATTTTGTAAATAACACTATTCTTTGCATTTCTGGTCAGATGCTAAATGCATTTCATTGGCTTTGTATCTGTACTCGGCACAATGACAATAAAGTTGAATCTAATCTAATCTAATCTAATCTAATACTGGTAAATCTCGTCAGCATCCTCTCTAAAGTTTCCACTGAAGTGGAAACTCTTCAGAGTGTGCAGGGGAGATTTACCAGGATGCTACCCAGATTAGAGAGCATCTTTTATGATGAAAGGTGGAGCATACTAGAGCTTTTCTCTTTGGAGTGAAGGATGAGAAGTGACTTGATAGAGGTGTATAAAAGGCATTGATAGGCTAGACACTCAGTGCTTTTTCCCCAGGGTGGAAATGGCTAATAGGAAAGGACATAATTTCAAGGTGTTTGGAGGACAGTACAGCGGAGGATGTCAGAAGTAGGTTTTTTACACTGAGAGTGTTGGGTGTGAAGAACACTCTGGTAGGGGTGGTGGTAGAAGCAGATACATTAGAGACATTTAAGAAACTCTTAGAAGAAAAATGGAAGGCTATGTGGGAGGGAAGGGTTAGATTGATCTTGGAGTAGGTTATAACGTTGGCATGAAGAGCCCATACTGTGCTGTAATGTTCTATGTTGTTCTATGTCAATGTGGTGCTTCCAGGATTAGGATTAGGTGGAAACCCCAGGTACATGCCTACCTGTATGTACTTTTCCTGAAGCTGCTGTTTCTCACTGGCAGAGAGTGGTGGCAGGTAGATGCCAGTCCGTGGTATGCCAATAAGTGAAATGCCTTCTCTGGTCAAAAGAGTGTGGTTGTCAATGTATTTTGTAACCCGAGAATTAGAAGGCAACAAAAGTATGCAATAGCACATTTCTATTCTGCCCTTTTTAACCTCAGGGTTCTCCAAAGCACTTTGCCGTCATGTGGTCTGACCTGCTGAGTATTTCTGCATGTTCTGTTTACATTGCAGTCCTTTCTGTTGTGTATTTAATATTTCAGTAATAGTTGAGTTATCTTGTAAGTATGGTGATGATCAAGCATTCTTTTTGCTTAAATAATTGTTACATGTACAGAGTGCTTCAATTGCATACGTCATGACGCTATCAGGTGATACATGCGCGCCTTGCTTGAAGTAAAGAACAAACTAAAACTCGCATCTTTTGGCTTTCTTGTTTTCCTTTAAATTAGTTTAATGTTTTGGAGTTACAAAACATAACACTTTCCACCTTGGAAAAGAACCATCATTCTTTCATTACTATTGGGTCTGAAACCTGGAACTTCATGCCCAATCGGACTGTTGAAGTACCTACCAGAAAGACTTGCAACAGGTTAAGAAAATGGCAAATTGTGACCTCTTGAGGCCAATGGAGATGGGCAATAGTGGGCAACATCAGATCTTGGAAACGAAATTAAATTGCTCTAATTAGTTTATAATGTTAAATCAGGTTGTGTTGATCTTTCAGTTTACAGGACTGGAGAGACAGTCTGCAACTCAAGCCATACTGAAGCGTGCACAAGATCTTGGAATTGGTGGCTATCTTACAAGTCCAAAAATGCGTGACTGGTTGATATCCCGGCAACGTTACTGGGGAACACCTATTCCTATCATCCACTGCCTGTCTTGTGGTGCTGTTCCAGTCCCTTTTGAAGACCTGCCTGTTCTTTTACCTAAGCTTAAGTCATTTACAGCCAAAGGAATTTCCCCACTATCTACAGCCTCTGAATGGTTAAATTGTACCTGTCCCAAGTAAGTAAATATAATTTGTTTCCTCAACAGGTTAGTTTTAAAACAGCTGTAATTGCTTATTGAATTTTAAAACAACGGTACTGGGAATGCATGGAAGATTGAACATGAACTGATTTTGCATATTTATGGCATACATCACAACTTATGGTCATTCCCACCTGTTTCATGTTGGAAATAAGAAAGCCAAATTTGTGAACAGCAAGCTCCCTCAAATAACCATGTTAATCACCAGAAAGTCTTATTGAAGAATAATCATTCTCTTGCACATGGATATAATCTCTCGTAACTTCTTCAAAATACAACTGTAGGACTGTTTAGATTCGTCCGGGAGATGTTTGTGCCTCTCGTAATCTTATAAACCTATCAGGTCTCCCCTTAGCCTCTGCCCTTCCAGAGAAAACAGCCCAAATGTGTCCAAACTCTTTTCATAGTGCATGCCCTCTAATCCAGGCAGCAGCCTGCTAGGCCTTTCTGCCCCTTTTCCATAGCCTCCATATCCTTTCCATAACAAGGTGACCAGAATTTATTGCAATACTGCAGATGTGGCCTAACCTGAGTTTTATAAAGTTGAAACATAACTTTCTGACTCTTGAACTCAGTGCCTCAACTAAAAAAGGCATGCATGCTATATGCCTTTTTTACCTATCCGTTTGTGCAATCATTTTTATGGAGCTGTTGTCTTGGACCTCAAGATTTGTCTGTACAAAACAAGCTGCCAGAGGAACTGGTAGAGATAGATGCAATTATGATATTCAAAAGACATATGAATAGATACATGAGTCGGATAGTTTAACTCATGGGACTAACTCAATCAGGCAAATTGGTCAGCATGGATGAGTTGGGCCGAAGGGCCTGTTTTCCATGCTGTTAAATCCTATGACCATTCATTGGTAGTTTGCAGTTACAAAAGGAAATTTTTGGAAACTTGATGTGAAGACATTATAAACTGTAAAGCACATTATATTCCACTGTATATTTATTAATTGTTTTTCCTTCTCCATTTAAGCATGTGAAAATGTGTTCAATTTGTATTGACTTAAATACACAGATGGGAAAATGTTATCACAAAGTTTGGATTAAAAAAGAACTCCACGGGATTTATGTTGCCAAAACAGTATTTTGGTAGATTTGTTGATTGTAAAAAAGCACTCGTATCATCAAAGCTAAAATAATACTTTGTATCAGGTATGTTGTTTGATATGGATTTACTGTCTAATACTTGCTTGGAAATCCAATTGATAACCAAAGTTAAGCATGTGGCCTGCCTATCTCATTAGACATGAACCCAAAACTTAATTAATTTTTAACCATATTATTTAAAAATAATGGATTTACGGATTAGCAATACTGAAACAAGAGTGGATCCTTATTTACTAACGTCAAAAGATATGACCTTCTGGTTAGTGAATTATTAACTAGAGTGTATAATGTTTTAATATCTCCATCAAAAGACAAAACAGTGAAATCAGATCAATTTTAAACATTCAAAGATTGTTAGCAAGTGAAATGTTATGGTTATCATAATGCTTTACAGCGATAGCGATCGGTTTTTAATTCCTGCTGCTGACTATTAGGAATTTATGCATTCTCACCGTGACCATGTTGATTTCCTCTGGGTGCTCCAGTTTCCTCACATATTCTAAAGATGTACAGGTTAACGTTAATAAGTTGTTGTCGCTGGAAGCATGGCGACACTTGTAGGCTGCCCCAGTACATTCTTGGACTTGGTTGGTCGTTGTTGCATTTCACTGTATGTTTTGATGTACATGTGACAAATAAAGCTAATAATAATCTAACAGATACTGTGATGGATGCTGAAACTAGGTTGGATGTAAATCCTTTGTCAATTTTAAAAGGGTTTGCAGGAAATATTTTGGGGCCAGAATAATTAAATAGTTGTCAAGGAATAGGGTTAGCTGGATTAGAGGTCAGTTTGGGTACACAATTAAAACCTGACTGGCAAATAACCTGAACCCCAGTGTCCATAATTAACTTGTTACCTGACTAGCACCAGGATTCCTGTACCGTCTTACAAATGCAGCACACTCACAGTCGAGCAAGAACGGGGAACTTCTGACCCCTCTGTGTTTCTGTCTTTTAAAACTTGTCTGAACCCACTAGCAAGATAACATTTATGTTTAAAGAAGCAGCTCTGAGCTTAGTACAGTTCAATCCGTCTGGGGAATTATTAGACAAGCATAATATGCCTCAACTAATAACACACAAACAATTGTACTTCTTCTCGTCAATACTGAGTACATCATTTAAACAATCACAGTCTAGGTTCAAAAAAGTATGTGAACCTCTGAGGTAATGCCTTCTGCAAAAAATATTTGGAGTTCCAGTCAATGAAATGAGATTGAAGGTGTGGGTGGTAGAAGTGCCCTGCCCTACGAAAAAGACACACAAAATTAGGTTACTGACAGAACCTGCTCTTCTCAAGAAAGGTCTGTTTATGTGCACCATGCCTCGATCAAACAACTTTTAGAACCTTAGAAGAAGAATTGTAGAGATGAATGAAGCTGGAAAAGGCTACAAAAGCATTTCTAAAGACTTGCGTGTTCATCAGTCCACAGTAAGAGAAACTGTCTACAAATAGACGAAATTCAGTACTGTTGCTACTCTCCCCAGGAGTGGGCTTCCTGCAAAGATCACACCAAGAGTACAATGTGCAATGTTGAAGGAGGTGAAAAAGAACCCAAGGGTAACACCGAAAGACCTGCAGAAATCTCTAGAACTTGTTAAAGTCTCTGTTCATGTGTCCACTTTAAGACAAACACTGAACAAGAATAGTTTTCGTGGAAGGACACCACAGAGGAAACCACCGCACTCTAAAAAAAGATAATGCTGCACATCTGGGACAATGTTCTGTGAAAGGATGAGACGAAAGTTGAACTTTTTGGCAGAAATGTACATTGCTATGTTTGAAGGTAAAAAGGCACTGCACACCAACACCAAAACCTCATCCCAACTGTGAAGCATGGTGGATGGAGCATCATGGTTTGGGGCAGCTTTGCTGCCTCAGGGCCTGGACAGCTTGTAGTTGCTAAGGGAACAATAAATTCAAAATTGTATGAAGACATTTTAGAGGAGAATGTCAGGGTAGCAGTCCGTCACCTGAAGCTTAATAGAAGTTGAAGGATGCAACAAGACAATGATCCAAAACACAAGAGTAAATCTACAACAGAAGGTTTAAAAAGAAATTTGTGTTTTGGAATGGCCAAGTCAGCGTCCAGACCTTAACCCAATCGAGATGCTGTGGCATGACCTGAAGAGGTCTGTTCATGCAGGGTATCCTAGAAATATTGATGAACTGACACAGTTTTGTATGGAGGAATTGTCTAAAATTCCTCCTTGCCGTTGTGCAAGTCTGATCAGTAGCTACAGGAAACGTTTGGTGGAGGTTATTGCTGCTAGAGGAGGTTCTACCAGTTATTAACCACAAGTGTTTGCATACTTTTTCCAACCTGGACTGTGAATTAATAAAACAATGTGTTCAATAAAGACATGAAAAGTGCCATTGTTTGTGTGTTATTAGTTTAGGCAGATTGTGGTTGTCTATAATTGTGACTTAATGAAGATCAGACCACATTTTATGAGTAATTAATGCAGAAAACCAGGTAACTACAAAGGGTTCACAAACTTTTTCTTGCAACTGTATACGTGTGTGCCATCCTAATCACTCTTGGTGGTAGTGAGTTTCACATTCTAACTACTCTATAGATTCACTGTTGAATTCGTAGAGTCCATCTTATATACTGTAAAAATGTGCTGCTTTTTTTCAAAACTTACACTAATTCCAATTCTCACATTGCGTCCATTCTTTCATAAGACCTTAATATCTGGCCCTTCCCTTTCTCTATAACTGCTTCAAACCCAGTATTGCTCTGCACACCACAAATTCAAGACTTTTGAACATCACAGGTTTATTTTTTCCATCTTTGGCTGCTATGGTTAGAGCGGTTGGATATTGGCATCATGGAATTTCTTCCCTAATTGCTACTGCCTTTCCACTTTTCTTTCTGCCTCTAAGATGTCCCTTTACTCTACTCTCTTGTTCATGTGCTGTTCACTTGCTGCAATAGCTCCTTATGTGGCTCAGTATCAGTTTTGCTGAAAGATACTTCTTCAATGCTTTAGAGCAAGCTTTACTACATCTTGTGCACCATATACAGTTAAACACGGTTATACCAACACACTTTTGTTTGAAACAAGCAGAATTTCTTAACTATTTAATATTATTCTATTGATATTCCAACACACATTTACTTCTCTTTTTAAAAAAAATTACACAGTTCAATAATAAATTTTTCCACTGAACCCGGTAAGTTTAAGGAGAGCATGAGAAACAAGGCCCTGATAACTTTCAAGGATGTGTAGGGAACAGAACCGGGTGGTTTCTAGGAATGGAGCATATGAGAGCTGGGCATTTTCCAAGGACGTGCAGGAATCAGAAACCTGGGTGAGTGAAATGGAATGTGGAAACAAGGTCCCATCAGTGAAAGCAACCTGGGACTCATGTGGTTGGAAAGAAGCATGGGAACAGGGGCCTTAATATGTGAAAGGTGGCACAGGAATTAGCACCCATTAAGCCAAATGTCATACTTTATACTTTATTGTCGCCAAACAATTGATACTAGAATGTACAATCATCATAGCGATATTTGATTCTGCGCTTCCTGCTCAAGATTTTCAGATAATGGGTTATTAACAGTAAATAGGAATTGTTTTCATAGAGTACACTTGATGCTGGTCAGCCTATGAAGACTGAAGCAAATAAAGAGAGTTTAATGGAGATTATTCTGGCTCTAGTTCAAGGTTCCCATCCAGGGGTCCACAGATTCCCTGGTTAATGGTAGGGGTCTATGCAATAAAAAGTGGTTGGGAACCCCTGCTCTAGATGGATTTCTATCTTCCCAGTCATTTGCCTATAGTTGGTTAAGTTGTTGCCTTCTTATGGTGCTTGCTGCAGCAAGGCTTGTAATGTTGCATGATTCACTCAACGCTCTTCCCCGTTTGTTGCTGGCTGCAAAACTTGCAGAGCTTACAACTTGTCTCTTCCCATGCAGGTGTAAGGGCCCTGCCAGACGAGAGACTGATACCATGGACACATTCGTGGATTCTGCCTGGTATTACTACAGATACCCTGATCCTCATAACAGTCTGAAGTGAGTTTGAAAATGATCCTCTATATATTAGTAATTAAATATATTTTCCATGCTTTTTCTGCCTCATTCCTTGCTGGAATGAATTTCATTTAGTCAGTGTTGAATCACTGTAATTTACAGCACAAAAGGCAGCTATTAGGTAATGCCACTCTTCAGCTCTTACTCTGAAGATTATTGCTTGTAAAATGCTTCTCAGAGTTAGAATCAGGTTTAATATCACTGGCATATGTCATGAAATTTGTTGTTTTGTGGCAGCAGTACATTTCACAGGATTCCTGTCATCATCGGACACGATGGAGAGCTACCACATTTTAATAAAGAGAACTACAATTACAATAAGGAATATATATAATTAAATTAAATAAGTAGTTCAAAAAAGATAGGAAAAAATACTAATGAAATGTTCATGGGTTCATTGTCCATTCTGAGATCTAACGGCAAGGGGGAAGAAGTGAATCCTGAAATGTTGAGTGTGTGTCTTCAAGCTCCTGTACCACCTCCTCCTCCTCGATGGTAGCAATGCGAAGAGGGCATGTTTTGGGTGATTTGGGGTTCTTAATGATGGGTGCTGTCTTTTTGAGGCACACCTTTAGAAAGCCTCTTTGATGCTGAGGAGGCTGGTGTCCGAGGTGGAGCTGGCTGAGTATACAACTTCCTGCAGCTTTTTCCAATCCTGTGCAATCACCCCTCCGTACCAGACTGTAATACAGCCAGTCAGAATTTTCTGCACACTACATCTATAGAAACTTGCGAGTGTCTTTGCTGACATACCAACTCTCCTCAAACTCCTAATGAAATATACCACCACTGTGCCTTCTTTGTAATTGCATCAGTGTGTTGGGTGCCAGGATAGATCTTCAGAGATGTTGACACCCAGGTACTTGAAACGGCTCACTCTTTCCACTGCTGACCCCTCAATGAGGATGGGCGTGTGTTCCCTCGATTTATCCTTCCTGAAGTCCACATTCAATTTCTTGGTCTTATTGACGTCAAGTGCAAGGTTGATTTTGAAGCACCGCCCAACCCGCTGATCTATCCCGCTTCTAGAAACCTCCTCATCACCATCTGAAATTCTGCCAACAATAGTTGTGTCATCGGCAACTTTATAGAAGGATGGGCATGTGGCCAAGTGGTTAAGGCGTTCGTCTAGTGATCTGAAGGTCGCTAGTTTGAGCCTCAGCTGTGGCAGCGTGTTTGTGTCCTTGAGCAAGATACTTAACCACACATTGCTCTAGTGTCTGTGCGAGGAGTGGCGCCCCACACAGACTTCCAATCTGCGCCTTGTAAGGCAGGAAAATGCCCAATACAAGCCTGTCACGGTCTGAGTTGATGTTTCCCCTCCCTTCCCCTCCCCCCGATCTGTGCCCAGCCACACAGTCATGGGTGTAGAAAGAATAGAGCAGTGGGATAAGCACACAACCTTGAGGTGCACCAGTGTTGATTGTCAGTGAGGAGTAGGTGTTATTTCTGATCTGTACAAACTGTGGTTTCCCAGTGAGGAAGTCAAGGATCTCATTGCAGAGGGAAGTACAGAGGCCCAGGTTCTGGAGCTTGTTGATTAGAACTGAGGGTATCATGATGTTGAATGCTGAGCTGTAATCAATATGAAGCAGCAATGCATCCAGAGAATACATCTGTGATGGCTTTCTTGAGCAGCATGTTAGTGAACCTACAAGGGAAAATACTACCTTAGATCTAGTCCTGTGCAATGAGACAGGTAAGATTAATGATCTTGTAGTCAGGGATCCTCAGGAAAAAGTGATCATAGTATGATTGAATTTCACATTCAGATGGAGGATGAAATAGTTACATCTAAAACTAATGTATTATGCCTGAACAAGGGAGACTACAATGGGATGAGTGTGGAGTTGGCTAATGTGGATTGGGAGCACAGGCTATTTGGTAGGACAGTTGAGGAATAGTGGAGTACTTTCTAAGAGATTTTTCACGGTGCTCAACGAAAGTATATTCCAGTCAAAAGTAAGGACAGTAAGTGTGGGGAGAGCCAGCCTTGGATAATTAAGGAAATAAAAGATAGTATTGTGGCGACCCACTTTCTGGCACACACGAACCGGCTCACAATAGCACGCGCAGGCAGAGGGCCGGCCCCAGAAAGGGCGCCAGGCCATCTTCACCAGCAGGGGGAAAATCCCGCGCGCGGAAAGGGTCTGGGAATATGCATTCCCACAGCAGTCCCGCCCCAGGGAGGGCGGGAACGGGAAGGCTTAAAAGCAGGCTGCGAAGTTTGAATAAACCTCTTTCATCGCAACTTTAACTCACCGACTACGTGTGGTTATTCTAGCGCTGTGTGTAGCACACCGCTACAATTGGTGACCCCGACGGCCCAAACGATATTTGGACCAGAGATGACCGATGCCGCATCTGTTCACGCAGTTTCGTTAAAACTGCCAAGCTTCTGGATGCTGTGACCCCATTTATGGTTTGAGCAAGCAGAAGCTCAATTCCACATTCGGCAGATAACCTCGGAGTCCACTCGTTACTACTACATGCTGATCTCCCTCGACCAGGAGACAGCTGCACAAGTTGAGGAGTTTATACAGTCGCCTCTGGAGGACGGCAAATACACAGCATTCAAAGTCCTGCTCATAAGGACTTTCGGACTCTCACGGTGCGAACGAGCACGCCGCTTAATGCACCTGGATGGTTTGGGAGACAGGCCTCCGTCAGCATTAATGAACGAGATGCTGGCCCTGGCTGAAGGACACAAACCCTGCCTCATGTTTGAGCAGGCGTTCCTAGAACAACTGCCCGAGGACATATGCCTGCTGCTGTCCGACGCAGATTTCAGCAACCCCCGGGAGGCGGCGGCCCGAGCAGATGTGCTGTGGAATGCCAGGAAAGAGAGAGGGGCGCCTGTCGCACATATCACCAAGCCGCGTGCCCAACGGCAGACCAGACCAGGCCCGGCAGCAGAGCCTACAAAACCCAGCGACGGGAGTGAGGAGCCCAATGAACAATGGTGTTTCTACCACCAGTGGTGGGGCACAGAGGCCCGCCGCTGCAGACCACCCTGCAAATTCCCGGGAAACGCCAGGACCAGCCGCCGCTGATGGCTACGGCGGCTGACCATCAGGACAGCCTCCTGTACGTCTGGGACAAGCAGTCGGGACGCCGCTTTTTGGTCGACACCGGAGCGGAGATCAGCGTCTTACCTCCAACGAGTTATGATACCCGCAACAGAGAACCGGGACCCACCCTGAGGGCCGCAAATGGCAGCACAATACAAACCTACGGCACCCACACGGTGCGGCTACAGTTCAGCTCCAGCCGGTTCACATGGGACTTCACACTGGCCGCCGTGGCCCAACCACTCCTGGGGGCGGATTTTCTACGAGCCCACAGCCTGCTGGTCGACCTGCAAGGGAAGCGATTAGTCCACGCCAAGACTTTTCAAACGTTCTCCCTGAGTGAAGCACAGTTGCCAGCCCCACACCTGGACTCCATCACGCTGTCCAACGACAAATTCACCAGGGTCCTGGTGGATTTTCCATCAGTACTGACACCGCAGTTCACGGCAGCCATGCCCAGACACGGAGTACAGCACCACATCCCGACCCAGGGACCACCCCTCCACGCCCGTGCTCAAAGGCTTCCCCCGGACAAGCTCCGATTGGCGAAGGAGGAGTTCAAGATGGACGAATTGGGGATCATACGACGGTCCGACAGCCCATGGGCCCCCCCCTTCTCATGGTGCCCAAGGCAACGGGGGGCTGGAGACCATGCGGTGACTACCGCAGACTGAACGAGGCTACAACTCCAGACTGCTACCCTGTGCCGCACATTCAAGACTTCGCAGCAAACCTACATGGCGCAAGGGTCTTTTCCAAGGTAGACCTCGTCCGGGGATACCATCCGGAAGACATCCCCAAAACAGCACTTATCACCCTGTTCGGACTTTTCGAATTCCTCCGAATGCCGCTTGGTCTAAAGAATGCCGCACAGACTTTCCAGCGGCTAATGGACGTGGTGGGACGTGACCTGGAGTTTGCATTCATCTACTTGGACGACATCCTCATAGCCAGCAATAGTCGGCAGGAGCATCTGTCCCACCTCCGCCAGCTCTACTCCCGCCTGAGCGAATTCGGTCTTACAATCAAGCCAGCCAAATGCCAGTTTGGACTCGATACCATCGACTTCCTGGGCCACAGGATTACTAAAGACGGGGCAACCCCGCTGCCCGTCAAGGTAGACGCAGTCTGCAACTTCCCCCGACCCAACACAATCAAAGGCCTACAGGAATTCATGGGTATGGTGAATTTCTACCACCGTTTCCTCCCCTCAGCAGCCCGAACCATGCGCCCCCTGTTCACTCTAAAGTCGGGTAAGGGCAAGGACATTACCTGGGACGAAGAGGCCGCAACCGCTTTCGTTAAAACCAGAGAAGCCTTGGCAAACGCCGTGATGCTAGTGCACCCCAGAACGGACGTTCCTACTGCCCTCACTGTGGACGCATCCAACACAGCAGTCGGTGGAGTGCTGGAACAACTCATCGAGGGTCGCTGGCAACCCCTGGCGTTCTTCAGCAAACACCTACGACCATCTGAACTCAAATACAGTGCTTTCGACCGGGAGCTATTGGCACTATACCTGGCAATCCGGCATTTCAGGTAGTTCTTGGAAGGTAGGCCCTTCACTGCGTTCACAGACCACAAACCGCTTACCTTTGCGTTCATGAAGGTGTCCGACCCCTGGTCGTCCCGCCAGCAGCGACATCTGTCCTACATCTCCGAGTACACAACGGACATCCGGCATGTCTCTGGAAAGGACAACGTCGTGGCAGACGCACTATCCAGACCTACCATACAGGCCCTGTCCCAGGGGGTGGACTATGCAGCGCTGGCAGAGGCACAGCAGGCAGACGCTGAGATCCCCAGTTACAGGACTGCAGTCTCCGGTTTGCAGCTGCAAGACCTCCCCGTAGGCCCAGGTGAGAGGACCCTACTATGTGACGTAGCTACCGGCCAACCCCGCCCCGTCGTCCCAGCAGCCTGGCACCGGCAGGTTTTCATCCTTTCACAACTTAGTGCACCCCTCCATCAGGACAACTGTCCGGCTGGTCGTTAACAGGTTTGTGTGGCGTGGACTTGGTAAACAGGTCAGTGAATGGGCCAAAACGTGCATGCAGTGCCAAACGGCCAAGGTGCAGCGGCACACCAAGGCTCCGCCGCAGCGGTTCGAACCCACCCGCCGGAGGTTCGACCACATTCATGTGGATATCATGGGGCCCCTGCCAGTGTGGCGAGGAGCGCGGTACCTCCTAACTATGATAGACCGGTTCACCAGATGGCCAGAGGCAGTCCTGCTCACCGACACCACCTCCGAATCCTGCGCCCGAGCACTGATCGCAACCTGGGTAGCCTGCTTCGGGGTACCGGCCCACATTACCTCCGACAGGGGCGTCCAGTTCACCTCCAGCCTGTGGTCGGCTATGGCCAACCTTTCAGGATTGCAGCTACACCACACAACTGCCTACCACCCACAGTCGAACGGACTAGTGGAGCGTTTCCACCGTCTCCTGAAATCGGCTCTCATGGCCCGCCTGGAGGGGTCTAATTGGGTGGACGAGCTTCCCTGGGTCCTGCTCAGAATCCGCACGGCGCCCAAAGTGGATCTGCACACCTCGTCGGCCGAGTTGGTGTACGGCTCACCCCTGGTCATCCCAGGAGAGTTCGTACCAGCCCCAAGGGGGCAAGAGGAAGAACCCACAGCAGTCCTGGACAGACCACGGAAGAGGCTCGGTAACCTGGCCCCCATCCCCACTTCACAGCACGGACAGAGCCCGACCTGCGTACCCAAAGACCTGCAGAACTGTAAGTTTCTTTTTGTACGACGGGGCGGACACCGGGTACCGCTACAGCGGCCCTACGAGGGGCCATTTAAGGTGATCAGGAACAACGGGTCCACGTTCGTGCTGGACATTGGGGGGAGAGAGAAGAGGTTTTCACGGTGGACCGACTCAAACCGGCCCATGTGGACTTGGCGCAGCCGGTCCAGGCTCAGGCACCGCGGCGCAGGGGCAGACCTCCCAAACAGAGGCCGATCCAGACTGTGGACATTTTTTTTTTTTTTTTTTTTTTAAACAAAATTCTTTATTACAAATGTCGGTGCTATGCAATATTTACAAACCCAGTGAATAACACATTTACTACACTACAAACAGACAATACATGTTAAACCAATATATTGCCATCCTCATCAATGATGGCATTTACACCCCGCGGAGCCCAACGGTCCCGGAACATCTCGACGGTCGCCGTGGACTGTGCGTATTCCTTTTCAATGTTCACCCGGGCTCGAACATACCCCCTAAACATAGCCAGGCAGTCCGCCCGGGGAGAACCTCCTGCCACCCTTTTCCAGGAGCCACGGATGGCAATTTTCGCCAGCCCTAGGAGCAAGTTGACAAGGACATCCTCATCCCTCTGTGCCCCCCTCCTTACTGGATGACCATATATGAATAGGGTGGGACTGAAATGCAACCAGAAGGCGAGAAGCAGCCCACGCAAATACGCGAAAAGGGGCTGCAGCCTCACACACTCCACGTACATATGGTACACGGTCTCCTCCAGCCCGCAGAAGTGACACGCGGCTGGGAGATCCGTGTACAAACTAAAGAACTTATTGCAGGGCACCGCTTTATGCAGCACCCTCCAGCCGAGATCCCCAAGGTGCATGGGAAGGACTCCCTTGTAGAGGGACTTCCACTGGGGACCCCCCTCACCTCCAGGTGGAAAGACCGACCGCCATGGCGTGTCGGGACGGTGGACAAATGCTAGGAAGTGGAGGGTGTGGAGCAGCAGCCCATAAAGGTACCTCCTGCCTGCATCCCTGAATGGGATTGTGGGTGTTGATGAAAGACGGCTCAAGTTGTGTGGATTCGTCTCTCGGGTAAGGCTGCGGGGCCTGGGCCCGACGAGCAGCTCAGCCCGAGTCGTTCCACACACCTGAGCCGCACTGACATCCGTTGAGACAGGGCAAGGGTCGGCCAGGACCCCGCCCTCTGCCAGAGGAGGGGATTCCCGGCCTGAGGCAACCATGTTCCAGACTCTCAGTAGGTCCTGATAGAAGCCGGGCAGCCTCTGCAAAGCAGCATGGCTGACGCCCGCCGGTGGTAGCTGCATATCTTCGGCAAGACAGCAGCCCCTCCGGAGGAAGAAAGTCGCCAACACGTGCCACCTGGGAGGGTGCTCGGCGTACAGGAATCTCTGCAGCGTCCTGAGGCGGAGAGCCGCCAGTCGTGTGCGTACACACACCAGCGACTGTCCGCCCTCTCCTTCTGGGAGACTCAGAACCACTGCAGAGACCCAGTGCTTCCTGTTTCCCCAGAAGAAGTCCACTAGCTTCCTCTGCATTCTTGCGACAAAAGGGGCAGGGGGGGCCAAGGTGACCATCCAGTACCACAACATGGAGGCCACCAGCTGGTTTATGACCACCACCCTGCCTCGATAGGAAAGCACCCTGAGAAGGCCTGACCAGCGCCCTAGCCGGGCCATGACCTTTGTCTCCAGGTCCTGCCAGTTCGCCAGCCAGGTCTCCCCAGAAGGACTCAGGTAGACTCCCAGATAGAGAAGACGTCTGGTGCTCCACTCAAAAGCTCTCATCTCCTCCGGCAGGGAGTCCACCTGCCACTGGCCTACTAAGAGTCCGGAACATTTCGCCCAGTTGATCCTGGCGGAGGATGCCGCCGAGAAAACATCTTGGCACTCGCGCATCCTCCGCAGGTCACAGGGGTCTGTCATCATGAGGAGTACGTCATCGGCGTAGGCCGAGAGGACGACCCCCATGTCCGGTTCACGCAGAACCAGACCTGTCAGCCTTCGCCGAAGAAGGCCGAGGAATGGCTCGACACAGATCGCATACAGTTGACCGGACATGGGGCACCCTTGACGCACTCCTCTTCGGAAGTGGATAGGTCCTGTCAATGATCCATTAATTTTAACTAGGCACTCTGCAGCAGAGTACAGGAGCCGAACTCGGGCCACAAAGTGTGGTCCGAGCCCAAAAGCCTGCAGGGTGCCCACCAGGAAACTGTGGTCCACCCGGTCAAAAGCCTTCTCCTGGTCAAGAGAAAGAAACGCTGCCGGGGTCCCAGTCTCCTGGAGTAGGTGGATCAGGTCGCGTACTAGGTGGACATTGTCCTGGATGGAGCGGCCCGGGACTGTATAAGATTGGTCAGGATGGACCACCTGTCCAATTACCGAACCCAGACGGTTGGCCATTGCCTGGGCGAAGATCTTGTAGTCCACGCACAAGAGGGAGACCGGCCGCCAGTTCTTTAGCGGGCGGAGGTCTCCCTTCTTGGGCAGTAGGACCACAACAGCTCTCCGCCATGAGAGGGGCATTTCTCCGGTGGCCAGGCTCTCCCCTAGGACAAGGCTGTAATCATCCCCCAGGACATCCCAAAAAGCCTGATAAAACTCAACACTCAGTCCATCCAAACCAGGGGACTTGCCCCTCCGGAGTTGCCGAAGGGCAGTGGACAGCTCCTCCCGAGTCAGGGGGGCATCCAGACGCACTGTGTCCTCTGGGCAGACCTTCGGCAAATCCTCCCAGACCTCATTACACGCCTCCGCATTTGACGGATCAGGCGAGAATAAGGACCGATAGAATGAACGGACCTCGTTGTTAATTCCATCAGGGTCCGTGATGGAGGAGCCATCGGCAGCCAGCAGCTCCACTAGCTGCTTTTGAACTCCCCGCCACCTTTCCAACGAGTAGAAGAAGGGTGAGCCACGGTCCAAATCCTGCAGCATTTGGATCCGTGACCTCACGTACGCACCTCGGGACTGCTGGAGCTGCAGGTTCCTTAGTGCGTCCTTCTTCTCCTGGTATTCCTGCCACAGCTGTTGGTCTCCAGCGGTCGGACCGAGGCGGGACTCCAGGTCAAGCAATGCTCTCTCAAGCCGCTCAACCTCAGAGCTCCGCCTCTTTGTCGACCCCCTAGTGTACTCCCGACATAAAAACCGGATGTGGGCTTTGCCCACATCCCACCATAGCCGTAGGGAGCAGAAATCTCTCCGCCTCTCCTTCCAGGAGACCCAGAAAGCTCGGAACGAATCCCGGAATCGGCTGTCCTCCAGCAGCTGGTTGTTAAAATGCCAATACCCGGATCCCACCCGAGGGTGTAGTGGAATAAATTCCATCCACACAAGGTGATGATCCGAGCACGACACCGGCCGCATGGAGGACGCCGACACGTGGGAGACGTAGGCCCGAGAGATGTAAAAGCGGTCTATCCTGGAACCTCCTTCTCTAGACCTTCTCGAGAAGGCGCTAGAGTTGGGGTGAAGATTCCGCCAGCTGTCCACCAAGTCAAAGGAGCCGACTAGCTCCTTTAACTTTTTTGCCGATGCTGGGTCGCGTTGGAGGCCCGAACGGTCCTCCGCCTCGAGGGTACAATTGAAATCTCCCCCGAGGATGACGCAATCCCCAGGATCGATGGAGCTCAGCAGGGTGGACAGCTGGCAGAATAGGCGTGTCTGCATCACACCGCGCCTGGGAGCATACACATTGATAAAATGCAATGGTACGCCATCCAGGCGCACAACCAGGTGGAGCAGACGGCCGGGCACAACGTCCTGGACTCTTTCAATTACTGGCTGGAAGGTCGGGGCCAACAGGATCGCCACCCCGCTAGAAATGGAGCTGAGGTGGCTCATGTAGACCCCGCCCCGCCACTCCAGGAGCCAAGCAGACTCGTCCCCAGGGATGGTATGGGTTTCCTGCAGGAAACTCACCGTATACCGCCCATCCCTGAGGGCTGAGAGATTGTTATGAGATATCGCCGGTTCTGGGGGGGGTTATGTGGCGACCCACTTTCTGGCACCCACGAACCGGCTCACAACAGCGCGCGCAGGCAGAGGGCCGGCCCCAAAAAGGGCACCAGGCCATCTTCACCAGCAAGGGGAAATCCCGCGCGCGGTAAGGGTCTGGGAATATGCATTCCCCACAGCAGTCCCGCCCCAGGGAGGGCGGGAACGGGAAGGCTTAAAAGCAGGCCGCGAAGTTTGAATAAACCTCTTTCATCGCAACCCTAACTCACCGACTATGTGTGATTATTCTAGCGCCGTGTGTAGCACACCGCTACAGTATCAAATTAAAAGCTCGTGTACAAAGTCGCAAAGAGTAGCGGGAGACTGGAGGATTGGGAAAACATTAAAAAGCAATAGAGAACAACTAAACAAGAAATAAGGAAAGGGAAGATAGAGTGTGAAAGTAAATTTGCACAAAATATGAAAACAGATAGCAAAAGTTTTTATAAATATATAAAGCGGAAGAGGGTGGCTAAAGTCAACGTAGCTCCCTTGGAACACAAGAAGGGGAAATTGATATTGGGTGATAAGGAAATGGCTGAGACATTGAACGACGATTTTGTGGTGGTCTTCACGGTGGAGGACATGTCTCATATGCCAAAGAAGGATGTTATGGACAAAATGGGAGGTGAGGACCTAGATAAAATCACTGTCACTAAAGAGATAGTGATGAGCAAACTAGAGGGCCTGAAGGTAGATAAGTCTCCTGGTCCTGAAGGAATTGGCAGAGGTTATAGTAGACACATTGGTAATCATTTATCAAAACACTCTAGACTCTGGGCAGGTCCCAGCAGATGGACAGACAGCAAATGTCACGCCACTTTTTAAAAAAGGATGTAGGCAAAAGACGGGGAATTATAGGCCAGTTAGCTTAACATCTGTAGTCGGGAAAATGCTTGAAGCTGTCATTAAGGAAGAAATAGCGATACATTTAGAAAGGAGTTGTCCCATTAGACAGACGCAGCATGGATTCAGAAAGGGCAGGTCCTGTTTGACAAACGTACTGGAGTTCTTTGAGGACATAATGAGTTCAGTGGATAGAGGGGAACAGGTGGATGTCGTATACCTGAATTTCCAGAAGGTGTTCGATAAGGTGCCGCACAAGAAGCTTATAAATAAGATATGGATGCATGGAGTTGGAGGAAGTGTATTAGCATGGGTAGTGGATTGGTTAACCAATAGAAGGGAGAGAGTTGGTATAAATGGGTGTTTCTCGGGTTGGCAGTCTGTGGTGAGCGGGGTGCCGCAGGGGTCGGTGCTGGGCCCGCAGCTGTTTACCATTTACATTGATGATTTGGAAGAGGGGACTGAGTGTAGCATAGCAAAATTTGCTGATGACACTAAACTGAGTGGAAAAGCAAATTGTGCAGAGGATGTGGAGAGTCCACAAAGGGATATAGATAGGTTAAGTGAGTAGGCCAAGGTCTGGCAGATGGAATACAATGTTGGTAAATGCGAGATCATTCACTTTGGAAGGAATAATGGAAGAGCAGATTATTATTTAAATAGTGAAAGATTGCAGCATGCTGTTGTGCAGAGGGACTTGGGAGTGCTTGTTCATGAATCGCAAGGAGTTGGCTTGCAGGTACAACAGGTTATTAAGAAGGCAAACGGAATGTTGGCCTTCATTGCTGGAGGGATGAATTCAAGAGCAGGGAGGTCATGCTGCAACTATACAGGGTACTGGTGAGGCTGCACCTGGAGTATTATGAGCAGTTCTGGTCTCCATACTTGAGGAAGGATACACTGGCTTTGGAGGCAGTGCAGAGGAGGTTCATCAGGTTGATTCTAGGGATGAAGGGGTTAACCTATGAGGAGAGATTGAATCGCCTGGGACTATACTGTCAGGAGTTCAGAAGAAACATTCAAAATTTTGAAAGGGATAGATAAGATAGAGGTAGAAAAGTTGTTTCCATTGGTAGGTGAGACTAGAACCAGAGGACATTGCCTCAAGGTTTAGGGGAGAAGATTTAGGACGGAGATGAGGAGAAACTGTTTTTCCCAGAGAGTGGTGAATCTGTGGAATTCTCTGCTCAGGGAAGCAGTTGAGGCTTCTTCGCTAAATATATTTAAGAAACAGTTAGATAGGTTTTTACAAAGTAAGGGAATTAAGGGTTATGTGGAAAAGGCAGGTAGATGGAGCTGAGTTTACGGACAGACCAGCCGTGATCTTATTGAATGGCGGGGCAGGCTCAATGGGCTGGATGGCCTACTCCTGCTCCTCCTATTTCTTATGTTCTTATGTTATGTAGCAGCTGGCTGGTGGCGTAGTGATATTAGCGCCGGACTTTGGAGTGAAGGCTCCCGAGTTCAAATCCAGCTGGCTCCCTTGCACGCTTTCCATACGTGCTGGGTTGAGCATCAAGCTAGCAACTCGGCCTCGTAAAAATAAGAAAGCCTGCTAAAAAAACGCCATCATGACAGCGTCCTGATGACTCCACTTGGAGTTAAGGGCTTTCTTCTTCTTCTTCATGTTATGTAGCAAGGCATAGGTATTGCTGTTGTCCATGTGGTCAAGGCTGAGTGGCATGCTTGTGAGATTGTACCTACTGTAGACCTATTGTGGCGGTAGGCAAATTGCAGCAGGTTCAGGTCCTTGCTTAGGTAGGAGTTGGTTCGAGCCCTGTGACCAACCTTTCAAAGCATTTCATCAAAGTAGTTGTGAGTACATTTGAGACGGAGTGAGTCGCCTCGACTGTATCTGGCTCACTCTGCTCTTCTTGGGCACTGCTATGATTGTCATCCTTTTGGAGCAGGTGGAAAACTCCGACTGCAGCAGTGAGAGATTGAAGATGTCTATGAGCACTCACAACATTTGGTTGGCATAGGTTTTTTGAGTCCTATCATGTATACTTGATGCCTTGCAAGGGTTCATCCTCTTGAAATATATTCTGATGTCAGCTTCCGACACAGAGATCACATAGTCAGCAGATGCTGCAGGGATTCGCACAAGTACAGTTTTATCCTCTCTTTCAAAGCATGCATAAAAGGCATTGAGGTTATCTGGGAGTGAAGCATCATAGCCATTCATGATGTTAGGTTTCACTTTGTAGGAAGTAATGGCCTGCAAACCCTGCCAGAGCTGATGTGTATCTAATTCCGTCTCCAACCTCAAATGGAGTTTTTTTATAACCCTTAAAACAGCCTTCCGTAGGTCATACCTGGTCCTCTTATATAATCCTTAGGTCATATCTGGAACTCTTGTACTTGAGATTTTTTTAAGTGTTATGAGAACATCTGCCTCCATGCCCGTTCAGCTCATGAATTCCAACCCATCTCTGTCCCTGCTCCTGAAAGTGAAAGAAAATTCTTCAAGTGCACAGTGTCTTTAGAAACCGACGTAGACCATTCAAACCCTCTGTATCTTGTTTTCCCATCAGTTAAATGGTAGCTGATCAATACTTTACTGTCAATTGCTGCACCGTGGCCAAACAGTTTATTTATCCCACACATTTCAGACTTTATGGGGAAAATGTTGAGGTCCTGCATTATCCCTTGGGCAGAATCGTTTCCTCACATCACCCCTGAACACGTTTGCTCTAATTTCAAAGTAATGTCTACTTCTAGACCTGCTATCAAGGCCTAGTTTCTCTCCGTTTAGCTAATCAATTCCTTTAACCATCTTATACACTTCAAGTAGATCACCCATAACCTGTAATGAAAGGAATACAAGTTTAATCTGTGCAAACTGATTCATGATTTAATCCTTTAGCTACCAAAGTACAGTGATTAGAATTCCAAATGTAGTCGATACTTCGGTACAACCTCTACCCCTTCGAATACCAGCTAAATTCAGGCATTTCTTAAAGTCTTCAAATAGGGCATCTTTGTGGTTTTTTTTTCCAGTTTGTATCAAACAATTCAATGTTATTGTGCTATTATAAGTGCAAAGTTAAACCAAAGTGGGGGCATATTAACAATGAAGTGTGGAGTGTTTTACCAGAATGATTCTCAAGTTCATAAAGAGGAAGATTACACAAGGTAGGTCTACGTACTGGAACAGAACAGGTGATTTAATCAAAGTTCTGAAGGAATTTGGAGGAACTGATGGAGGAGAGGAGAGACTAAGTCTTGCCATAGTTGGAAAATACAAGACTCTGGATCATAATCTAAAAATGAAAGCCAGGAGTGAAATTAGGAAACAAATGCTGGAAAGAGTAGGAATTTAGCCTCCAAGAGGACCACAACCTGGTCGTAGGGTTTGGAGGCTTGTGTGCTTCATTGACCCAGAGAACTATGTTGGCTAGAGTCAGGGCCTTGTAGAGTCAGGCTCTTGGTAGGTTTACCCATACCAAGGTAGAGACCAGACTCAGAGTGGTCCACCAGTACTCCAGGTTTGGGGTTCAGCTCAAGGCCACCAACCCTGACTGGTCAAAAAAAGTTGTTGTGAAAACAGCAATGAAGAATCCTTCTTTATCTCTGTGCGACAGTATGGACAGACAGATGGAGGACCTTCATTGCTGTCCTAAACACCAACTATGTAATAGGTAGTAAGTAGTACTTTTGGTTTCTCCTGCTTGAACGACAATTGGTGTTACGTCAAATGTTTATGATAACTCTCTGTTAGTTTATTTCAACTAGATTTGGTGGGGCTTGTACGAAGTTATATCACAGCTTAGCCATGATGCATTGAACAAATATTAGGCCAAATGGCTTCCCCTCTTCTAGTATGTGATAGTTATTTTGAAAGAAAACACCATAAATCACCCAATCCTGAAACCAGCTTAGGGAAATAGTGCATTTATTATGATATTTGCTCAGAGAATGGGTTTGGAATATTTGTGCAGTTCAGTTTCATAGTGGATGTAAGTAACGTCTTAATAGATATAGATGAAATCCCTTTAAAGATAATGACAAGAAAGTAACATATATTCATTTACAATATGTATGGCTATGGATGGTTATTCCACTAAAGATAGCAGCAGTAATAATCTGTGTTGTAAATTTTCATCTGGTTGCTTGGTAACCAGTTATCCAGGAAAATTGAGGTTGGGATTTTTTTTAAAAGAAAGATATTTGACTTAACCAAGGTATGAATATGCAATGTCAGTGCTGGTATATCTCTTAAAGCAATGCCTGTGCTATGAATACAAAAGCTAACTGTCTGTAACTACTTATTTTTAAGGCCCTTTGACAGTTCATTAGCAGACTTCTGGATGCCTGTGGATCTGTACATTGGAGGGAAAGAGCATGCTGTTATGCATCTGTACTACGCAAGATTTATTAGTCACTTCTGCAATGATCAAAACATGGTCAAACACAGGCAAGTCCATCTCTATTCGAAAGGTGTAAGAAACAAAGGTGTGATGTTTCTTTCCAACTGTTTCATAGTCTCTTTATCCGTCTGTCATACGAGGCCATTGGAATTGAACTCCTGTGTTAGTTTTATTGTGCTACGATGTATGGAGAAGATATTTGTTATTGAGTGTACTAATTCTCAGTTATCAGCTGCAGTAGCAGGTATCTGTCCCTAGGCGGGACAATTGAGCCATATGCCCATACGTTTCCAACAGTGTCGGAAGAAGCTTATGAATGACATTACAGGTTTTATACGGATGCTGTTCAGGATATGATTTGGAAGTTAACTATTCTTCTACAAACCTCGGGCGTGCCTTTTTCAACAGTCATGATTGTGGCTATCATAAATTTGTGAATGTTTAAACTGAAGGAAGAATGAGTTGAACACCTATCAACAGTGCACTGCAAGTTAGTTGGAAAGAATGAAGGTGGGGAGGGCTACACTTGACTGTAAACTTAGCAGAAAACTCTTGACCACCACCGCAGAGCACAACTGACTGTACTGCAGGAGGAACTTCCTTTCGGATGAGGTGTTGAAATGAGGTCTAGTCTGATCTTAAGAACCAAAGAGCTATACTACATTGAAAGAAGCTCTCTGAGTCTGTGCTGACCGTCAAGCGTCCATTCATACTCAGCCTGCTTTTTATTCTCCCCTCGACTCCTTGCAGATTCAACTGCTCTCCTACACACTGGATGCAATTTACAGTAGCCAGTTAACTTATCAACCTGCAAGTCTTTCAGATGTGTCAGGAAAGCCCAGGAATTACAGGGAGAATGTGCAAATTTCACAATGACGGCACTTGAGGTCAGGATAGGGCCTAGGTCACTGGAGGTATGAAGCTGCAACTTCACTTAACTGCACTCCTGCATCATCCTTAATAACACATAAATGATAATCTACTGCTATTTTGAAGAGCAGGAGTGTTACCTCTGACACTTAGGTTACATTTATCCTTCACAAAACAATGAACAAATTATCAGATATCACATTGTTTGTTGGAGTTTACTTGCCAGACAGACCGATGTACTTTTGTCACAAGTGAAGTATTTTTGAACAGTAGGAAATGTAACAAATAATTTGCTTGCCATTAGCTCCCACAAACAGCAACATGATAATGAAAAGTGAATCTCCTACTGTGAAAAGGAAACAAATTGACTGGGGACCCAGTGATGATTTCCCCGTGCTTATTTTCAGAATAATCCTACATGATCCATCAGAAAACAGACAGGGCCTCTACTTAAAGCATAACCACATCTCTGAGAGTGCAGCATTCCCTTGGTTTTCTATTTAAGCCACATATTTTGGCTCAAGTCTTTAGAGTGCAATCTATCTATCCCTCACCTGACCAGTTGCATGTGGCCTTAACATCTGTTGTTGAGACATGCCAGAGTCTACCATCATGGAATAGTTAGTCACTTAGAAAATCTTAAAGCAATCAGAACAAGTCAACGCAACTTTATTGAAGAGAACCATATCTGGAAAAGTTGCTCAAGTTCTTCAAGGATATAATGTGCATTGTCATTAGAGGAGAACGTACATGTAGTGTATTTGAATTTCCGGATGATATGAAAAGCAGGTGCACAGTTAAGAACTTACGGTATTGGAGAAGTGTGCTAACGTGAATTGGAAATCAGAAGAATCTGTGTATACTGGACATCTGAAATAGAAATTAAAGATGTTGCCTGAATTGCTGAGACTTTCCAGCATTTTTGCTTCTTTTATAACATGACTAGTTATCATGGAAAAAACAGAATTGGAATAAATGGGTCTTTTTCAGACTGGAAAAAGGTAACTCACACAGTGTGTCAAGGATAACTATTTCAAGGTTCAAAATACATATATCATTATATTATCGAAGTATGTATGCAGTACAAAACCCCAAGATTAGTCCTCCCACAGGTAGCCATGAAACCAAGAAACACTATGGGACCTGTTCTCCCTATTCATCACTTGGAAGAGGAAGCAAAGTGTGGTCTACACAAGCTCACTAACAACTTGAAAATAGGAGGGAAGATCATGCTAAAAAGAGTGTATTTGGACTCTAGATATAGAAAGGTTGAGTGAGTGGGCAGAATCTTGATAAACTGATTTTAATGCAAGTAAGTTTGAGATCATGTGCTCCAGTAAGAAGAATCAAAAAGCAAAATGTTATATAAATGGAAAGAGACTGCAAATGCATTAGGTATAGAAGAATTACGGTGCTCCTGGATGAAACACAAAAACTTAGCAAAAAATGCAGTAAATAACTAATGTAGCAAATGGCATATTGGCCTTTTCTGCAAGAGAGGAAGAGTATAAAAATAGAAAATTATTCTTTTAATTGTACAGGATAGTATACAGTTTTGCTCCTGTTATTTACAGAAAGATAGGCTAGCAATGGAGGCAGTGCAGAGGAGACTCATTTGGCTAATTCCAGGGATGAGAGGGTTGATGTATCACAGGCAGCTTTGGAGTTTAGAGTAATAGAGTATTGCAGTACGGATATAAGCCCTTTGGCCAACTAGTCCATGCTGGCTACGGTGCCCACCCACCAGTAAAATGAGAGGTAATCTTCGTGAAATATGTAAAATATTAAAGAGGAATGGCAGGGTAGGTCTAGATTTCCACAAGTGGGAGAATTTTGAACGTAGAAACATAGTTACAAGGGAACAGTCATTTAAAACTGCGACATATCAAAATTTCTTCTCTAGGAGGATAATGAATCTCTGGAATTTTCTGCCCTAGTGAGTTGTGCAGTATAGATCACTGGAAATAATACAGGAAAGGTAGATTAACTTATGAAAGGTCAGGAGTTGAGAGCTTTGTAGATCGTCAATGCTTATATTGAGTCATGAAGGGACCAGGTCACCTCCTCCTGCTCTACTTTTTTATGCATATTCTTGTTTAACTTTATAACAAGTTGTACTTTTAGGTGAATTATATTTTTATTTAGCTGGATTGGATAAAAAAAGATGAAAGTTCTTTGTTAAATAAAATCGTGGTTACCTTCTCTGTCATTTTAGCCAGATCGACGTAGACTGTTTTCTGGAGCTAGGTAGAAAAGGGCTGAGGACCAATTATACCTAGATCCACTGACACCTTCCATGCTCAACAGACACTGTCCTTTCTCTTCTTCTTTCTTGGGCCACTGCCAAACCTGGTAAATGTTTCTTTGCAGAATGCATTATAAAAAAGAAAGCCAAAGTAGTCTTGTCTTTTAGTATGAAAGAAAAATAATGTGGATGCTGGAAATATTTAGCAATTTGGGCAGCATCTGTGGAGTGAAAAACTGAGTTAATGTTTCAGGGCAGGGGCCTTTTATTTGAACTGGAACGAAAAGTAAGTGATGAAACAATTTTTAAGATACAGAGAAAAGACAGGCCTGAAAGGGTATATTGCCTGAAATTGCAGCTAACAGTTGCTTCCTAGTATTTTAATTTAAATTTTTTTTGTCTTTGCTTTTCCCAATACAAAATCAACTGCAAAACCATTTTCCCTTGGTGAGAATAACTGTTCATCTTGTTTTTAATCTGTTTTCCTACTGAACAGTGCCATGGTGTTTTACTAAATGTCATTCATTTGTCATTCTCTGGTCTGGGTGCAGGGAACCTTTCCACAAACTCCTCGTTCATGGACTTATCAAGGGGAAGACCTATCGATTGCCATCGAACGGCCAGTATCTGAAGAAAGACGAAATAAATTTCAGTGGTATGTGATTGAATAAGCAAAGGTGCCAATGATGTTATGTGGATGTTTAAAGGAAACCACCTGCTTTAGATCCTGTTTACAGATTGGCATGCACATATGGCAGGTTAAATTATTTGGTCCATATTGTTATATATTTTCCTTCTGGACAAATAGTTTCAGGTTATTTTGATAACTTTCAATTTATATAACACAGATAATGAAGGAATAAAAAATCCAAGGCACTTCTGAAGATAACCTTGATGTCACACCTCACAATATCAGAGCAGATGTACAAAGACTTTAAAGAGTAGATGGAGGTTTGTGCAAGAAATTCCTGTGCTTAGGGTCATTGCAGATGAAGACATGGTTGTGAATTAGACAAGTGGTGAAAGAGAGTTGCTGAGATCGAGCAGAATTCAGAACGAGGAAAAGGGCACATAATGGAAGAATTAAAAAACAAGGATGAGAACTTTAAATCAAAATGCTGTTAAATCAGAAGCCCTTGAATATCCAGTTGTGTAGGACCCGTATTGAGCAATTTGGACTGTGGGAAGTCTTTTTTTTAAACACTAAATATATTTGTTGTAATGCTAATACCCCCAACACTGCCTGAGACTTTTGCTAGACAAGTGCATATATGCTTATGAAGCAAAGGCAGTTGAACAGTTTATGGATGAAAGTGTAGTTGTGGACAACTGGAGCTATTCCCCTGGTTCATCAAAACTCGTTTCATCCTCCTGTGTTGTCTGTACGGTTGTATCCAGCGCCTATCATACCTGTTGGTACACTAGCTGATATCCGCCAGATTTTTCAAGTATATTGTACAATTACTTATTTTCATTGTTTGTCTGCTCCAGCTTGAAGAATGAGTTTTGAGTTGTGGAGAGTGTCATGGTCCCTTCAGGCCTTCATCCTCTCCGGTAGGTGCCGGTTTCCTTTTTGTAGAAAGGAAGGACGGGACGCTTCGCCCTTGTATCGACTACCAAGGCTTAAATAATATAACAGTTAAGAACAATTACCCTCTACCCCTCATTAGTTCGGCATTTGAACCACTGCATGGAGCCACCATCTTCTTAAAGCTGGACCTTCGCAACACCTACCATTTAGTCAGGATGAGGGGGGGGGACGAATGGAAGACAGTCTTTAATACATCTCTGGGCCACTTTGAATATTTGGTCATGCTGTTTGGCCTCGCCAATGCTCCCGCCATTTTCCAAACCCTGATCAATGACATACTGAGGGACTTTATCAATCAGTTCGTACTTGTTTACCTTGACGATATCCTGATATTTTCTAGCAGCCCCCAAGAACACCTACGCCATGTCCGTCAAGTCCTCCAGAGACTGTGGGAAAATCAGTTACTTGCAAAGGCGGAGAAATGCGAGTTCCACATTCCTTCGATCAGCTTCCTAGGCTATATCATTGAAAGTGGGCAGGTAAAAGCAGACCCAGAGAAGATCCGGGCAATGGAGGAATGGCCTAGACCCACGACACACAAACAACTTCAACGATTCCTGGGGTTTGCAAACTTCTACTGCAGATTTATCAGAGACTGCAGTCAAGTGGCAGCCCCCCTTACCCGGCTTACCTCGCCTACCACACCGTTTTGCTGTGACTCCAAAGTGGACTCAGCATTCACCGATCTGAAGAGGCATTTCACCACCGCTCCCATCCTGGTCCATCCGGACCCAGCCCGTCAATTCATTGTTGAGGTGGTCCTATCCCAACGGTCAAGTTCGGACGAAAAGCTTCAGCCCTGCGCCTTCTACTCTCGCCGACTGTCCCCCGCCGAGCGGAATTACGACGTGGGGAATCAGGAACTGCTGGCGGTCAAACTAGCAGTGGAAGAATGGAGGCACTGGTTGGAGGGGGCAGAACACCTGTTTGTGCTGTGGACTGATCATAAGAACCTGAGGTATATTCAGACCGCCAAACGATTGAACTCACGCCAGGCCTGTTGGGCATTGTTTTTTGGACAGTTCAAGTTTACCCTCACGTACCGTCCGGGATCCAGGAACAGGAAGCCGGATGCGCTATCTTGCCAGCATGACTCCAAGGATGACACCTCCAGTCCCGAGACTATCCTCCCACCATCCTGCGTGGTTGCCACCCTCACTTGGGAGATCGAGTCTAAAGTAAAGGAAGCCCAGCGGGACGACCTCGACCTGGGCAATGGACCCAGCAATCGCCTGTACGTGCCCATCTTCGTTAGGTCCCAGGTTCCCCAATCCCGGGGCAGCACACATCCCAGTTCGCCTGCCACCCCGAGAGTGATCGAACCCTGGCTCTCCTGAGGAAGCACTTTTGGTGGCCGTCCATGGAGGGAGACACCAGTTCTTAATGTCTCAGCTTGTTCCATCTGTGCTCGGGGAAAGGTCTCTCATCGACCACCTGCAGGTCTACTTCGTCCTCTACCTGTCCCTGGTCGCCCCGGTCACACATCGCCCTAGACTTCGTCACCGGTCTACCCCCTTCCCGCGGAAACACCACTGTCCTCACCGTGGTAGACCGGTTCTCCAAGGCGGTGCACTTTGTGGCCCTCCCTAAACCTCCTTCCTCTCAGGAAACCGCGGATCTTCTCATCCGCCACGTCTTCCGCCTCCACGGAATCCCCGCGGACATTGTCTCCGATCAAGGTCCCCAGTTTGTCTCGCAAGTGTGGAAGGCCTTCTGTCAAGCCTCAGGTACATCGGTCAGCCTGTCTTCCGGCTTCCACCCCCAGACGAACGGGCAGACGGAACGGGTCAACCAAGACCTGGAGGCAACACTACATTGTGTAACGGCAAACAACCCATCAACCTGGAGCGACCACCTCCCGTGGGTTGAGTACACCCACAACTCCCTGGTGAGCTCTGCCATTGGAAGGTCTCCTTTCAAGTGCTCCTTGGGTACCAACCCCCGTTGTTCCCCGCGCAAGAAGAGGAGATTGCGGTACCGTCGATTCAGGACCATATTGATCGGTGCCTTAATATTTGGGAGGAGACACGCACAGCCCTACTCAGATCAACAAATCGAAATAAGAAGACAGCCGACCGACACCGGACTCTGGTGCTGGTGCCAACCTGGGCAGATGGTGTGGCTTTCCTCCAAGGACATCCCGCTCAAGAACGAACATAGGAAACTCGCCCCTCGCTTCCTGGGACCGTTAAGGTTGAAAGGGTTATCAATCCCACAGCGGTCTGTCTAAAGCTGCCTAGATCCATGTGCATCCACCCAACCTTTCATGTGTCTGAGTTAAAGCCAGTTTCCGTCAGCCCCTTGTGTTCCTCAGCTGAGACTCTCCCACCTGCCCGTATCATCGACAACCATCCGGCATACACCGTCTGATGACTACTAGATGTACACCGTCAGGGCAGGGATTTTCCAGTACCTGGTGGACTGGAAAGGGTACCGTCCAGAAGAGCGTTCCTGGGTCCCCCGTTCCTTCATCCTAGACCCTTCCCTCATCCAGAACTTTCATCGGGACCATCCAGACAGGCCTAGAGGCTCCCACTGAGGAGGATGTACTGTCATGGTCCCTTCTAGCAATCCCCCACCTTGCTATTTACCACAGGAATTGGGCCTCAATCACCTCATTTAATTTCCAATCATTCCCAGGTCCCACTAACTACACACACCTGCTTCCCATCAGAAACTGCAGGATAAAGACCCTGTGATCACAACAAGGAGCTGCCAGTTCATTGGTCGATTTGGGTATGAGTGACCCTGTTCCATGGTCCTTAGGACTATCAGTTCTAAGTCTGGCATCATGCCCGAATTCGCGACTAAAACCAAGACTCGTGGTAAAGACTCTCTTGGACACCAATTCCACGCTCGCTACGACCGTAACGCCTCCCGACTCGGCCTCCGCGCCCATGTTCAGCACTTGGGTCTGATCCACCACCATGTCCTTGCAACAGAGAGTGACCTCAATGCCAATTAGAAAAGTACTTCTCCAACCAACTTAATTTACTTTTCCTGAAGACCCATGTATTTTTCAAGTGTTACAGAATCAGGTTTATTGTCACTGACACGAGTCAGGGAATGTGTTGGTTTACAGCAGCAGTAAAGTGCAACATGACTGTAGGCTACAATAAGGAATACCTAAAAAAAAATTAATTAGTGCAAAAAGAGAGGAAAATAGCGAGGTAGTATTAATTGGTTCAAGCATCATTTGGAAATCTGGCGGTGGGTTGGGGGGGAAGAAGCTGCTCCTAAAATGCATCATCAGCCTCGTGTACCTCTCCCTGATGGTAGTAATGAGACGAGGACATGTCCTGGGTGTCCTGAGTGCTATTGATGGATGCCACCTTTCTGAGGCATCACCTTTTCAAGATTTCCTCGGTGGCGGTGAGGCTTCTGCCCACGCTTGCAGCTTTTTCTGATCCTGTGCGCTGGCGCCTTCATGCCAGACAGTGGTGCACTCGCTTAGAACACTGGCTGTTTTTGATCAGTATCAGTTAAGCTGGGTGTCTTTGCAGTGTCCGTGCTTTGTGGTAATTCGTCAGCCCAGTTACTGAAAAGAGAGATAGAAACTGAAATCTCACCACAGCAGCTGGCAATTTCAAATTCTGTTGATTTCTTGTATATATCTAGATTGACAGATTAGTGTCAGTATCACTGACCATGAAACAAACGGATTATCTCAAAAATCCGATTGTTTTATGCATCTCCCGTAATGAAGGAAACCTGTCACTCCTGCCTGCTTGGCCTTAAATGTGATTGCAGACCCATAACAATATGGTTGATTTAAACCTGTCTTCTGAAAATGCTGCTCTGTTCATTGCTTCGAGAATGGCATTCACATCTTGTGAAGAATTAAACCAAAGACTTAGCCTCATGTTTGGATGTGACAGACTGAGCTCAGAAAATGAATATTTACTTAGCAGTTTTTATTTTTCCTCCAAGGTCCTGATCCAGTCCATGCTAGGACCTCAGAGAAACTCCAGATCTCCTGGGAAAAGATGAGCAAATCCAAACACAATGGCATTGATCCAGCGGTAGTAATCCAACAGTATGGGATTGATACTGTGCGCCTGTATATTCTCTACGCTGCCCCTCCTGACCAGGACATTCTGTGGGATGTTAAAAGTAAGTGACTGAGCTGAAGCAGCCAATAAATATCTTATTGCTGCTTATATGGATGACACCTTCCAGGACAGAGCCACCTCCTCACCATAAACTCCCTCCCTTCAATTCTGGCTGCAGCATGTATCTTCTGCAAAGTGCGTCAGTTCATCCAGGTTTCTTTAAGAGGATCGCCCAGATCCACCTAAAGTGACAAAGGAGTCATTGGAATGGGAACACTATCACTCGCAATTTGCCCACCAAGTCACACACCAAGCTAAGTCCCGATGAGGCCTTCTATATATGGGTGAGACCCGATGCAGACTGGGAGATCGTTTAGCTGAACACCTACGCTCTGTCCGCCAGAGAAAGCAGGATCTCCCAGCGGCCACACATTTTAATTCCACGTCCCATTCCCATTCTGATATGTCTATCCATGGCCTCCTCTACTGTCAAGATGAAGCCACACTCAGGTTGGAGGAACAACACCTTATATTCCGTCTGGGTAGCCTCCAACCTGATGGCATGAACATTGACTTCTCAGACTTCTGCTAATGCCCCTCCTCCCCCTTGTACACCATCCATTATATATTTATTTATATACATACATTCTTTTTCTCTCTCTCTCCTTTTTCTCCCTCTGTCCCTCTCACTATACTCCTTGCCCATCCTCTGGTCTTCCCCTTCCCCCTTTTCTTTCTCTCTAGGCCTCCTGTCCCATGATCCTCTCATATCCCTTTTGCCAATCACCTGTCCAGCTCTTGGCTCCATCCCTCCCCCTCCTGTCTTCTCCTATCATTTCGGATCTCCCCCTCCCCCTCCCACTTTCATATCTCTTACTAGCTTTTCTTTCAGTTAGTCCTGACGAAGGGTCTCAGCCCGAAACATCGACTGTACCTCTTCCTAGAGATGCTGCCTGGCCTGCTGCGTTCCACCAGCAACTTTTATGTGTGTTGCTGTTACCATTTGGTACTATTTATTCTTCAGTCATAACTGTGTCAACAGCCTGGTATTTTAACTTTATAGGAGTGTATTTGTACCTTCACACAGACTGTAGAGGTTCAAGGTGGCTCACCACCACCCCCCTGAGAACATTTATGGACGGCAGAAAATACTGGCCTTATCAGTGACACTCCCATCCTGCAACTTAATTAGGAATATAAACCTTAGATTTTATATAGATTTGAGAGAATAATGAATATAAACACTGGGGCTCATAGAGTTGACAAGACAGCAGATGCTGGGAAGTCTGAAATAAAAATAGAAAATGCTGAAAATGCTCAGCGGATCAGACAGCATCTCTGGAGAGGAAAACTGACTTAGTATTTCAGATTTATGACATTTTATTGGAACTGAGAAAGGTTAGAGATCAAATACGGTTTAAGTTGCCGAGGAGGGGAGGGTGGCGGGAACAAAGAGAATGTTTCTGATTGGGCAGAGAAATCAAACAACAACACATTGTGTCAGTGTTGAGAGGAGATGGTAAACACCTTCTTACTTGCAAATTAATGATTAAGTCATTAATGATTGGAGTAAAAAGGAGATGATGAAGGGCTAGAGTCATTCGTAACTGATGAAAAGTTTTTTTCAACCAAGTTCTGATATGCTGAATCTGAGAAGCTGACTCTGTCAATGTTTTTTGTAAAAGGGCATCAGACAGATTCTGGACAATGAAGAAGTAACACGTTATAAATAAAACGTAATATATGACCAAGAATAAAAGCTCTGACAGCCAGCACGAGAATGCTGACCTGAGATTGTGAGATGCCGTAGCCTGTAGAATACTTACTTGTTCATCATCGTCTCCCCTCAGCGGATGCCATTCCTGGTGTGTTGAGGTGGCAAGTACGGCTCTGGACCCTGGTAACAAAGTTAATAGATGCTCGGACTGCTGCAGTAACCCCTTGTCCGGACCTCCTCAATGAAAAGGAGAAGTCAGAAGCCAAGAAGATATGGCAGAGCAAAAACTACACAGTTTCACAAGTAAGTATGTGTGTCTTACTGGGTTACCTACCAGTTTATGTCATTTCTCTAAGACATTGAATGTTTGGGATTGTTGAGGAAACGCTCCTTCAAAATGGGTACTTTAAACTGTTCTGCTTGTAATGGTCAATTATTTTTGTGTCTGAAGAGCCTGTACGTAGCTAACAAAAAGAAGCTATGAAATTGCTTCCAAAATTCTCTCCTTTGCTCCATTCCCTGTGTCGATAAGAACAAACAATGTTACTTGAAATTGATATGTATGTTCCAATATATATTTCATTTATGGCTGTGATGTTTTGGAATTTCTCATGAGATATACAGTATACGATAATGTATAAAATACAAATGGATGCTCATTTTTTGATTATGCACAGAGTTGAGATTAATATATGCTTGGAAACTAGACAGGCAAATAGTGTGGAGCTACTGGTTCAGCCCCAGTCTAACTCAGATGTCGGGTAGGTTCAAGGACACAATGGTTTTCCACTGCTTCTATTTCTTGCAGTTAGGACTAACCTATTCGATCTTAACGGCGAATTCTCAGTGAAGAGGCACAAACTGGTGCTGTGCGGGCTACTTGTGCCTTTGTGACTCCTACTGTCCATCCTATCTATGCCTCTCATGATGTTATACACTTCTATTAAGACAGCCCTCAGCCTCCAACCCTCCAGGATTAAAAGAAAGACTGTTTGATATGTCCCAAAAGAAATGGCCATAGCCACACTTTAGATCTGTAGCAATTAGTGCGATGCCAATACAGCTTGGCACTCCAGAGGTCGAAGTTAATTTCTGGTGCTGTTCTGTAAGGAGTCTCTGTACATCCTCTCCATGGAGTATGTGAGATTTCCCCGGGTGATCCGGTCTTCCCTTACAGTACTGGCTAGGTTAATTAGTCAGTGTAAATCGTCCTGTGATTATGTGACGGTTAATGGGGGCTGTGTGGTTGCATGGCTAGAAGGGCTGGAAGAGCCAACTTCACGCTGTATCGCTAAATAAAGTAAAACTAAAATACAATAAGTGGAGTTGAAGAATAATTTGTTCAATGTGGGAATGTAGTTGGAAAAACCTTGTATTTACTTTCTTCTTTAAAGTGTTCACTTTACTTCTGATTACCAGTGATTCTGCTACTGGAAATGTTATTAAAAGCATTTTTGCGTATCGATTAAAGGTTGGAGATAGCTGCGGTAGTTCTACTCCTTCTTGCCGTCCAGTTCAATTATGCCCTTGAAAGTAAAGCTCAACAAATTCTTGTTATCTTCGTGAGAAGGGAGAAAATTGCCAGCGTAACAGGGAAAATGGGGGTGATCTTTTGTGATCTGTAATCCTGTGGCTGGGAGATTATGGCTAAGTAGTTGCTTATCACTGGTGAAGCTTGCTCTGTGAATGACACACAATAGAACTTAACGGCATCAAAAAAATTAAAGCAAGCGAAAGTTACAATCCTTATTTTTTTACACAGAGAGTAATAGGTGTGTGGAATGTTCTGCTGGGGCTGATAATAGAGGCAGATAGATTAGGGACATTTAATAGACTTATTGATAGGCACATGGATGAAAGAAAAATGGAGGGCTATGTGGGAGGGAAGAGTTAGATGGATTTATTTTTTGTTATTTATGTAGAGATACAGTGCAGAGTAGGCCCTTCCAACCCTGTGAGTTGTACTGCCCTGCAACCCCTGACAATCCCAATTTAACCCGAACCTAATCACAGGACAGTTTACAATGACCAATTAACCTACCTGGTACGTCTTTGGATTGTGGGAGGAAACCAGAGCACCTGGTTAAACCTGCACATTCCACAGAGAGGATGTACAGGCTCCTTACAGATGGTCTTAAATTCCAAACTCAATGCCCCGAGCTGTAATAGCATTGCACTAACCACTGCACTACTGTGGCACCCATATCTTGGAGTAGGTTAAAGGGTCAGCACAATGTTGTGGACTGAAGGACCTGTGCTGTATTATTCTGTTCTATATTCTAAAGCATGGCACTCCATACAGTAGAGCAACACCCCAACTCTCCCTTCCCACCCATCTCTGGAGTGGCATTTGAGCATCAATTTTCTGATTCCATCAAGTCTGCTGCAGCTGATCGCAATCATTTTAAATCCTCCTACCAGGGTAAAACTGCAGTAAATGTATGCCTTTGTTTCTAGAGCAGAGGATAGTGGTCTGCAGTTTCCAGTTGGCTGGCCAAGCATTGCAAAAATTGTTTTTAATTGTGTTTCCCTTTCTTGAATGTGTTTAGGTAACCAGCTACATGACCAAGGATTTCCTGCTGAATGCTGCAATATCCCGGCTAATGGGCCTCACAAACACTTTATCAGTAAGTGCAGTTCCACAAATCTCTAAGCGCAAGAAGCAGGAAGTTAGTGAGTACAACTGACTGTAAGTATCTCAGTCAGGGGAAGGACACATCTGTCAGGCAGCTTTGAATTGTAATGTTAAGAATGAGAATATTTAGAACTGAATTGAAATTAAATTTCCATGATTTTTTTTCTTTGGTTTTCAAATAACTTGTACTTCTGTAGAGGATGATCTTATGACTCTTGTGTTTTTGAAAGCAAAACCCATAAACAATGGCCTGTACTGTACTCTACTGTTCTGTATTCTAAAACATGGCACTCCGACCACTGTAGCAAACCCCCACCTCCCAAGTCATCCCTGGAGTGGCATTTGAGCATCAGTTTTCTGATCCCATCAAGTTTCCTGGCAACTGTGCTACAGCTGAAAGCAATCATTTTAAATATTAAGAGCTCTGTAAGCTGCCAAATGGAAGCCAGGAATTTCCCACAGGGAGGAAAAGAAGATGACGGAGCATCTCGCTGAAGTGTTACAAGAGGACATGAAGCAAGTCCTGTTTCCACTCTCCTGTCTTCAGCTAGTTTGTTACGAGGGCAGAGCAGCAGGTGCAAAATGCACTACATCTGAATTAATATTAGGGAGCCAAGTAAGTTTATTTTTTTAAGAAAATAAATCTCAATAAGGGCTGTAAGAATAGAGAAGGGGAGGGAGATCCTATCAGTTCATACTGCACAGAGACTCTTCAATTCACCGAGTCCATGTTGAGTGTCAACCATCCATCTACATTAATTCCATTTCATTCTCCCTACATTCCCTACCGCCTTCATCTGTTTTGCTCTTGTTCCAACTCCAGTGAGGTCAGGGTTATTAGATGGATAAAAAATGTCACTGGCATTAGTGAAGAAGAGGATGCAGACGTTACACATGTTCAGAGAAGTGTCTTCCAGGTCATCCACCGTTTAAATGGAATAAATAGATCTTAGTTTCATTCCCATTGAATTAAGTAGTGGAGGTTGTTCACTGTTTCCAGTGATGACAGGAAACATGTGCGGGAGAGTTTTTTAAGTGGAAAAGCCATTGCACTGGGTTAGTTCCTCTCTCTTGACTTCAGAAGTTCAAGTCCAGTGGTACAAACAAGCACCACAAACTGGGGTCTTCCTTGGTTGCAGTGCGTGACCATGACATCTCCTGTGCCTTGCCATGCCCTTGGCTCTCCACGGAGCATTGCAGTACTGTCTTCCGAGCCACTGGATCTCACTGTAGATCTCGTCCACCCAGCCCGTCGGAGCTGACTTCAGATGCTCGGGTAGGCGCGCCCCTATCTCATCGGAGTATGTGGCCACTTGCTACCCTCACCTGTGTACTGGGTTGTGGCCGCTGTCACATGCAAACAGCTACTTGGAGCCGCTGGTGAGAGCTGAGTGTCCACTGGGGACCAAAGGTGAGTGAGCTGCCCCAGAATGGATACGACAGGCCCCTTCACCAGAGGTGCTACCCCTCCCTGGACACCCCATACACCCCAAATTAAGTAGCTAGCTCAAACTAAAGGAGCTAGGAAGTGAGAAGAGTAACACATTGGTGCAAGAATTATCGGGCAGAAATGTGGTGAGGTGGTAGGCAAAGCACAAACAATTAGGAGTGAAGCTGCTGTGAGCCAGAACTGGCTTGCAACGCCCCTCCCTCCACCCACCTCAAAATCAAATCGCACTTCTCAAAACTAGCTCGAAAAGGAAAAATGGTCTAGAATAGAGAACTGAGTTTTTTTTTGTTGTTGAGATATTACAGAAAGCTAAATTTCTTTTCTATACCGGAGCTCAGTATTTGAGATTCTGATTTAAACTTGTGTGCAGAATATTAGTAGCGGTTAGTCAGTTCCTCTTCTGCAGTGGGATTCCTCGAGGTATGAAGCTGTGCATCTGTTGTTGAAGTAACAAATTCTATTCATTTTTAATTCAACTTTAATTGCAGTTTCCAACTTATTTTGTTAGCCTTCAATTGAGATTCAACTTTGTAATCACAAAAGACAGCTTACAATTTCCATTATTTTTGACTACGCTATTCTATTTCTATTCTATTATTTCTACATCACGTCGATGACTGCATCGATGCTGTTTCTTCCAGATATGCCGAGCTCATCAATTTCATCGTTTTTGCCTCCAACTTTCACCCTGCCCCGAAATTTACTTGGATCATCTCTGACACCTCGCTCTCCTTTCTCAATCTTGCTGGCTCCTTCTCTGCAGACAAGACTATTTACTGATATCTTTTGTAAGCCTACTAACTCTCACAGCTATCCTGACTATACCTCTTCTTGCCCTGTCACTTGTAAAAATGTTATCCCTTTACTCAATTCATCTGTCTCCACTGCATCTGTTCTCAATATGAGGCTTTCCACTCTACAATAGGATATCCGAGATGTCCTCCTCCTTCAACGAATGGGATTTCCCTTCCACCTCCATTGATGCCGCACTCACCCGCATCTCCTCCTTTTCCTGTACATATGCCCTCACTCCATCCTCTCTGTACTATATCAGGGATGGAATTCCACTGGTCCTTTCCTACCACCCTATTACCTTTCACATCATTCACATCACTTTCTGCCATCTACAACAGCATCATCCCACTGAGCACATCTTTCCTTCCCTCCTCTGCCACTCTCCACTTTCCATTGGGAATCTCTCTCTATGTGACTCCCTTGTCCATTTGTCCCTCCTCACTGATCTTCCTCCTGGTGCATATCCCTGCAAGTGGGGCAAGTGAACTTCTTCCCTTACCACCACTCAGGGCCCCAGACGTTGTCCAAAAGAGGCAACACTTCACGTGTAAGTCTGTCAGGGTCATCTACTGTATCTGTGCTGCCAATATGGCCTCCTCCACATTGGTGAGACCTGGTGCAGACTGGGTGAACTGCTTCGTTGAGTACCTTTGCTCCATTTGCCACAAAAGATGGGATTTCCCAGTGGACACTGATTTCAATTCAAATTCCCATTCTAAAATCATAGTCCATGGACTCCTCTACTACTATGATGAGGCTACTCTCAGATTTTAAGAGCAACACCTAATATTCCATCTAGTTAGCCTCCAACCTGGTAGCATGAACATAGATTTCTCAAATAATTTTTTTTTCTCCTCCTCCTCCTCCTCCCCCTCCCCCTCCCCCTCCCCTCCCCCTCCCCCTCCCCTCCCCCTCCTCCCCCTCCTCCTCCTCCCCCTCCTCCCCCTCCCCCTCCTCCTCCCCCTCCTCCTCCCCCTCCCCCTCCTCCTCCCCCTCCCCCTCCTCCTCCCCCTCCCCCTCCTCCTCCCCCTCCCCCTCCTCCTCCCCCTCCCCCTCCCCCTCCTCCTCCCCCTCCCCCTCCTCCTCCTCCTCCCCCTCCCCCTCCCCCTCCCCCTCCTCCTCCTCCTCCTCCCCCTCCTCCTCCTCCTCCTCCTCCTCCTCCTCCTCCTCCTCCTCCCCCTCCTCCTCCTCCTCCTCCCCCTCCTCCTCCTCCTCCCCCTCCTCCTCCTCCTCCTCCTCCTCTTCTTCTTCTTCTTCTATCCCCATCCCCCATTCTGGTTCCCATCTTAGCCCCTTCTCCTCACCTGCCTGTTGCCCATCACTTGTCTCTGGTGTGCCTCCTCCTTCCCTTTCTTCCATGGTCCATTTCCTGTCCCATCAGATTCCTTCTTCTTTAGCCCTTCACCTCTTCTGCCTATCACCTCCCAGCTTCTTACTTCACCTCTCTCTCCTACAAGCCCACCTTCTACCTCACCTGACTTCAGCAATCACCTGCCAGCTTGTACTCCTTCTCCTCCATCTTCTTCTTCTTCTGGCCTCTGCCACCTCCATTTCCAGACCTAATGAAGGGTCTCAGCCTGAAACTGTTTATTCCCCTCCATAGATGCTGCCTGACATGCTGAGTTACTCCAGCACTTTCTGTGTGTTGGTCAGGATTTCCAGCATCTGTGGTATCTCTTGTATTTATGAATTTATTTTATTAACATTTTGATTCAGCCTTGAATCCCTGTTTGTGTTTCTAAAGTTTCTTTGATTCTGTTTATCTTTTTTTTTCCTTTGGGGTACTTGCCTCCAAGTGTGATTGCCACACTTAGTGTCCATATTTGAATTCTTGTTATTTTGATGGGTATCCAATTGTAACCTAACAGATGGAATGAATTTTGTTCCAATTAATTACTCTGAAGTTTTCTCAGGGGATAATCTGACTGTTTAAGGTAGAAACTCGCTTTGTTTGTTTCATACACAACTTTTGTTCTCCTTCCTCTGACCTGTTCATTCCTTTATTCTCCTCTCTCTCTTCCATATTTTGATCTCCATTATGAGTAGTGCTTAATAAACACTTAGTGGCCACTTTATTAGATACACCTGTACACCTGCTTGTTAATGCAAATATCTAATCAGCCAATTGTGTTGGAGCAACTCAATGGATAAAAATATGCAGACATGGTCAAGAGATTCAGATCAAACATCACAATGATGAAGAATTGAGATCTAAGTGACTGACTATGGAATTATTGCAGGTCTCAGATGGAATAGTTTAAGTATCTCAGAAACTGCTGAAACCTTGGGATTTTCACGACAATGGTTTACAGGGAATGGTGCAAAAAACAAAAACCATTCAGTGAACAGCAGTTCTAAGTGAGCATTGCCTTGTTAACGAGAGGGATGGGAGGAGAAGAGTAAAAGTGGCAGGCTGACAAATCCAGGGCAAGCATTAAAAAGGGCCACTTTTCAACATAATTGTATAAGGGCTAAGAGAGTTGTAAAAGAGTGCCTGAAGGCTTTGTGTGTCAATGCAAGGAGCATTCGTAATAAGGTGGATGAATTGAAAGTGCAGATTGTTATTAATGATTATGATTTAGTTGGGATCACAGAGACATGGCTCCAGGGTGACCAAGGATGGGAGCTCAACGTTCAGGGATATTCAATATTCAGGAGGGATAGACATGAAGGAAGGGGAGGTGGGGTGGCATTGCTGGTTAAAGAAGAGACTAACGCAATAGAAAGGAAGGACATAAGCCGGGAAGATGTGGAATCGATATGGGTAGAGCTGCGTAACACTAAGGGGTAGAAGACGCTGGTGGGAGTTGTGTACAGGCCACCTAACAGTAGTAGTGAGGTCGGAGATGGTATTTAACAGGAAATTAGAAATGTGTGCAATAAAGGAACAGCAGTTATAATGGGTGACTTCAATCTACATGTAGATAGGGTGAACCAAATTGGTAAAGGTGCTGAGGAAGAGGATTTCTTGGAATGTATGCGGGATGGTTTTTTGAACCAACATGTCGAGGAACCAACTAGAGAGCAGGCTATTCTGGACTGGGTTTTGAGCAATGAGGAAGGCTTAATTAGCAATCTTGTCGTGAGAGGCCCTTTGGGTAAGAGTGACCATAATATGGTGGAATGCTTCATTAAGATGGAGAGTGACATAGTTAATTCAGAAACAAAGGTTCTGAACTTAAAGAGGGGTAACTTTGAAGGTATGAGACGTGAATTAGCTAAGCTAGACTGGCAAATGACACTTAAAGGATTGATGGTGGATATGCAATGGCAAGCATTTAAAGGTTGCATGGATGAACTACAACAATTGTTCATCCCAGTTTGGCAAAAGAATAAATCAAGGAAGGTAGTGCACCCGTGGCTGACAAGAGAAATTAGGGATAGTATCAATTCCAAAGAAGAAGCATACAAATTAGCCAGAGAAAGTGGCTCACCTGAGGACTGGGAGAAATTCAGAGTTCAGCAGAGGAGGACAAAGGGCTTAATTAGGAAGGGGAAAGAAGATTATGAGAGAAAACTGGCAGGGAACGTAAGAACTGACTGTAAAAGCTTTTATAGGTATGTAAAGACTGGTAAAGACAAATGTAGGTCCCCTACAGACAGAAACAGGTGAATTGATTATGGGGAGCAAGGACATGGCAGACCAATTGAATAATTACTTTGGTTCTGTCTTCACTAAGGAGGACATAAATAATCTTCCAGAAATAGTAGGGGACAGAGGGTCCAGTGAGATGGAGGAACTGAGCGAAATACTTGTTAGTAGGGAAGTGGTGTTAGGTAAATTGAAGGGATTGAAGGCAGATAAATCCCCAGGGCCAGATGGTCTGCATCCTAGAGTGCTTAAGGAAGTAACCCAAGAAATAGTGGATGCATTAGTGATAATTTTTCAAAACTCGTTAGATTCTGGACTAGTTCCTGAGGATTGGAGGGTGGCTAATGTAACCCCACTTTTTAAAAAAAGAGGGAGAGAGAAACCGGGGAATTATAGACCGGTTAGCCTAACGTCGGTGGTGGGGAAACTGCTGGAGTCAGTTATCAAAGATGTGATAACAGCACATTTGGAAAGCGGTGAAATCATCGGACAAAGTCAGCATGGATTTGTGAAGGGAAAATCATGTCTGACGAATCTCATTGAATTTTTTGAGGATGTAACTAGTAGAGTGGATAGGGGAGAACCAGTGGATGTGGTATGTTTGGATTTTCAAAAGGCTTTTGACAAGGTCCCACACAGGAGATTAGTGTGCAAACTTAAAGCACATGGTATTGGGGGTAAGGTATTGATGTGGATGGAGAATTGGTTAGCAGACAGGAAGCAAAGAGTGGGAATAAACGGGACCTTTTCAGAATGGCAGGCGGTGACTAGTGGGGTACCGCAAGGCTCAGTGCTGGGACCCCAGTTGTTTACAATATATATTAATGACTTGGATGAGGGAATTAAATGCAGCATCTCCAAGTTTGCGGATGACACGAAGCTGGGTGGCAGTGTTAGCTGTGAGGAGGATGCTAAGAGGATGCAGAGTGACTTGGTTAGGTGAGTGGGCAAATTCATGGCAGATGCAATTTAATGTGGATAAATGTGAAGTTATCCACTTTGGTAGCAAAAATAGGAAAACAGATTATTATCTGAATGGTGGCGGATTAGGAAAAGGGGAGGTGCAACGAGACCTGGGTGTCATTATACACCAGTCATTGAAAGTGGGCATGCAGGTACAGCAGGCGGTGAAAAAGGCGAATGGTATGCTGGCATTTATAGCGAGTGGATTTGAGTACAGGAGCAGGGAGGTACTACTGCAGTTGTACAAGGCCTTGGTGAGACCACACCTGGAATATTGTGTGCAGTTTTGGTCCCCTAATCTGAGGAAAGACATCCTTGCCATGGAGGGAGTACAAAGAAGGTTCACCAGATTGATTCCTGGGATGGCAGGACTTTCATATGAAGAAAGACTGGATGAACTGGGCTTGTACTCGTTGGAATTTAGAAGATTGAGGGGGGATCTGATTGAAACGTATAAAATCCTAAAGGGATTGGACAGGCTAGATGCAGGAAGATTGTTCCCAATGTTGGGGAAGTCCAGAACAAGGGGTCACAGTTTGAGGATAAAGGGGAAGACTTTAAGGACCGAGATTAGGAAAAACTTCTTCACTCAGAGAGTGGTGAATCTGTGGAATTCTCTGCCACAGGAAACAGTTGAGGCCAGTTTATTGGCTATATTTAAGAGGGAGTTAGATATGGCCCTTGTGGCTACGGGGGTCAGGGGGTATGGAGGGAAGGCTGATGCAGGGTTCTGAGTTGGATGATCAGCTATGATCATAATAAATGGTGGTGCAGGCTCGAAGGGCCGAAGGGCCGAATGGCCTACTCCTGCACCTATTTTCTATGTTTTTTCTATGTTTCTATGTAAACTGGTTCAAGCTGACAGGAAAGTGCGAGTAACTCAAATAACCACAAATTACAGCAGTGGCATGCTGAAGAGCATCACTGAATGAACAACACGTTGAAACTTGAAGTGGACGGGCTACAGCAGCTGAAGACCAGCCCGGGTTCCAACTCCTGTAACTAATAAAGTAACCACTGAATGTAGGTGCAAGCTATCAATCCTTAAAAAGAAATTTAAAAAGAAATCACTCGAGCAGTTGCCTTAGCAATAAACTATAACAGAAATACTGTTCTAGGTATTGAGAAAGATGTTGGCGTCCTCTGCACTCTTCTCTACTTTCCCACTCATTTCCACATCAGTTGGATAAACAAATCTGTGAAAGCGTTTTTTGACATGCAGTGCAAAGCAATCATTTGGGAATAGTTTCTGCCTGATGAATAATGACTAGATTTTTCAATAATAATTAAAGGAACCCCTTTGACCAATATCCAAGCCTCTAGACTTCTGGCCTACAGATAATTAACAGCTGACATGTTACCTTATATGATGTATGATGATGTTTTTCAACGGAGCAGTTAGGCCTAATCTCCTTTGATATATTTCATTGAACTTTCCCTGTTGATTTCTATTCAAAGAGCTCCTCAAAGAATGTAGTTTATGCAGTTCTCATTCCCCAAGGCCAAAACAGTCTCTTAAGGTTGTTTTTTCATGATCTTGCTGGAAATATTTTGAATTTATTTTTAAACTTGGAAAATATTTCTCATGTGTGGAAGTGCAAATTTGAACACAGTCGCTTTTGTTGTTTTGTATTTAACTAATTTTGAGAAGCACTAATGTTGCAGTTAATAATTCCAGACAACATTTTTTGTTCTCTATCATTGACCCCAGTATCTCATAATCCCCAACATGTCGACTTTACCGCCCTCATTCTCGCTTCATTCACCCTGCCCTGCAGTTGTGATAACCCTGTTATTCTTTGCAGTTATCTTCTTCATTGTTGGCCAAAGCTTTAAAGACACTAAGTTAAACTTCTTTCAGATTGCACTTAAAAGCTTCCTCTGCCTTTTCATTTCCTCTTACCAACTTTCTCAAGCCTATTTTCATCTAACTTTCTCCCTCTCATGTCTGCAAATCTTATCAACAGTTCCTCTTTCATCTCCAGCTCAGCTTCTGCTGTATGTTCTGTTCTGTTAAGAATCACTGTAAGACGCCTTCTGTACAGGAAGAAACCAGCAAACCTGACATCTGTAAGAGTAGGATCAGTATTTTGAAATCCATGAGGAGGTGGTAGAAGAGAGAGAAAAAGCCATGGGAAATAATGAGACGTGAGGAAGGTGGTGCTTGGTGTGAGCATAGTGCATGATAAGATGTGGATAAGAATGAAGTTTCATGAGACGTCTTTGTCCCATTTAATTGACCTCAGTAAGAACTTGTGGTTTATGGTTTGTTTAACAACAATAAACTTTTTAACCTTAAGAAAAGATATATCTGTAACATAATGCATAAATTATTTGTTACGCTTTCCACCACTATCTATAAGAAGTTTGTACATTCACCCTGTGACTTTGTGTTTCCTCCGGGTTCTCCAGCTTCCTTCCACATTCCAAAAACACATGAGTTAATAGGTTAATGGTCACGTGAATGTAATTGGGCAGCACGGGCTCATTGGGCCAGAAGGGCCTGTTACCATGCTGTATCTCTACGTGAAAAAGTTTAAAAATAATGTTCCTGACTGTATAAAACACAATAGTCATTGATTTCATGGAGCAGTACCCTGTTGAATTTCTGGGTACCTGTTAAAGCCAGTTCATTGAAAACTCTATTTGCAGATCCTGTTTCATTATAATCCATAACTTCGGTTCTAAAGTTATCACATTGTGTGACACCTGAAGAGATGATGTCTTACAATGAATAGATTCTTTTCAGATTGCGTAACCTGGCCACCAAATGCCCTTGTATAAATGCTTCCTGAAAAACATACAGAATTTCAAACATCTGTAAAGGTATACAGGATATTTTTTAAAAAAATACAGCATAATTTTAATCAACACAAAATGCTGGAGGAACTTAACAGGTCAGGCAGCATCTATGGAAATGAATAAACAGTGGGTAATTTGGACCGAGACCCTTCATCAGATGCTGCCTGACCTGCTGAGTTCCTCCAGCATTTTGTGAGTTTTGCTCTGGATTTCTAGATCTGCAAAATCTCTTGTGTTTCTAATTTTAATCAAGCCATTGTATGTCTCTAGTCATCATCATAATTTTTTAATAATGCATTCCCAAAAATTGAGAATGGGATTCAACGTTTTTGTTCAGAAAACATTTTGAATGAAACAAAATTGCATTGTTTAGTTTTGAAATGGTGCTGTTTCGTATTTTTATCTTTACTTTGAAGGACCTTCAACACTAAGGCACCTTCAGGTGATTTGAGAAAATATGGACAAATGTATGGTTAAATTAAAAACAGAGGCTATATTGTGGGAAAAAAAATAAGATAAAACTGAAAGGTAAAGGAAATATTTAAGTTTAATGTACTTATTCTGTGTAAATAATTTATTAAACTAAAGGAATAATAAACGAATTAGTGGGTGAGAAAGTGACTGTTGAGAAAGATGGGAGCCAGTTTTTTTTTAATGTTACTTTAGCTTTCAGCAAACACCAGCTGAATTTTAACTTCGGAACCAATTAATTATCTCCACCTGAGTTGGCAAAGGTCATTTCAAATGATGTGCTTTTCTGAAATGAATCATGTCTCTAGAGGTGAACAATGCAAGAGAAAAATGCAGAACGATATTTTTTTTTGTTCGATCTAAATGATTTCTTCATCTTTTTATAACAATTTGAACTTTGGCAGGCATTCCATGAAGACAGCATCACATTGAGAGGGCACACAACCTCTGATAATACTTCTGTCTATGCAATAAGTAGATGAAGGCTGAAGAGTTATATTTGGTTAAAACAGGTTACAGAGGAGGTGTTAGGTTTTGAGAGGGTCATTGGAATGAAGTTGCAAAGAATGGCCATGAAAGGTGAAGGGGTGAGGGACTTTGTGGCATAATTGGTGATGATGGGGGTAATATAATTGATTGTGGTGATGTAAAATGAAAATGGAGTGACTGTGTGCTGCATTTACACCACAGCTCAACCTATCAGTAGCAACAAAAGATGTTTTTCTGACAGCACCGCTCCATATTCTCCCACTTATCCAAAAGAAAAGAGCCTGGTGAAGACAGAATTAATAAGGCATTTGGAATTATGGATACATAGAAGATAGCATACAAACAAAGACAATATGTTGATTCTTTATAAAACGCTAGTTGAACCACAACTGCAGCATGGTATCCAATACTGATCACTTCAAGATGGATATGAAGGGCTATTGGAGGATGCAGAAAAGTGAATTTATGATTTAGAACTTGCTGTTAACTAGAATAGTAAAGACAGCATCGGTGAAGACGGTAGAAAGGATATTGGGCAGGGACACGATAAAGATTTAGCTGTTTGGAATCAAAATGAGAAGAAATTGGGGCAATAGAGTAGCGTAGAGGTTAGCATAATGCTATTATGCCGTCAGTGCCCCGGTTCGATTCCCGCCACTGTGTGTAAGGAATTTGTACACTCTCCCAGTGAGCATGCAGGTTTTCTCTGGATGCTCCAGTTTCCTCGCACATTCCAAAAGAGTATGGATTAAGAGGTTAATTGGTCACATAGGTGTAATTGGACGGTATGGGCCTGATACCGTGCTATATCTCTAAATAAAATAAAATTCTTTATTTAAAACATTGTAAGATCTTTGGCAAACAACAGGAATTCTGCAGATGCTGGAAATTCAAGCAACACACATCAAAGTTGCTGGTGAACGCAGCAGGCCAGGCAGCATCTGTAGGAAGAGGTGCAGTCGACGTTTCAGGCCGAGACCCTTCGTCAGGACTAACTGAAGGAAGAGTGAGTAAGGGATTTGAAAGTTGGAGGGGGAGGGGGAGATCCAAAATGATAGGAGAAGACAGGAGGGGGAGGGATGGAGCCAAGAGCTGGACAGGTGATAGGCAAAAGGGATAGGAGAGGATCATGGGACAGGAGGTCCAGAAAGAAAGACGGGGGGGGGGACCCAGAGGATGGGCAAGGGGTATATTGCTCCATCTAGCGGAATTAGTCCTTACTCTTAATAATTTCTCCTTTGGCTCCTCCCACTTCCTCCAAACTAAAGGTGTAGCTATGGGCACCCGTATGGGTCCTAGCTATGCCTGCCTTTTTGTTGGCTTTGTGGAACAATCTATGTTCCGTGCCTATTCTGGTATCTGTCCCCCACTTTTCCTTCGCTACATCGACGACTGCATTGGCGCTGTTTCCTGCACGCATGCAGAACTCGTTGACTTTATTAACTTTGCCTCCAACTTTCACCCTGCCCTCAAGTTCACCTGGTCCATTTCCGACACCTCCCTCCCCTTTCTAGATCTTTCTGTCTCTGTCTCTGGAGACAGCTTATCCACTGATGTCTACTATAAGCCTACTGACTCTCACAGCTATCTGGACTATTCCTCTTCTCACCTTGTCTCTTGCAAAAACGCCATCCCCTTCTCGCAATTCCTCCGTCTCCGCCGCATCTGCTCTCAGGATGAGGCTTTTCATTCTAGGACGAGGGAGATGTCTTCCTTTTTTAAAGAAAGGGGCTTCCCTTCCTCCACTATCAACTCTGCTCTTAAACGCATCTCCTCCATTTCACGTACATCTGCTCTCACTCCATCCTCCCGCCACCCCACTAGGAATAGGGTTCCCCTGGTCCTCACCTACCACCCCACCAGCCTCCGGGTCCAACATATTATTCTCCGTAACTTCCGCCACCTCCAACGGGATCCCACCACTAAGCACATCTTTCCCTGCCCCCCTCTCTCTGCATTCCGCAGGGATTGCTCCCTACGCAACTCCCTTGTCCATTCGTCCCCCCTATCCCTCCCCACTGATCTCCCTCCTGGCACTTATCCGTGTAAGCGGAACAAGTGCTACACATGCCCTTACACTTCCTCCCTTACCACCATTCAGGGCCCCAAACAGTCCTTCCAGGTGAGGCAACACTTCACCTGTGAGTCGGCTGGGGTGATATACTGCGTCCGGTGCTCCCGATGTGGCCTTTTATATATTGGTGAGACCCGACGCAGACTGGGAGACCGCTTTGCTGAACACCTACGCTCTGTCCACCAGAGAAAGCAGGATCTCCCAGTGGCCACACATTTTAATTCCACATCCCATTCCCATTCTGACATGTCTATCCACGGCCTCCTCTACTGTCAAGATGAAGCCACACTCAGGTTGGAGGAACAACACCTTATGTTCCATCTGGGTAGCCTCCAACCTGATGGCATGAACATCGACTTCTCTAACTTACACTAATGCCCCACCTCCCCCTCGTACCCCATCTGTTACTTATTTTTATACACACATTCTTTCTCTCACTCTCCTTTTTCTCCCTCTGTCCCTCTGAATATACCCCTTGCCCATCCTCTGGGCACCCCCCCCCGCCCTTGTCTTTCTTCCCGGACCTCCTGTCCCATGATCCTCTCATATCCCTTTTGCCTATCACCTGTCCAGCTCTTGGCTCCATCCCTCCCCCTCCTGTTTTCTCCTATCATTTTGGATCTCCCCCTCTCCCTCCAACTTTCAAATCCCTTATTCACTCTTCCTTCAGTTAGTCCTGACGAAGGGTCTCAGCCTGAAACGTCGACAGTACCTCCTCCTAGAGATGTTGCCTGGCCTGCTGCGTTCACCAGCAACTTTGATGTGTGTTGTAAGATCTTTGGCAATCTCTCTCTTAGGAGTCTGTCAGTGCTCAGTTATTGAGTATTTTCGTTTCTGGTATTATTAAGTTTTTAAACAAGGGGATTAAAGGATACAGGGAACAGATAGGAAAGCAGGGGATCCGCTGTGATCTTGCTGAGTGGTGAAATAGCCCTCCCTCATTTCTTAGGTTTTTAAAGAATTAGTTCCATTCACACAGTAATTGAAGGCTTTAATTTTTTCTTCTCCCCTTAACTTTTCTTTCAGCAAACTACACCTCAAGTAATTCTGCATAGCAATGAATATGAAGAAGCTCTAGCTGCCTTGTGTATTATGGTGGCTCCTATGGCTCCACATCTGGCATCAGAGTTATGGAAAGGTAAAGCAAAGAAAGCATTTCTTATCCTTCTACAAGAAAGGATTGCTTTTCAAAAAAAATTATAAACCCTGTGCATGAATGTAATGTTGATTTCATGATTAAGCCCTTTGAATTCGTATTTCCATTACTGGAAAAGGGTTACTGGTTGCTCTGGTGAAGATATTCCCGTAGTGCCATTGAATAACAATTCCAGAATTTTGATCTGGTAACAAAGAAAAGATATGAATACAATGGATTCTGGTTAATTGGGCAATCACTTCATTAGGGCTGCTGTTTATTTGGGATAGCTCTTAAAGAACAAAGACTGATTGAGAAAATAGCCAGGATTCCCTTCGTTTATTTGAGGCACTGCTGCTGAATTACGACAGCAGACTGTTGCAGAACACTTTCTTACTAGCATGCACTTTGCATGCACTTGTCTGGCCACGAGACACTATGCAGTGTTTAGAGCAAACAGTTTTTAAATTGTGCCAGTGAGTGTGCTTGTGTTCAAAAAGCAGTGATTTTTGTCACTGATAGTGAGTAACAAGCAGTAGAACAATTCAGAACAGTTTTGTGCATTTTGATTTGAAGCATTCAGGCATGGAGATACCAGAAATGGATTGGGGGGTGTGTGTGTGGGGGAGGAAGGTGAGGGGGTGAAAATCACAAGATCACAAGACAAAGGAGCAGAAGTAGGCCATTCAGCCCATCGAGTCTGCTCCGCAGCTCCCCCATGAGCTAAACTATTCACCGATCTGGTTCCAATTTCCGGCTTTTTCCCCATGTCCCTTGATACCCTGACTAATTAGATACCTGTCAATCTCCTCCTTAAACACCCTCAATGATCGGGCCTCCACAGCTGTATGTGGCAACGAATTCCACAAATCCACGACCCTCTGGCTAAAAAAATTTCTCCTCATCTCTGTTTTAACTGGGTACCCTCTAATTCTAAGAGTATGGCCTCTTGTCCTGGACTTACCCACCAAGGGAAACAACCTTTCCACATCTACTCTGTCCAACCCTATGAAAAATGAAACTATCTCACTGCTTCAGCAAGTTAGGAACTATGAAGAATTTGAAGGTATCGACAATCATTTTGAATGTTACAATGAAAATGAAGATTTGAAGATTGTATCATCGAAAGCATTGTATAAAGGCAGTTCATTATTTGCACTAGGTGTCTGCTGATTTTGCTAATTTTCAGTCAATCAAAAGAACACAGCAGCATACACTGGATGAGTTCCTCCATTGATAACTAATAGGAACTACAGTTTTATAATACTGTAGTAATATTGTTTGCATTCCAATTTGTTCTGTATTTCATTCAAATGCATAACTTGTGACTCAGTTAAATAGTAGTTTGTCTTTTATACATTTTTAACTATTTCTATGAAACCTTGGCTAACTGGGGCATCCATTTAATTGGGCCAAAATGTACTGGTCCCGATATGTCCCAATTAGAAATATAGAAAACCTACAGCACAATACAGGCCCTTCAGCCCACAACGCTGTGCCAAACATGTACTTACTTTAGAAATTACCCAGGGTTACCCATAGCCCTCTATTTTTCTAAGCTCCATGTACCTATCCAGGAGTCTCTCAAAAGACCGTATTGTATCTGCCTCCACCAACGTCACCGGCAGCCCATCCCATGCACTCACCACTCTCTGCATAAAAAAAAAACAAACAAACAAACAAACTTACCCTGACATCTCCTCTGTACCTACTTCTAAGCACCTTAAAACTGTGCCCTCCCATGTCAGCCATTTCAGCCCTGGGAAGAATCCTCTGACTATCCACATAATCAATGCCTCTCATAATCTTATACACCTCTATCAGGTCACCTCTCATCCTCTGTCGCTCCAAGGAGAAAAGGCCAAGTTCACTCAACCTATTGCCATAAGGCATGCTCCCCAATCCAGGCAACATCCTTGTAAATCTCCTCTGCACCCTTTCTATAGTTTCCACATCCTTGTAGTGAGGTGACCAGAACTGAGCACAGTACTCCAAATGGGGTCTGACCAGGGTCCTATATGGCTGTAACATTATCTCTCGGCTCTTAAACTTAATCCCACAGTTGATGAAGGCCGATGCACCGTATGCCTTCTTAACCACACAGTCAACCTGTGCAGCAGCTTTGAGTGCCCTATGGACTTGGACCCCAAGATCTCCCTGAACCTCACATTGCCAAGAGTCTTACCATTAATACTATATTCTGCCATCATATTTGACCTGCCAAAATGAACCACCTAACACTTATCTGGGTTGAACTCCATCTGCCACTTCTCAGCCCAGTTTTGCAACCTATCAATGTCCTACTCTAACCTCTGACAGCCCTCCATACTATCCACAACACCCCCAACCTTTGTGTCATCATCAAATTTACTTACCCATCTCTCCGCTTCCTCATCCAGATCATTTATAAAAATCAGAAGAGAAGGGGTCCAAGAACAGATCCCTGAGGCACACCACTGGTCACCAAACTCCATGAAAAAAAAAAACCCGTCTATAACCACCCTTTGCCTTCTGTGAGCAAGCCAATTCTGGATCCACAAAGCAAGGTCCACTTGGATCCCATGCCTCCTTACTTTCTCAATAAGTCTTGCATGGGGTACCTTATCAAATGCCTTGCTGAAATTCATATACTCTACATCTACTGCTCTACCTTAATCAATGTGTTTAGTCACATCCTCAAAAAATTCAATCAGGCACAACCTGCCTTTGACAAAGCCATGATGACTTTTCCAATCATATTATGCTTCTCCAAATGTTCATAAATCCTGCCTCTCAGGATCTTCTCCATCAACTTACCAACCACTGAAGTAGGACTCACCTGTCTATAATTTCCTGAGCTATCTCTACTCCCTTTCTTGAACAAGGGAACAACATCTGCAACCCCCCAATCCTCCGGAACCTCACCCATCCCCATTGATGATGCAACGATCATCACCAAAGGCTTAGCAATCTCTTCCCTTGCCTCCCACAGTAGCCTAGGGTATATCTTGTCCGGTCCCAGTGACTTATCCAATTTGATCCTTTCCAAAAGCTCCAGCCCATCCTCTTCCTTAATGTCTATATGCTCAAGCTTTTCAATCCGCTGTAAGTCATCCCTACAATCACCCAGGTCCTTTCCTGGGGTGAATACTGGAGCAAAGTATTCGTTAATTGTTACCAAGTCAGACAGTGTGCAACGAGAAAGGTTATCTGAGGGTGTTAGAGCCATGACAAAAGTCACAAGTTTGTGTGATGAACTTAGCTAATGCTGTAGATTTTGTTATTGTTCCATCCTGGCAGCAATGCTTATGGGAGTGAAGGTCAATAATACTGAAGAAGATCCCAATCACGAGAGCTGCTTTATATTAGATAGTGATGAACCTTTTGTGTGTTGTTGGAACTGCACTCGTCCCGGCAAGCAGAGATTATTCCAATGCACATCTGATCTGTTGCATGTGAATGGTGAGAAATCATTGGAGGATAAGACATTGGATGTCTGACCTCCAAACGTCGACTATACTTCTTCCTATAGATGCTGCCTGGCCTGTTGCGTTCCACCAGCATTTTGTTTGTGTTAGTAGTCAGGAGTCCTATTTGCTAATTGGTAAACTCTCCTTACTCCCAAGCTTCAATACTTTTCATTGGATTTGGGTATTGTTGGTAAGACTGGCATTTATTTTCTGTTTCCAGCAGAGAGAATGGTGATAAGCTGTCTTTGAAGTCAATGCATAACAGGCATTTCCATATTGTGTCAGAGAATTTGGACCCATTGATGATGTAGGAACATATTTTTCAAGTCAGGAGACTGTGTGACTTGATGTGTGATTTGTGCTGAGGTACATTCACATGTTTGTCATTTTCTCTTGTTTTATTGAACTTCTCATGAGAGTCGAGTTATCTTAAGGTTGATCAATCATGCGCTATTATTTCTCCAGATGACTTCCAGCTGCTGTTTAGCAAACAATAACAGGAACTGTGGGTACATATATATTTCTTTACCTCTTCCTTCCTAACTGAAGGTCATTTTTAGTGTCTGGCTTGCCTCAACTCGACAGTTTGTTTCGTGAAATCACAGACCAGCAATTCCCTTTAAATAGCTCATCTTGTTGTTCCTACCTTCCGCAACAACCGCCATTAGGTGTCAGCTGAGGCTTGTTGGTGAGCATTCCTGTGTTTCCATGTGGCCTCAAGTTGAGTAGAAAATCAGAGATTCAGACCAGTCCTTTGGACTCTCAGAGACTCTCTGCCTCTTAGATAAAACCAAGGTCCCATTGGCTTCGTGGATATACTTACAATAACCTGCGGCAGTTTTTTTAAAGAGTAGGGAGTTGTGACTGATAGTTATCACTCAACTAATGTCATTACAAGTGCTTATTATCACATTACCGTTTTTGTCAGCTTTGCTGTCTACACATTGCTTCCACTATATCCTATCCTGGGAGACAAAAACATTGCATTGCTAATTATTAATTAAAATGTGTAATGGAGTAATGTTACATGCATCCAAACCAAGCATTGTACAGCGTCGGTACCTAATAACACAACCCTGGCCTCATTAGAGAGTTGCAATGTTTTTCATGCAGGTTATTGTCAGAAAGCTTGCTAAATTCTAGAGAAGGCAGCAGCAATCACATGCAATCGGTACACTGGCTGTTCTGCCGTAAAATGCTTTTTAAAATCTTTTTTTTTGATCCTGTTTGCTGGTTGATTGTAATTAGATCCTGTTTAGAAGGTTTTTTTCTTACCCTTGCTGTTTGGATTAAAGTATGTACTTCAAGTTATTTTCACTGCCAATTACTTTATTTTATTTTTCTATTGCATTTCCTTTTCTTAATATTTTTGAAGTCCACATACAGTGAGAAAGCAGCCTCATCACGAGCTCCAGCCATCCACACTGTTGGGTCATTTTTTTCCGAAATTAAATTAGCAGAAGTGGAAAATCTGAAGGCAACATCACTGAAGTGTGACAGCCAAAGACCTTATTTATTCCCCTTTCATTAAAGTTACTTATTTTCCGTAGACAAATGACCATAAGAGATGTGATCCAGATTGGAGCCTGCTGCTCGCGCTTAATAGTCCATACATACAAGGTCTAGATCTATTTGGATTTTGCTGACTCAGACACACCAGAGCTGAAGACAATATCCTGTATGACTCATTGACCTCAGTAAGTGTAATTGATCGTATGCATGGACCAAAATAAAGCCCGACTACAAAAGCTGACAGATAGAAGAGTCATGCCTCCCAGCTTTGTCAGACCTGTCAAGGGTTTTCAAAGCATCTGAAATTCTCTGACATTCAAGAAAAGGTAATAATTCTAAAATTGATGTAATGTTTAAGATATAATTATTTTTAAAAAGTCAAAATACAAATTATTAAAAAATATTTTTTTCAAGCAAACAAAATAGTTAAGGAAGAGAATGCAAGTTCCCTTTCTTCCTTGCGACCATACATGTGACTTTCAAATGATTAGGCTCACAAATCCTGCTCCAGGTCTTAACAGTGAGTGGTATCTGAGAAAATATTCCCCAGTGTTGTTGTGGAGTCCAACAACAGAGTGCATCCAGCCAATAACCATCAGTGCTTGACTAGCATGATCAGGGCACCTAATTTCACACAGGAGTTCCAAAATTTGAAATTCACACTTAATATGGATAAACTGCTAGAAAAACCAAGGCCCTGTTTTTATTGTTTTGAATACTTTATTGAGAGACAACTTTTTTAACCCAATCTCTTCCATGTTTGAATCAGCTTTGCTATTTAGTGATATTTCTATAGTCTATTCTTTCGTTGTACAATTAATTTACTGACCATTAATTGTGCCTTAATTCTTTGGAAATTATTTAATAGAAGTAGGCGTTGAAAATTAAAGAACACAAGTTTTAACCTTTCATTCATAATATACAAACGTGCTTAATAACAATGACTCTCCTGAAGTTAAGTTTGATAATTTATGAAAGCCAAAGCTAAGTACAAAAATTGAGCACAAGAATGTACAAGAATGTAGCCATGCAATTGTGAAGTAATATTTAGTGCCTGTAGTGATAAATAACTCAAGGTATTAAGGCTTTGGCCACATGTTTGTTTTAACACTATCCAGTTTGTGTTGATCAGTCAGTCCTTCTGAGACATTAAATGTTTGGTTAAAAGTCTGCTTGGTCAATCTGTTTTTAAATATCTAGCCTTAACCTCTCATGTAGTTGTTCAAGCAGAAATGGCTGATTTTTAGAAAACATATATTTAGGGGAGGTAGACCTTCTGATCTATTTCCAGTATATTGAATAACAAAAAAATATAGATTTCTATCTGTCTTTTAAATCTCTTTCAGGATGATCTACCGTCAGCTATGTACAATCTGAAGTGTAGCTCCTTTTCTCATATTTATCAATTAAAGTCTTGCAATACACAGCTTGAGAGTTGGCCTGGGCTTAGATCCTGACTCTGATTGGGTTGTTATTAAGCAGCGGCCAGACTGAATGTTTTTGCATGATCGACCCGCAGCAATTATGGGTCTCAATACAGTAGCATGACCCCACTTCACAGTCTTGGTCAATTTGGATCTAGAGAAAGATTAAATCTTTCTGTATATTTCAGTTTTCTTAATTCTGCTGCAAGTTATTCTGTTGTCCTAATGCCCATGCTGACCTTGGTGTTTAAGTGTGCAAGTTTCCCTGCTGTGCTTAATTACACGTAACTGAGCAATGGGGCTTGGCGAGGAAGCCCCTGAATGACCTTGAGTGTCTTCGAGACACTGTGTAATCATGTGGAGCGTGTCTGGCATCTTTTCTATTTGGTCTGTAAATGCTGCCGGTGAGGACATTTGATTGCTGAATTCATTGGCAGAATTTAGATGAGCTTCTGTTGCTCAGTACTAGGTAGGTCTGTGAATTCAGAAAGTGAAATTTAGAACAGGGTATTAGGGTAAGTGCAGAGGTTCCAGTCACGTTCAAACCAAAAGTTCAGAAGTAAATTTAGTATCGAAGTATGTATACTATATACACCTTGAGATTCATCTTCTTGCAGGCAGCCACAAAACAAAGAAATACAATGGAATCCATGAAAAAATACACACAACAAAGATGGATAAATATCCAAAATGCAATAGAGGACACATCGTGCAAATAATTAAAAAAAAAGTAAAATAATACATAGAACATGAGGTGCAGACTGCCAAAAGTGAGTCCACCACTTGGAAATGTACTCGCTGTCGTAGGGTACACAGCAGCCAAATTGTCCACAGCAGGCTCACACAAATAGCTGGTGATAATGGACAGATCATCTGTTCAAGGAACACCAATTGGGAGTTAAGAATTGAACAGGACATGAGGGATCTTTGTTTCTTCTTAGAATTGTGTCATGCACTCTTGAAAGAGTAGGTGGGCCACTTAGTTGAGAAACAGCACATTCAACATTGTAGCACCTCCTCACTGTTGAACTGGAGTGTCTATCTAGATCTATGCTTGCAGTACTCTGGACTGGGATTTGAATGCACAAGCTTCTGACTCATAAGAAGGAGTGCTAACATTAAGCCACAGCTGATTTTCATTTAATGGGTTGGATGTATTTATGTAATAAGGAAAATGGAAACCATACAGCTTGAATACTGTGCAAGGTTTTAAAAATGAAGTTTCCTCAACTTGTTCTGTTTTCCCTTGCTTCTGCCAACTGCCTATCTGATGAAATATGTTCAATGTGTTTCTAATCATTTGTTGGTCATAGTTGTGCTTTCATAGAATAAAAGATTGGATTGACAGGTTGATTGCCCAGTGAACATTGCTGGCATGGAAATTACAATGCCATTACAAGATTTCAAATTAATAAAATTTCAAATTAATAAAGGGAAAATCATACTGATCTCTAAGCCAGATTTCCTGATTTATATTCTCATTGCTGGATACTCTGAAGCTCTAGTGGCAACATATGACATATAATTATATACTTGTTTTACGTTGACACTACACCTTTCAATTGGGTATAGATTCAAGGTTTCAAAGGTACATTTAATGTCAGAGAAATGTATACAATATACATCCTGCAATGCTTTTTCTTCACAACCATCCACGAAAACAGAGGAGTGCCCCCAAAGAATGAATGAGTTAAATGTTAGAACCCCAAAGCCCCTCCCCCAGCTCCCCTCCCTCCTGCACGTAAGCAGCGGCAAGCCACGATCCCCCCTCCCCCCCCACTGTCAAAAAAAACCGTCGTCACCCACCACCGAGCACTCAAGCATGCAGCAAAAGCAACAGCAAAGACACAGACTTGCAGTACTCCAAAGACTACGTGTTCACCCGGTATTCGACATACCAGGCTTTCTCTCTCCCTAATAAGGGAGAAAGAGATGTCTCTGTTTCACAGCGAGAGGGGAAACATAACAAACAACTCGCTGGTTTACAATGTTAAAAGTCCGTTGCGTCACTTTTTCCGAGCTCTATGCCCAAAGATCTCAGGTCTCTGGGCACACAGCCAAAGATCTTCTGGCTCCCATGACATACCGGTCTGTCGGGACATCACCGACCTTCGATCCGTCCGTCCCCAGAGCCCCAAGACCCTAGGCCTCCAAAGGCGAGCCAAACACTTAGGCCGTGCCCTTGGCATGTTGGATAACGACCAGTCGTGAAACCCCAAGAGCGGGGTCCCGTTCCCGCAAAGAACTGAAGTCAGCTTGTAACTCCAGGTCAGGGTCTTCAAGAGAACCCTGAAAGGGAAAAATAAAGAGATTAAAGATGGAAATAAAGCTGTTCCGAAGATGCAAGCAAAGGAGTCACTGTTTAGCGCCATCTTGGCTAAGCTCTGTGACCTGTTAAAGTGGAGAATGATAGATTCTTGATTAGTGAGGTCCTCAAAGGTTATGGGGAGAAGGCAAGAGAATGGGGATAATAAATCAACCACAGTGGAATGGCAGAGCAGACGCGATGGTCTGAATGGCCTAATTTAGCTTCTGTGTCTTATGTCTTACACCCATCCCACCATCACCATGCTTCTTTCCCCTCCCCCACCAACTTCATCTGCCTGTTTGCTGACTGGGTCCCTCCCCCCAGCTGTACCCATCTACCCAGTCCACCTCCCTTATTTGGTTCCATGCTCTGCCTTTATTTCATATCAGCTCCTGTCACCTGCAGCCCTTTGTTGCCTCCACCTATCACCTCCCATTCTGTCACCATTTCCTTTCCTTCCTTTTCCATCTGTCTGTTATCTCTTCTCACTTGGATCCTTCTATTGTTTGACAATTCTTGCTTCACTCCTTCCCCTGGTTAGAGTCATAGAAAAGTACAGCTCAGAAACAGGCCTTTCAGCCCATCTTGTCCATGCTGAACCAGTTAAACTGCCTACTCCCTTTGACCTGCATTGGGACCATAGCCCTCCATACCCCCACCATCCATGTATCTATCATAACTTCTCTCAGACATTGAAATCGAGCTTGCATGCACCACATCTGCTGGCAGCTTGTTCCACACTCTCACCACCCTCTGAGTGAAGAAGTTTCCTCTCATGTTCTCCTTAAACTTTTTACCTTTCACCCTTTACCCATTGAATGAGATTGTAGTCCCATTCAACCTCATTGGAAAAAGTCTCCTTGCATTTACCCTATCTGTACCCCTGATAATTTTGTATACCTCTATCTAATCTCTCAGTCTTCAATGTTACAAGGAATAAAGTCCTAACCTATTCAATTTTTCCTCTATTAATATAGATATAGAGCCTCAGCCTGAAACACCAACTGTCCATCTCACTGCCCAGATGCTGAGTTCATCCTGCTTTTCCAGCATCTGCAGTCTCATGTTTCTCCAAGTAATTAAATTGCAGAGGTGCTTGAGTATCATGGTCTTCTACCATGACTAACTTCGAAACTGAAAACATTACATCATTCTACAAGACTGTCTTTCACGACAAGTTGGATCACCACAGGACTTTCAGTTTATTTGCCACAAGCTACTGATTATTCAGTGAAGACATGTGCTTACATGGCCCGTTCCTTTGAATTATCTCGTATCCTTCTATTCCTTATATAATGAAGTTGTCCTACAGCAAAGGATTTTGGAAGAGGTTTTGCTCAAAAACGTTATTGAGTTTTGGCAATATTACAAGATACAGTAAAAATATACCTGGGTTCAGGAATTTAATTCTTACCAGTAGAAGCGAACCAATTCCATCCAGTAAGTCTGCCTATTGAACCTGACTTCACTACACACTCCACTTTTTCCTTCTGCTGGGGTACATATCATTGCCTCCCCAAACTTCTGGTAATATTTGCTTTAAGAGACCACATAGTAACATGATATATTTTTACAGTGGCAAGCATGCTAACTTGCTCTATCCTGAAGTTCATTATAATTGCACAGGTTTGCAACATTTTCCAAAGTTAATAGTTGAGTCTGCACAATAAGTCTGATAGTATCTTCTACATGCCACAGTCCAGATCAAATCTGGCTATTAAAATTGGCCAAATGGTTAAATAATGTTATACTTGGCAAGAACCTATCCATCAACAATTATAGTAATGGGTGTCTCCTCCAGCAAAACGCCACTCCTTGCCTCCTGATTCTTCTCTAGACACCAGGCTTGCAAGCAGTGCTCATTATTAGACCTGAGAAATTCTAGAGTGGGAAAAGAAAAATTAAAAATACAAGACTAAAACGGTCAAAGAAATTAACAAGTGAGGTGGAGAGGAACTTGATTTTGTGAGTGTGAAGTGAAAGGGTGTAGTACAATTGTTTAGATTCTTTCACAGGTCAGCATTTAAACCTATCAACTTGAATCCTAAAATGTAGTATGTAACATATTTATCTAAGCAACATATCCAAATTTGGATTGGATACCAAGGTCCAATATCAAACTAAATTTCCAGTTAGTTTAGTCTATTAATTATAATAATCTCTTTGATGAATATATAACCATTCACCAATGCTAATAAAACCTTATTTGGAAATGTGTATCGTGCAAATTTTCTGCCACTTTTCCTACATCTACATGAATGATCGCACTTTAAAAAGTATTTCATGGCTGCAAAGGATCATGAAAGATGCTACAGGAAAGCAAGTTCTCTCTTTCTTTATTAAAATTATAATTTATGTTAATTATAAGTCACATCATTCATAGTATGCATGACTGGCTTTTAATAAACGCTGTTGAAGGGACCAGTACCATGATACTCTGTTGTCGCAAGGTTTGAACATCCAGTTTTATGCGGAATCATCTATTTCCTTCAAGTTGTTGCTACTGCCACCATCACCACCACCTGTCCTTTTGGGAAACTACAATTTAGTATTTCTGCTGATGCACAAATGAATGATTTTCTTTGTGTTGCAGGTCTTTCCAGTATTCAAAATAAACTTGTCACTCATTACCAATGGGACACAGACGTGCTTTTTCAACAATGGCCAAGCCTGGATCCAAAGTATCTGCAAAAGCCAGACACTGTGCAGATGATAGTAAGGGTAAGAGCAGAAGTGTGAAACAATCCTTCCACACGGTATACTCGTGTATAACCCTTATCTACGACACCATTCCTCTTTTTTTTGCACCACTGAACTTGTTTCTATTTATTTTTAAGTCTCTCTGATATATTCCAATTTATTTTGTTCCCAAGGAAACCACCTCCTTGTATCTCTGAGGTGGGTGATGCATTGGAAGCTGTAAAGTATGACTTGTTTGGCTTGAAGTAACAGGAAAAATCCATTCAGTCCCAATTTCTTCCTGTTTGTACCATGGCTGATCGATGGCCCAGTTCCATATCTATCCATCTCCCTGGTAGAGATACCTTTGTGAAGACAGGGAAACATAGGTCTTTTAGTGAGTAGGTCATGATTTCCTGAGTCCAAGGGACAGTAGATAGAATTTTTTATGCTCTCATTTGCTACTTAATTCTCAACATATTTAATTCTCAGAGATGAGGAATTTCTTGAGGCAGAGTGCGGTGAATCTGGAACCTGCTGCCACAAACGACTATGGGAGCCAGATCACTGGGTGCATTTAAGGCGGAGGTTGATAGATTGTTGATTAGTCAGGGCATGAAAGGTTATGGGGAGAAGACAGGAGAATGGAGTTGAGAGGGAAATGGATCAGCCATGATGAAATGACGGAGCAGACTTGATGGGTCATATGGCCTAATTCATCCCCTATATATTGTGGTCTAACCTTTTGCCATCCAAGGTTTGAATTATGCTCTTCTCATCTGGGGAGAAAAGTGAGAAGAGAGATCACTCTTTACCAAGTGTAAAATTTCCTCTCAGAAGAAGAAGGGAATGTGATTTTGATACTGTGGCTCTGGCTTATAATGGTTGACAGTCTCCTCTCCTTGGTCAGAGTAGTATCTGCTTCTTGGTAGGTGGGACTTTTTTCCTTATTTTACTCATTTTGTACATGGGGATCAGATACTGTACCATATTAATAGTCTTGTACAATTAGTCACTTTGTTGTAATAAATACATTTGTCAGAACTTTGAGGACCTGAAACACTAGTTGGGTTAATCAGTAAATAGCAATGAGAATCTTCATGAGTATCAAAATGATACTTTTCTCAAGATGCCCTCATAGAGATTTCGACACAAGATTTAGGTAGTTCTGTTGCAGTTTTGAAGTAGTATCACGCTGTTAAAAATTGTGTATTTCCGATAAGATTTTAAACCAAGGTCCCATCAGGCCTCTTTATTGAATGTAAAAGATAAATCAGTGGAGTAATCTCTTATATTGGAACAAATATTTGTCTCTTAGTAGTAAAGGCATCCGTTAGTCTTGCGAGACCATGGATCTGCGCCTGGAAAGTCTTCACTCTCCAGGGCGCAGGCCTGGGCAAGGTTGTATGGAAGACCAGCAGTTGCCCATGCTGCAAGTCTCCCCTCTCCACGACACCAATGTTGTCCAAGGGAAGGGCATTAGGATCCATACGGCTTGGCACCAGTGTCATCGCAGAGCAATGTGTGATTAAGTGCCTTGTTCAAGGACACAACACGTTGCTTTGGCTGGGGCTCAAACTCATGACCTTCAGGTCACTAGTCCAATGCCTTAACCACTTGACCATGTGCCCACATTCATATTCATATTCTGTCTCTCACTCACTCTCTCACTCTCTCTCTCTCTCTCTCTCTCTCTCTCACTCTCACTCACCAAAAATAGACCATCTGGTCATTATCTCTTGCTGTTTGTCAGAGATTAGCCATGTCCAGTTTGCTTCTTAAAAGAAATTTGTTGTGATGCCAAAAACCTTGCCCAGGATGTTCTTTTCTCACTTGTCACTGCTCATTAAAGCAGTGGCATTGTTTCAGCAGAATCTGACTTTCTAGCCATAAGATTTTGAAGACGCATTAGAAATCGTAGCAGGACGAGACCTTTTTTAGGCCCGAGAGCCTGCTTCAGCATTCAATAAGATCAAGGTTGAGGATCGACTGGCCTATCCTCACATCCTTCAATTCCTCTAAAATCCAGAAATCTGTTGATCAGTGATCAAGCATCCTCAGCACACCAAGGTAAAGAATTGCAGAAAATCACTGTGCTCTGAGTGATTGAAGACTGCTCCTTGATTCAGTTCTACATGGCCTTCACTTATTTGGAAACTGAACCTTGCTCCTAGACTCTTTAGCTCTGGGGAAACTCCTCCAGGCGTCTATTTTAATAAGGTTGGGTCTCATTCTTCGAAAGAAGAGGAGTCCAGTCTACTCAACCTCTTCTCCATCTCGACACCATCTTAAAAGCAAATGAGTGTTTTTATTTCTGTAGGATTTTTCACTCTGCATGTTGTTACAATGGTGTAATCCCATAATGAAGTTAAATGGACATTTTCAACTTGGTATGAAAAATGTGCATCTGACTTTATGTTTTACAAATCCTTTTTTCTGCATCATCTCAGGGCATTTCAATAAAGCTACTTTCATGTTGAATTCATCTCCTATTTAAAACATTCATTGCCTTGTGTCTCTGTCCCTCTCAAGAGTTCAACTGGAAATTCTAAATCTGGTTGAATTCTGTGTGATTATTCTCTACACATGTCTCAACTTGTCAGAGGATTTCTGTTTTATTGAAATCCCTCAAGACTATTGCACGTTATCACACCTAACATTCCTCAGCTTAGCCGTGACTGCTATGTTGAGACACAAGAATATGTCAGTGATATCTTTGTCTCATACTTATATTCAGTCCTGCAGAGTTTAATAAACTCTTTGCTATCCCTGCACACCTTCAGAAAGTCATCACATTGTACAGACAGAAGTGTGCTCTTTGGTCCACCACATCCATATAGACCTTTAGCTACCTACACCAATCTCACTTGTAATAGGTCCGTGTCCTTTTGCGTATTGCCTATTCATGTGCCTGCCTAAATGTCCCTTAAATGTGGAGATTGTATCTGATTCAAAGACACATGGCTGCAGGTTTGAGATATCAATCACTCATGTGTAAACAAGAAAAGCTTTCCCTCAGATCTCTATTAAAACGCTTCCTCTCTCCTTAAACCTATGGTATCTTCTTTTTGATAAACCTACTGTGGGAAAAATAGTGGTGGGGTGAAGATACACCTCTACCAAAGGAAGTGTAAAGCACTCCTTCCCTTTGCTAGCCTGAGGGTCACCCTTACCCAAGGTGTAGCACCTGCTTAGCCCTCCGATCCGGGTCATGTGAAGCCATGGGAACAGGTGGTGAATGGTCGTATGAGCAGCTGGTGCACATCACAAGTCCCGGTTATGCAACTGCTGGCACCAGGCAGACAATCTGTGAAGAGTATTGATAATGATGGGTCACCCATCTTGTGAAGACACTGCCGAGAAGAAAGCAGTGGCGAACCACTTCTGTAGTAAAATTTGCCAAGAACAATCACGGTCATGGAAAGACCATGATCGCCCACGGCACATAACGAATGAGCGAACTATGGAAAAAAAAGATTCTGACTATCCCCCTGTCTGTGCCTCCTAGAATTTTATGTACCTCTATCAGGTCACTTCTAAATCTCATTCGCTCTAGAGAATAGAAACACAGCCATCCAGTCTCTCGCCATAATTAAAGACCTTCAATCCAGGTAACACCAACTTCCTGGTGAATTTCCTCTTCACTCTCCATGGCAACCACATGCTTCCTATAATCTGGTGATCAGAACTGCACACAACACTCCAAGTGTGGTCTGACCAGGGTACTTTTTCTATTCTCCCATTTGAGTGAGTTAAGTACAGATTAGCACTGCTCTAGATATAGGATACTAACCAAATGCAGAGAGTTCTGCATGCCACAAACAACTTTTACCACACTGATCTTGGAAAGATGAGATTCTCATCTTCAGCCTGTCGGATGATAGCACTTGTCACTTTAATGGTCAGAAGATCTATTTTATTGAACTGGAAGGAAACCAATCCTCCTACTACAAACGGTTTCCTCAAACTATATTAAGTTTAAATTTAGAAAAAATTAGAAGTGATATTTTCGATCTTTCAGTTAAATTTCAAGAAACTTGGAAACCTTTTATGCAACATTTTCATATGATGTAATTTGACCTTTCTGAATCTTTTTTATTAACTTAAATTATATGAATAGAGGAGCGGAGTTGACGACATTACTGAACGTGTCTGATTCAAGATATTGGTCGAGCCCTGTTTTGTTCTGTTTTGTTTTTTGGGTTTAGTATTCAGTTTTTCTTTCTTTTTCTTTTGGGGGTTTTTCTTTGTTTATATATTTTTCTCTTTTTATTTTTTTTATATGATTATTTCATTATGAGTTTGGAAGTCTATTATACCTATGTTACTTAAGATCTTTTTTGTATATGTTTATTAAGATTATTCCAATCTCTTTGTATCAACATTGTTACTGTGTTTATAATTTTGAAAATTTAATTAAAACATTTAAAAAAAAAAGAAAGAAAGAAAAGAGATTCTTAGTGCAAAATCTTACCTTATCTTTCATTGATACTTTGTGCTGGCAATGCTACATTTTTTTCTGAAGTTAGCTCCAAACCTGGTTTAATTGTTGACCAGTTCTGCTTTACTGATTGTGGCCAATACAGCGGTATTTTAGTGCAGTGGGTAAAGGCTACAGTTTGCCTGAATCCGCTCGATTTGGGAAATGTTTGCATCCTGTTTTTCCTCCTTGCACTGACTCATCTCATCTCTTCACACTTCCCACCAGTCCTGTGATGAACTGCAGACACAAGTTAGATTGAACAAGGGCAGGACCAGATTTGGCTGAGATTCCTCAGCATTGAGTCATCCGTCTGTCATTGCCCAATTTCACAGATGAACATTGGCACAACGCCAGAGTTTGGAACAGTTCCTAGTATAGAAATAGCTTAATAATGGGGAGAAAAATGGTGGAGGTGAGAAGAGAACCGAATGCGGACAGCATATCTGTGCTGCTTGTCTGTGAATTTCTGAATCCACAGTTCTGTTAAAGCTGCAAGGTATTAACGTAGTGGAGAACTGTATGTCATGAGGCATGTTCCCAATCTGCATCTGGGTTTAATCGTAGATGATTGAGATGCACTGACAGGAAACATGCTAGCAGGATTTCAGAGAGCCCAGCAGTAACTGTGGTGCTGTCACCATATTCTCTTTGCAATGGTAAGTCAAGCTTTGGAATGCCTGCACTTAATCTAAGCAGGAGATTTGGAAGAGGACTAACTGAGGGTAGATTTTTTCAATATAGAAATGAGAAAGTCCTTTTTCTTTCACTATCAATAGCTAGGGGTCCTACTTTTTATTCATAGGATCAGAGGGGAATGAAGAAAAGATGGTAGGGTCCAGAATCCACTGTGTGAAGGAATATTGGAAATAGACAGTCACCCATTTTACAAAGCCAGGGCTACAGACAAAGCACTGAGAAGTCAGATTTAGACTAGGTAGCTTTTCCTGGCAGCTGAATGGTTTCACGTTTCACTCCATGGTCTGTACTGCCACAGTAAGGCCACACTCAGGTTGGAGGAGCAACACCTCATATTCTGTCTGGGTGGCCTCCAACCTAATGGCACAAACATCGATTGCTTTAACTTCCAGTTATTTCTAACCCCATTTCCATTCTCTCTTTTTTTCCATTCCCTATACTGGTTACCTTCTCATCTCTTCTCTTTATGTGCCCATTGGCTCCCTCTGGTACCCCTCCTCCTCCCCTTTTGTCCAGGGTGCACTGTCCTCGCCTATCAGATTCCTCCTTCTTCAGCCCTTCGCCTTCTCCCAGCTTCTTACTTCATTCCCCACCCCCTCATTCTCATCCACCTTTCCCCTCACCTGATGTCACCAATCGCCTGCCAGCTTATGCATCTTCTCCTCCCCCACCTTCCTATTGTAGCTCCTATCCCCTTCCTTTTCAGTCCTGAAGCCTAACCTGGACTGTCTATTCCTCTCCATAGATGTTTCCTGACTTGCTGAGTTTCTCCAGCACTTTGTATAGTTTTCTCAAGATTTCCAGCGTCTACAGAATCTCTTGTGTTTGTAAATGGTTTTCTTCTGTACATTAAATGTCTTTCATCTTGGAATATTGGGAAGAAAACCATGAATGGGTGAGGCCCTACAGTGGGAATCTTGGAAGTCACTTTGAGGTGTTCTGGAGAAATTTGACTTCGGGGGAGTGGGGGCTGCTGGCGTAACATTGAAAGTGTATTTAGCATTTAATCCACATTTGCTGGTATTATAAAGGTCAAAGGTTCATTTTATTATCAAAGTATGCATGCATAATACAACTTTGATATTTGTCTACTCCAGATAGCCGTTACTCCAGATATCAGAGTGGCAGTACAGAGTAACTATGTCCGTGACTGGTAATGCAATGTTCAGCTATGTCCCAATTCTCCCCAACAGATCAACAACAAGGTCTGTGGCTCGGTAGACATGCCCCAGGAGGTGGTCAAGGATGCAGAGCAGGTGCAGGGGCTGATCCTACAGAGCGAACTGGGGATCCGGCTGCTGTGGGGGCGCCCCATCAAGAAAGCCATCCTGTCTCCCAGGGCCACTCTCATCAACTTTTTAGTGGAAGATTGAAGTTACTAGTGAAGCCATGCCATGGGTATGAGTTAAATTGTCACTTTATAATAGCAAGTGTATTGAGAGCTGGGCCCTCAAGTTACCAAGAAGGTCGATTTGATGGCTTGTATTTTGCTGCTGTCAGCTGTTTTTTTCCTGTCTGGAAATTTTCAGTCATGGCTGTGACTGACAAGGCAGTGAGTTGCTTCATCTCCTTGACAAAACTCTGTTAATAATGATGTTTATCATTCACTCCTCCAGGCTAGAATAAAGGACCTATGATAGAACATAGAGCTACACTCACAAAATGCTAGAGGAACTCACCAAGTCAGGCAGCATCTATGGAGGGGAAGTAAACAGTTAATGTTGACTGTTTAACCCCCTCCATTGATGCTTCCTGTCTTGTCTAGTTCCTCTGGAATTTTGCTAGATTTCCAACCTCTGTAGGATCTCATGTGTTTGCAAGAGAAGACAACAGTCTACTGCATGAAAGAGTGGACTGAAGCTTTAAAGTGATCACAGATGTGGAAAATCTGAAATTAAAATGAAAAAAAGGCTGGATAAATTCAGCAGATCAGGGAGTGTCCATGGAGAGAGAAGCAAAGTTGACCTTTTTCTGAGTATTTTCTGTTTTTATATAAGACTAAAGCTGTTGGACGTATTATTTTACAATGTTAATCTCCAAACCTTTTATGTTCTATTCATCTTCAATTGTTTTGTAAAAAAAGTGAACTTCGTATTAAGTGAAAATAAAATACTACGTATTTTTTTAATGGTGAAGTATTTAAATGGTAATCAAGGAAATTTCATGAAGTAGTATTAATAAAATTGCATGTGTTTATTGTTAATAGATGGGTCATTTTCTTACTTATTAAGCAAAGTCATAGTTTAAGTGAAAATAAATCCTCTTCCCCAACCACAATTTCTGCAGTCTGTGAAAAGGCCAATTACTGTGATTGTTTGTTTGATCTGATTATATTTACTAGTTCAATGTAAATGAGTGCTTTGTACATGAACAAAACACTAATGTTCACTAACACTTAAAAAGTTAATTCTGCAATCCCCCTTATACTTTCCTCCAATCACCTTAAATTTGTACCCCCTGGTTAGCTATCCATGCGATCTATGCCTCTTATCTTGAATACCTCCATCAGTCACCTCTCATCCTTTGTTCCAAAGAGAAAAACTTTAGCTTGCTCAACCTATCCTCATAACACATGCTCTCTAATCCAGGCTGCATCCTGGTAAATGTCCTCTGAACGCTATCTAAAGCTTCTACATCGATCCTATGAAGAGCCAACTAGAACTGAACACAAGTATGGTCTAAGCAGGGTTTTATAGAGCTGAATGTTGCCTCGCATCATGTTTGATAGATTAAGGGGAAAATTAGAGAGGAAAAAAGAAGAGGCATGGGGGGGTCGCGAGAGAGCAAAAGATTAAGCGCAGGGTTAAGTGGGGGAGAAAGTGAAAAGGAGACATGAAGACTGTTAGAGAGTAAGAATACAAAGGCATCTGAAGAAGTGTGAAATGCAGGGCCAGCTGGGTCAGGCTACACCAATGAAAAGATAAAAACTGACCTAGTAGAACAGCTGACCTGGATGCAACAAACACAAAATGCTGGAGGAACACAGCAGGTCAGGCAGCACCTAGGGAAAAGAGTAAACAGTCGACCTTTCAGGCCGAGACCCTTCATCCTGATTTCCAGTGTCTGCAGCTTTTCTCGTGTTTGTGTCGTAGAACAGACGGATGACTTGTAGCAAGAATTGTCAGTACTGATGCAGAGAGACAATAAATTCACAGGCATTATAGACTTTGATGATGAATCTGGGAGTCTGCAATGTTCAAGGTGGAAGATGAATGTTGCTCAAGCTCACATTGGGCTTCATTGATGCCACAGCTGTGTTTCTGCTCCTTTAATATTGGCATGTCTAAATCCTGGGACGCTATACGGGCTACAGAGATTTAAGAAAAGCCAGCCAATTGCCACCTTCTCAACAATAGTTGTCAACAAAGCTGATACTGATTAGATTAAAATTCTGCTCTCTCATAACTGTTTGTCCATGAGACCCAACTCCTTCTTCTTTAACACATTCTCAGTAAAGCTGCTCACCCCTCATCTCCTTTGCCTGCAGCAAGCTGACCTTGTTAATGATACTGTCTAAGAAGGATCTAGTGCTTTCCCAGGGTACATAGAAATTTACAGCACATTACAGGCCTTTCGGCCCACGATGTTGTGCCGACCATGTAACCTACTCCAGAGACTGCCTAGAATTTCTCTAGCATATAGCCCTCTATTTTTCTAAGCTCCATGTACCTATCTGAGAGGCTCTTAAAAGACCTTATTGTATCCTCTTCCACTACTGCTGCCAGCAGTGCATTCCACGCACCCACCACTCTCTGTGTGTAAAACATACCCTTGACATCCCCTCAGTACCTATTTCCAAGCACCTTAAAAACCATGCCCCTTCATGTTAGCCATTTCAGCCCTGGGAAAAAGCCTCTGGCTATACACACGATCAACGTCCCTCATCATCTTATACACCTCTATCCGTCGCTCCAAGGAGAAAAGGCCAAGTACACTCAACCTATTCTCATAAGGTACGCCCTCCAATCCAGGCAACATCCTTGTGAATCTCCTCTGCACTCTCTCTATAGTATCCACATCCGTCCTGTAGTGAGGTGACCAGAACTGAACAGAGTACTCCAAGTGGGGTCTGACCAAGGTCTTACATAGCCGTAACGTTACCTCACGGTTCTTGAACTCAATCCCACGGTTGATGAATGCCAACGCACCACCCTTCTGAACAACACTGATTAAAGTGGCGGAGCTTGTCATCAAAATGTCAGTTATAATGGATACCTGTACCCAGCTGGAAGCCCAAGAGAAGTTTATTGATACTTTCTACTTGGATGTTGTCAACAACCCTTTCCAACACCCTTCTCAAAAGATGTGCTATCCTATTGTCATTGCAATTTCCCCCTTGCCTACAGCCTGCTTGTCAGAAAGTAAACACCAGTCTATAAACCACAGTTATTGAGCATGGCTTGTGTACTTTTGTTACTGAAGCATAACATTGTAAGGTTGTAATGTTAGTCATAGAAATATAATTATCTGCAGATGTGTAACTGCAAAATTTTTCATGGTATTTACAATAATTTTTGAACTCACAATCATTCTTTATTTAAAATTATGACACAGACCTAATATATTTTAAGCTAAATGTTAAGTAATGCTGACAGAAACAGCTGTCTCTGCTGTTGTTGTCATTAGTTACTGATGTGAGTATGTGGGTAATGTCAGGGAGTATACTGGAGTTATGTGAATACAGCAGATAGTAATTCAAACAAGAACCAGGCTTCAGTTCTTATTGTAAACATAAATAAGTTCAGGAAGCTTGCAATTAGCCTTGAGTTGTTTTGTAAATTGCAAGCAGTAAATTGAAGTTAAAAGCGTCGGCTGCTCCACAGACTAAGAAATTACATATGTAACAGCCAAACATTAAGACAATGAGGTTGTGTTAATTGGCCTGCGTCAAACTAGGCAACACACACAAAATGCTGGTGGAACTCGGCAGGTCAGGCAGCATCTATGGAAATGAGGAAACTGTCAAAGTTTAGAGTCGACACCCTTCTTCAAGACTGAAATGGAAGGGGGGAATAATGAGGTGAGGGGAGGGGAAAGAGGCTAGCTAGAAGGTGATAGGTAAAGCCAAGTGGGTGGGAGAGGTAATGGACTGGAGAGGAAGGTATCTGATAGGAGGGAAGAGTGGCTATTTACGCCATTGTGACTTGAGTGCAAGCTGGCAGACCATAAGACACATAGGAGCAGAATTAGGCCATTCAATGGCATGGCTGATCCTGGCTCCCATTCAACCCCATACACCTGCCCTCACACCATATTACTTGATACCCTGGCTAATGGGGAATCTGCTTTAAGTATGGACATGGACATCTGCAAGCAGTCTGTGTCGGGGCATTCCACAGATTCACTGGTCCGACTAAAAAAATTCCTCCTTACTTCTGTTCTAAAGGGTCACCCCTCAATTTTGAGGCTGTGCCCTCTAGTTCTGGATACCCCCACCAGAGGAAACATCCTCTTCACATCCACCTTATCTAATCCTTTCAAAATTCAGTAGGTTTCAGTGCAATCCCCACGCATTCTTCTAAATTCCAATGAGTATAAGCACAAAACTGCCTAATGCTCCTCATATATTAACCCCGTCATTCCTGGAATCATCCTCGTGTACCTCTTCTGGACTCTCTCCAATTATATCACATCCTTTCTGAGGTATGGAGCCCAAAACTATTGACAATACTCCCAAGTGCAGCTTGACTAGTGTCTTATAAAGCTTCAGCATTACAGTATCTCCTTGTTTTTTATATTCTAATCCCCTTGAAATAAATGCCAATATTACATTTGCCTTCTTTACCACACAGACTCAACCTGTGAATTAACCTTCTGGGAGTCTTTCATGAGGAGTCCTAAGCCCCTTTGTACTTCTGATGTTTGAATTTTCTCCCCATTTAGATAATAGTCTGCACTGTTGTTCCTTTTACCAAAATGCATTATCATGCATTTCCCAACACTGCATTTCATCTGCCACTTTTTTGCCCATTCGTCCAATTTATCTAAGTCCTGCTGCAATCACATTGCTTTATCAGCACTACATACCCCTCCACCTATCTTCGTCTTATCTGCAAACTTTGCCACAAAGCCATCAATTCCACTGTCTAAATCACTGATAAACAATGTAAAAAGTAGCGGTCCCAATTCTGATCCCTGAGGCAAACCACTAGTCACTGGCAGCCAACCAGAAAAAAACCCTTTTTTTCCCACTCACTGCCTCCTGCCTATCAGCCATTCCTCTATCCATGCCAGTATCTTTCCTGTTACACTATAGGAGTTTACCTTGTTAAGCAGCCTCATGTGAGGCTCCCTTATCAAGTAAAATCCAAGTAAATGACATCCACTGCCTCTCCTTTGTCCACCCTACTTGTTACTTCCTCGAAGGATTCTAACTGATTTGTCAGGCAAGATTTCCCTCGACAGAAACCATACTGGCTTTAACTTATTTTATCATTAGTCTCCAAGTACCCTAAAACCTCATCCTTAATAATAGACTCCAGTACTTCCCCAACCACTGAGCTTAGGCTAACTGGCCTATAATGTCATTGCTTTTGTCTTCCTACCTCCTTAAGGAGTGGAGTGGTACTTGCAATTTTCCAGTCCTCCAGGACCATTGCCAGGTTCAAGTGATTCTTGAAAGATCATGACCAATGCATCTATTATCCCTTCAGCAAACCTTCTCAGTACTCTGGGATGTAGTCCACCTGGTCCAGGTGACATATCCATCTTAAGTCCTTTCAGTTTGCCTAGCACTCTTTCCTTTGTAATAGCAATGGCACTCACTCCTGCTCCTTGACATTCATGGACCTCTAGCGTACAGCTAGTGTCTTCCACAGTAAAGACTGAAACAAGTACTTATTCAGTTCATCTGCCATCTCTTTGTCTCCCATTACTACCTCACCAGCGTCATTTTCCAGTAGTCCAATATCAGCTCTCACCTCCCTTTTACTCTTTATATAACTGAAAAACTTTTACTATCCTGCTTTATATTATCAGCTAGTTTGCACTCATATTTCACCTTTTTCCTTCTTATAGCTTTTTTAGTTGTCTTGTATTGGATTTTAAAAGCTTCCCAATCATCCAACTTCCCACTCACTTTTGCTACCTTATATGCCCTTTTCTTGGCTTTTATGCAGCCGCAGTTGCCTCACCCTCCCATTTGTGAACTTCTTCTGTGGGATATATCTATCCTGACCTTGTGAACTACTCCCAGAAACTTCAGCCACCTCCGTTCTGCCGTCATCCTGCCAGTATCCACCTCCAGTCCGCCTGGCATCTCACATGCCTCTGTAATTTTCCTTATTCCATTGCAATACTGATACATGTGACTTATGCTTCTCCCTCTCAAATTGCAGTATGAATTTAATCATATTATGATCACTGCCTCCTAAGGGTTCTTTTATGTTAAGCTGACTAATAAAATCTGGGTTATTACGCAACACTAATTTAAGATAGCCTTTCCCCTAGTAGGCTCAAGCACAAGCTGCTCTAAAAAGCCATCTTGTTGGCATCCAACAAATTCCCTCTCACGATCTGACACCAACCTGATTTTCCCAATCCCCTTTCATATTGAAGTCCCCCATTACAATTGCAACCTTATCCTTATTACATGCCCATTCCAGCTCCCTTTGCAATCTCAGCCCCACACCTTGGCTACTATTTGAAGGCTTATATATGATTCCTATGGAAAAGAGTACAGTTGATGTTTCAGTTCTGCTGAAGTATCTTGGCCCAAAACATCTTCTGTACTTCTTCTCCATAGATGCTGCCTGGCCTGCTGAGTTCCTCCAGCATTTTGTGTGTGTTGCTTGGATTTCCAGCATCTGCAGATTTTCTCTTGTATATGATTCCCATAATTTTTTTTTACCCTTTCAGTTTCTTAACTCCACCCACAAAGTTTCTCTTGAACCTATGTCACCTCTTTCAGAAGATGTAATTCCTTTTCTTACCACAGAGCCACTCCACTGCCTATGCCCTCCTGCTTGTCGTTTCAATACAAAGTATATCCCTTGATGTTAAACTCCCAACAATGACCTTCGTTTAGCCATGACTTAGTGATGCCCACAACGTCATACCGACCAATCTCTAATTGCGCCACAAGTTCATCCGCCTTATTCCAAGCATTACGCGCATTTAAATATAGCACCTTCAGTCCTGCAATCTTTGCCTTTACGAATTTTGCCTCTGTGGTACAATTTAATTCTTTGCTCTGTCTGCTGTTGTACCCAAATCACTGACTTGTCCTTCCTTACATTCATATTACATACTACATCATCTACTTGTAAACCTGCCGGTTTATCCTCAGTTCTATCGTACTGGTGCCCATCCCCCTGCTCTACAGTATTAGATTAAACCACTCCCAACAGCTCTAGCGAACCTGCTCACAAGAATATTGGTCCCTGTCAGATTCCACTGCAACCTGCCCCAGAAGAGGTCCCAATGATCTAGAAACCTGAATCCCTACCCCGGCTCCAATTCTTCAGCCGCACATTTATCTGTCATCTCATTCTATTCCTATCCTCACTGTCGCGTGGCATAGACAGGCGTTGTCATTTAGCATAGTAAACGCGGTCGCACGTATAGTTTTAGTGTACTTACCATATTTGTGTATTTAGAGACAGCCCTGAGGACATTAATTTTGGCTGCCTGGCTTTCTGTCTTTGAAAGGTTTTAGAATATTTGTGTTAATTTGTTTCTTCCAAAGGCATTTGGATCTCAGAGGTATCTTATCAATTACAATGTGCTTCCACAATGTATTTCAAAGAAATTATTTGACCCAAAGTTTTGAAATAAACAAAGTACCTATAGAAATTGTATTGAATCACTGACTGTTACCTTTGATCTTAAGGGTATAAAAGTGTGATGTTCAGTTGAGTTTGTGAACCTGCACTGAGAGCCTCTACAGAATGATGGCAGCTTGTTGTGCTGAATGAGGACTTTATATCACCAGCTCCAGTGTCCCTCCGGTGACTTTGATCAGTCACAACAGGTAATATTGCCACTTCTGAGTCAGATCATTGTGCGCTTGAGTCTCACTCTGGTGCCTTGAGCTCAAACATCAAGGCTGATGCTCCCTCTGCTAGGGTGGGAATTGGGAGTTGTGTGTGTGTGTGGGAGGAGGGGGGGCATGTTAGTGAGTTAAACCAAGATCTAAGATTTAAGTTTATTTATCATGTGTACATTGAAACGTGCAGTGTAATGTGTTGTTTGCGTTGACATCCAACACAACCAAGAGACCAAATCATAAAATGCACTGAGCCCCTAAAGGCTGTAAAAGATCCAAAGGCATTATTTCTAAACAGAGTTCTCCGTAGTCTCCTTGCCAATATTTATCCCTTCACAAGCATTTCCAAAACATTTTATGACTGCTGTTGCCTGAGTGCGAATTAACTGCTGTTTTCCCTGCAATACAGAAATGGCTATACTTTAATGTTGTCTTTTCTCCTCTACTAGTTACTGTGCATTCGGGCTGTCACATTGGCCATGAAGCACTTTTACGATCTCTTGATAAAGTTGTTAAACATGTAACACTTTTCTTTCAACAGAATATTCTCTACCATTTCACACCCATAGACAGCTTTCACTGTAGAGTATCTCAATTACTAAATGAAATGTGCTAGAAATTACTGTGAATCGAACATTGTGCAGTAGAGGTTCCAAATAAGATCATGATATAAGATAAGCTGATTCTGTTAGTCCAGCGCATTTAATGCTGAAACAAGGATGTTATGAAATAGAAAATTGATGCCATCAGAAGATATTAACTGAAAATGCAGGCAACAGTCAGCAGGTCAGAAGGCAATATGTAAAAAGAGAAATAAAGTAAAAGTTTCACATTAAGGGCCCTTTGTCTTGTTCTGCCCAAGGGTCTTTGACCTGAAGTATAGACCCTGCATCTCTTTCCATGCATACTGCCTAACCTGCTAACAGTTTCTAGCATTTTCTGTTTTTATTCCAGTTTACCAGCATCCATAGTTTTTGATTTTCAGAAGATCACTAAAGCCCTGGTTGTAGAAGCTGGCCGTAATGAGTCTATGAGACTGGTACAGAGGCAGGGTAGTTTACAGAGAGAATATCAGAGCCTAGGCAAGGCTACCAGTGGCAGAGTGATTGAATTCAGGGATGATTAAAACAAACAGAATTCCCAAACACTGAGGGTCATAAAGGTGTAGGAGGAGATTGGGTTCTTAGTCCACTGCTCCTCTCTCTACACTCATGACCGTGGGACTAGGCACAGCTCAAAGCAAATTTCACAACTCAGTGAAAAAAAACACAAGATTCTGATCTTGCCCTGATAAATGGTCTCCGCCTGAAACGACAATTGTTTGTCTCTTCTTAAATGCTGCCTGAGCTACTGGGTTCTTCCAGATTTTATCTGTGTTGCTGAGTGACAATAACCCTGATTCTGATGAGAATGATTGTGCTTTCGTAGTCTTGAGGATGATGTTGAGAATATGATCTAAAATCGATGACAATTATGAGATCAAAGAAGAACAGATTTTGGTAGTGAGCAACAGTGATCTCACGTTTAATGGAGTAGAATGAGGGAGGGTGGCCATGTTTGCATTGCAGTTTTAAACCTGGAGGGGCTAGCTGTGAGTACTGTAACTATCTGTAGTAGATGAGCTCAGGTTGTGTATTGGAGGTAGGAATTCGGTGGGTGAGATGATACCTTGAATGTGAGCCACAAAATTCATCCAGGGACTGGCATGACACCAAGGCAGTGAACAGGCTGGTTTAAGTTTTGACAATTATCAGGTAAGTTCAAGTCCAAATTCAAGTTTATTGTCATTCAACTATATACAGTACGTCTACACCACCAAACCAAACATTTCTTCAGACCAAGGTGCACAACCTATAAGGTAATATTACTATAAATAAATAAACAAATTCCGGCAAGATGGTGGCACGCCCAGTCGCAGCGGCTTCTCTGAATCCAAACAAAGGTATAATTATTTGCCCTCTTCCTCTTTATTACGATCACAAGACACTGCTGGATATTAAGAATGTCAGGTATTGTAGGTATCACTCTCTTCATGGAGGAGTGGTTTATATGTAGTGAGGACTGGTCAGTCTGCACCTTTCTAAAGTCCACAATCATCTCTTTAGTCTTGTCCACACTGAGACTCCAGTTGCTACACTCGTACCTTTCTGCTACCAACTCTACCTCCTCTCCATATGTCATCTCGTTATCGTTGTTGAGGATGCAAACCAGTGTTGTGACATCAGCGAACTTGAGGATTTGGTTTGAGTTGGATCAAGCAGCAGCACTGTGAACAGTCGTGGGTTGAGCACACAGCCCTGGGAGATATTGGTGCTCACTGTGACAGAGCTAGAGATGTTGCTGTCAACACAGACACTGTGGTCTTTCTGTCAAAAGGTCCAAGATCCGGTTACACTGAAAGGTGTTGAGACCCAGTGAGGACAGTTTAAACGCTGAGCTGAAGTCAATATGCAGCATCCTGGCGTATGAGGCACCGTTTTCCAAGTGGGACAGGGCAGAGTGGAGTGCAGGGACTATGTCATCGTCAGTGGACCAATTTGAGTGGTAGGCAAACTGGAAGGAGTCCAATGTAACAGGAAGATGGGATTTAATCTGATCTAATCATAACCAGCTGCTCAGTGTGCTTCATTATGATTGAGGCCATGTGCCTGGACAGTAGATAGCATTGCTGAGGGGCAGTATGTGTGACCTTTCTCTTTGGAAAATGATTTCTGTTCTTCGAGGACTGATGGTAGGATGATCAATGTGACAACCTGGAGGCAGCAAGATTCATTGCAAAGAAGGAACCAGACTGTGATGAACTGAAATGGAAGCGGAAAACGCTGGAACCACTCAGCAGAGTATAAACAGGAGAGACTCTGCAGAAGCTGGAAAGCCAGTGCAACACACACAAAATGCGGGAGGAACTCAGCAGGTGTGGCAGCAACTGTGTAAAGAGAGCTAGGAAAGTGAAATAAAAAAGTCTGAAGTTGTAGGGGGGCTGAAAGAAGGATGAACCATTAGACCATAAAACCATAAGACATAGGAGCAGCATGGAGCCATTCAGCCCATCGAGTCTGCTCCACCATTCTATCTTGGTTGATTTGTTAACCCCCTGAACCCATTCTCCTGCATTCTCCCTGTAGCATTTGACTTCCTTACTAATCAAGAACCTATCAACTTCTGCTTTAAATATACCCAATAACTTGGCTTCCACAAATGTATTTCAGAGCAACACACATAAAAATTGCTGGTGAACGCAGCAGGCCAGGCAGCATCTATAGGAAGAGGTACAGTCGACGTTTCGGGCTGAGACCCTTCGTTCACCACCCTCTGCCATATTAGTTTAAACCACTCCCAACAGCTCTAGCAAACCTGCCAGCAAGAATATTGGTCCCCTTCAGATTCAAGAGCAACCTGTCCCTTTTGTACAGGTCACACCTGTCCCAGAAGAGGTCCCAATTATCCAGGAATCTGAATCCCTGCCCCTAGCTCCAATTCCTCAGCCACGTGTTTATCTGCAATTTCATTCTATTCCTATCCACCTGTGCGTGGCACAGGTAGCAATCCCAAGATTACTACCATTGAGGTTCTGTTTCTCAGCTTCCAACCTAACTCCCTGTACTCTGTTTTCAGGACCTCCTTCCTTTTTCTGCCTACGTCGTTGGTACCAATATGTGCCACGACTTCTGGCTGCTCACCCTCCCATGACAGGACATTGTGGATGTGTTCAGAAACATGGTGGACCCTGGCACCTGGGAGGCAAACTACCATCTGTGTTTCTTTTTCGTGTCCACAGAATTGCTTATCTGTCCCCCTGACTATGGAGTCCCCTATTACTGCTGCCATCCTCTTCTGTTCCCTACCCTTCTGAGGCACAGGGCCAGACTCAGTGCTAGAGGCATGGCTGCTGTTGTTCCCCCATGTAGCTCCCCATCCCCCCAACAGTACTCAGAATGGAGTAATTATTGTTGAAGGGGAAGGCCACAGGGGTGCTCTCCCTCCACTACCTGATGTTCTCCCTTCCCTCTCCTGACAGTCACCCATTTATCTCTCTCCGGTAGCCTTGGGGTGACTACATCCCTGTAGATCCTGTCTATTTCTGCTTTACTTTCCCTAACAAGCCGAAGGTCTTCGAGCTGCAGCTCCAGTTCCTTAACACAGTCTCTCAGGAACTGCATCTGGATGCACCTGGTGCAGATGTGGCCATCGGGGAGGCTGTTAGTCTCCTGGAAGTCCCACATCTGACACCCAGAACAGAACAGTGGCTCTGTGGACATACCCCCTATCCTCTCAAGAATTAAATAAGGAATAAGGAATGAACTTATCTGCTTAACTTGCCTCCAAAGAAGACAGAATCTGATGGGAGAGGACAGTGGACTATGGAAAGCAGGAAGGAGAAGGGGAACTAGAAGGAGGTGTTGCACAGGTGAGAAGAAACAACGGTGTGGAAGAGTTACCAGAATGATGAAGTGCCTCAGCCTGAAGGATTGGACTAGTGAGCACCGAGCTGAACTGAATATGATGCTTTTAATTTTGTGTTTTATTTTTTGTGTTTTCGCTTATTCTTTCTTGTTGCCATTTGTGCGATTTGTTTTTTTTTTGTGCGTGGGGGCATCGATGCTCTTGTTGCTGCCTGTGCAATTTGTCTTTTTGTGCGGGGTGGGGGTGTGTTGATGTTTTTCTTTGAACGGGTTCCATGGTTTTTTTTTGTTTCATGACTGTCTGTGGAGAAGATGAATCTCAGGATTGTATACTGCATACGTACTTTGATAATAAATGTACTTTTGAATCCTTACAGAGATGCTGCCTGACTTGCTGAGTTCCTCCCGCATTTTCTGTGTGTTGCTCAAGATTTCCAAAATGTGCAGAATCTCTTGTGTTTCTGCAAACATCAGTGAAAATGGGGTGAAACGAATTTCAATGAAATGGGTTAATATTCAGTCTGCTTCTGTAAATGCTGAGTTCAGTGGTTCAGAAACTGAGTTCAGTGGTTCAGAAAGTGCAACAGCAGGCTATAAAATCGTTACGTTGACAAATGAAATAATTCCAGATAAATACCCAGACACTGAGGATGCCAGTGTTAGAACTGTTTGGCAGCCATTTGTAAATTATGTTAGAGAGCAACTCCAAAAAAGGTATCAGGAGTGGTTTAGAATGCCATAAACGGATGTGGCAAAAAATAATGGGAAATCTGTAGTCTTACAAAAAGCAATGCATCTCTCATATAAAATGAAGAGGAATAGGGTGAATAGAGACACTACAAGGTCACAGCATAATCCTCAAGAGCAAATCTTCGGTATACCTAACTTTATCAGAGCTCTACATTGTTGGTGCTATTCTCTTTGAATTGAATTTTTTGTTCATGCAAATATCAGTACAGATGAAAAGTGCTTTGAGTTTTGGAAATAACATTCCTTCACAATTCAGAAATGTAGGAAATCTGTTTACATCCAGGTTTTATTCCCCTCCAGATGTTTTCTGAACAGCACACAAGTGACATATCTGTTGAGTCTTCTTTTCATTTTCTCACATTCTCACATTTGTTTTTTGACTGTGCCTGGGTAGATCAGTTCTGATCTCCTTGAGCGCCTGAACCCGAAACGTGATCTACAACCCAATGCCTGTAAGTCATTGAATGTCCCTCAGACACATTAGACTAGCTGCCCAGTTAAGAATGAGCTCTGCCATTCAGAAGGGCCCAGTGTTTATATTTTTTTCTGTTTGGTTGTCACTTCACCCTGGTTAAGGGTTCGGTGCCATCTGTTTCTCTGCACATGCCACTTCCAGTCAGAACTTTGTGGAGTGAGTCCAACTTCAGTGACTTAAAAGCACCAATATCCTGGGCTGTCACTCCTGTACTGAGGGTGATATCTTTCAAATGAATTATTATTACAGGGTCTGTCTTATTCCTATGAATATGTAAAGATCTTCTGGCTTCATTTTGTGGGACTGTAGAGAGCTTCCCATTGAATCACTGTGGCGGAAAGGGAGGCTATTTGGTTCATTGGAGGATTAAGCAATCCAGGCAATCCAGTTCCCTGGCTCCATTCCCAAAGTTCTCCAAATTTATTCTCCTCACACACCGACCCAATTTCTTTCATTGATCATCTCCATTTCCAACAGGTTCCCAATCATTTCTACTCACTGCATAAGAAGTTCTTCCACATTCTTCCTGGACTCTACGGACAAGGCATTTGGGCGCTGTCTAAACCTTTAAATCAAATTCCCTCAGTCTGTGTGCCAGTAGTGGAAGCAATCTTTGTCGTCTCTGTTTCAGAGGCCAATGTTAGGCTGTCTTTAAAGAGAGTGAACCCTCGCAAGGTGGGAGGTCCAGCTGGAGTACCTAGTAAGGCTCTGAAAACCTGTGCCAACCAACTAGCAGGAGTATTCAAGGACATTTTCAACCTCTCACTACTACGGGCGGAAGTTGCCACTTGCTTCAAAAAGGTAACATTTATACCAGTGCCTAAGAAGAATAGTGTGAGCTGCCTTAGTGACTATGGCCTTGTAGAATTCGCATCTACAGTGATGAAATGCTTTGAGAGGTTGCTCACGACTAGTCTGAACTACTGCCTCAGCAAGGACCTGGACCCATTGCAATTTGTGGCTAGGCATAGATCAAATTCCATCTGTAAATCTGTTGGCGATACAACCATTGTTGGTAGAATCTCAGGTGGTGATGAGGGGGCGTACTGGAGTGAGATATGCCAACTAGTGGAGTGGTGCCACAGCAACAACCTGGCACTTAACGTCAGTAAGACAAAAGAGTTGATTGTGGACTTAAGGAAGGGTAAGATGAAGGAACATATATCAATCCTCATAGAGGGATCAGAAGTGGAGAGACTGAGCAGTTTCAAGTTCCTGAGTGTCAAGGTCTCTGAGGATCTAACCTGGTCCCAACATATCGATGTAGTTATAGAGAAGGCAAGACAGCGGCTATACTTCATTAGGAGTTTGAAGAGATTTGGCATGTCAACAAATACACTCAAAAACTTCTACAGATGTGGTGGAGAGCATTCTGACAGGCTGCATCACTGTCTGGTATGGATGGGCTACTACACAGGACCGAAAGAAGCTGCAGAGGGTTGTAAATCTAGTCAGCTCCATCTTGGGCACTAGCCTACAAAGTACCCAGGACATCTTCAGGGAGCAGTGTCTCAGAAAGGCAGCATCCATTATTAAGGACCTCCAGCACCCAGGGCATGCCCTTTTCTCACTGTCACAATCAGGTAGGAGGTACAGAAGCCTGAAGGCACACACTCAGCGATTCAGGAACAGCTTCTTCCCCTCTGCCATCCGATTCCTAAATGGAAATTGAACCCTCAGACGCTACCTCACTTTTTTTAATATACAGTATTTCTGTTTTTTTGCACGATTTTTAATCTATTCAATATACATATACCGTAATTGATTTACTTATTATTTTTATTTTATTTTTTTCTTCTATATTATGTATTGTATTGAACTGCTGCTGCTAAGTTAACATATTTCACATCATGTGCCGGTAATAATAAACCTGATTCTGATTCTGATTCTGCATGTCTATTTTATCCAAACCTGTTATAATCTTCTACAACTCTGCCAATCTCTCCTCAATATCCCTTGCTTCAGGAAGAACAATCCCATCTTCTCCAAAAAGACCTTGCAATTAAAATCTTTCATCCCCTGAAATATTATGAAAAATTTACGCTTCACCCTTTGAACTATCTTCAAGTCCTTCCAAAATTGTGGTGACCAGACTATTGTTATAGTTTTGGTCTAATTAAAGCTCTGCAAAGTTTCGATATAACATCCCTGCTTTTGTACCCAATCCCATACCCTTTGTTTATAGAGCCCAATTATTCTCTCATTATGTCCGGCCAGGTTCCTAGATCTATATATTTGAACCCTCAAGTTCATCTATTCTGCCTCTCCCCAGATGCCAAAGAAATATCAATTGGCATTTCTCAGCATCATATCCCATCTGCCTATTCTCGGTATATGCCATCCAGCACCAGGAGTTCGACCCAAATTGTGACTGCATTCTTTTGCAAAAAGTTGGCATCACCTTCACCTTTGGCAATGTGGGCAAACTTTGAAATGTTACTCTGTATTCAATTATGCTTGGGGATCAATGTTGTCAGCAAAGCTCCACTGCTCAGGAGATCTTCCTCGATCAGTGTGTCTGGGCTCAAGTAGGAATAGTAAAGGCATCCGTTAGTCTTGCGAGACCATGGATCTGCGCCTGGAAATTCTTCACTCTCCAGGGCGCAGGCCTGGGCAAGGTTGTATGGGAAGACCAGCAGTTGCCCATGCTGCAAGTCTCCCCTCTCCACAACACCGATGTTGTCCTAGGGAAGGGCATTAGGACCCATACAGCTTGGCACCAGTGTCATCGCAGAGCACTGTGTGATTAAGTGCCTTGCTCAAAGACACAACACGTTCCTTCGGCTGGGGCTTGAACTCACGACCTTCAGATCGCTAGTCGAATGTCTTAACCACTTGGCCACATGCCCACATCAAGGAATTAGGAATGATGCTGGATCATTTACCATTACTTGTTCTTTTCTTTAGGCAACTTAGCTATATTTACACAATATTAACACTGACCACCCCCCCCCCCCCAAGCCTCACTTGTGTCAATCAATCTTTTAAGTGGTTCACAAGACTTTTGCTTGAAAAGTTTACCTTGGATATCCTCCCCCTTGGCCTGGCCAAAACTTATGTTTAAATTAGTATCCATTAAAACATAATTATCTGGTCTTTAGCACTTTGCTATTTGTAGGATGTTGCTAATATATGCTGTCTATAAAAGCTTAGGCATTCTAGAAGAGACACAACTTAGGAATGGAAATTCTTTTTTTTTAATTATGAGAAAGGGGGAAACCACAACTGACTTGTACATGATCACACAGACTTATGGACATTGAGTAAGAATGGATGTAATTCAACTGTGTTGTTCCTACAAATAAACAGAACTATACTCATCTCAGTCACAATTGAGGGACGGCTTAACATTTCAATATTAGTTATGTTCCTTAAAATAATTTTGGAAGAAGCACCAATGGAGAACATAAACTCAAGGTATTCTGCAGATGCTGCAAATCTTGAGCAGTCCTGATAAAGGACCTTGGCCCGAAACAACTCCACTATTTATTCCCCTCCATAGATGCTGTCTGACTCAGTGAGTTCTTCCAGCAATAATGGAGGATTTTTTTTTCATTAAAGCTAGTATAGTGTTTAACCAAAAAAAAACAAATTGCAGCAATTACTGAATGTAGATTTTCTCCCTTACCTATGAGAGATTTGCAGCTTTGGGCTAAGTTGGAGAACCTGGTGTTCACTGTAGTGCAGAGCAGGCTGAGAAATTTAGTAGAGGCATTCAATATCATAATGACTTTGGATGGCTCCAGACTGAAGATTAGCTGAGTTTGGCAGAAGAACCGGACGCTTGGATGCATTGTTGCCTTGCACGTGGTTAGGATTTGAAACAAATTTCTTGATGTTCAGTGGTAATTTTAAAAAGGAAATTGGAGAAATGCTTGAAAATAATCAGGTCTATGAGCGGAAAGTGGGAGTAGCCAGTTTGCTCTTTAAAACAACATACACAGACTGAATGGGATGAAAGACCTCTTGTATTGAACTATTTTCTAATACTGTAGAGTGAAAGTTTATTTTTAAATCCAAGTCAAATGAGACAAAACTAAAGGACAATGTATCTCTTGTCCATAAAATGCAGGTTTCATTCCATGCATAGAAAAAACTCAAAATTGAGATTTGAGATCATTTTCTTAGCATGAATCATATCTTTGTTTATTTTGAGTTGTGATAGATGCATTGCAGTGCTGGGAATAGGTATCTAAAGCAAGATGAATGTCTGTTTCCTTCCCTCCTCTAAAAACAAAGGCATTTTTTAAAGTTATGGCTGACAGATTATCACCATGATGTGGCAAAAGACAACAGCAAGCCAATGTATGTTCCACATTCCCTCATTCAACACACCTTGGAGCTCACAGCATTCTCAGCGTACCTTTTAATGATAGAATCGACATTCTGACTCTAAACTGCAATATATAAAGCGTATGATCCTCCTCTCTGATAACCTGTGCTCTCTGTCACCATTTACACTACGTAAGCTTCCAAATTTAGAAGATTGAAAACTGCACTCCAAGTTATTGATGACAATTTCATAAATGTCCAGAGAATTCCCCTTCCCATCTTATCTGGAAATATACAATGTTCCTTCATCACTGATTGGAACTCCTTGCTGTACAGCACCGTTGGTGTATTTCACCGGGCAACTCACCGTCACCATGTCTCTGGCACTTGGGCCTTGTCAGTAAATACTGATCTTGCCAACAATAGCCATGTCCCATAAGATGAAAAATAAACTATTAAAAATGACACACTTAACTTTGAGCCGCTACAGATAGAATTAATTTTCACCAGAAATCTGTAATGAGGGAGTGTACTGTAGCATCAAAATGCAGGGCTAAGATGGTACACAAGCCTTTACTGAAAGAGTTGTGAATGTCTGCTTTTCTCTGTTCAAGAGGGCTGTCAATACTTGCTTGTTAAGTACACGTAAGGCTGAAATCAATAGGCTTTCGTCTCAGAAGAAATCCAAGGGTATGAGTGGGAATCTGGGATTAAGGTAGACAATAAATGACATATATACAGATAGGTGCCAGAAAAGGGCCAGTAACATCATGAAGGATCTCACCCACCCTGCTCATGGACTGTTTGTCCCACTCCCATCAGGGAGGAGGCTACCTAGCATCCACGCCAGGACCTGTCATGGTCCAGTCCGTGAAATCTGCATTCCGGTTCACGGTCCGGTCTGTGGACTCAGGACTCCAGGTCTTCCAGGTCTTCCAGGTCTTCCAGCTGTCCCTTGTTTGAGTTAATCATAGGCACCTGATTCCCATCTTTGGGCTTGCAATATAAGTAGGCTTGGGATTGAATGTGGGCTGTTGGTTTGTCTTGTCAGTTCCCCTGGGAGCAACCTGCTGGGTGAAGGCTAGAGTGGCCACTTGTCATCTTTAGGCTGTGTTGGAGAACCGTTGCTTCATGGAGGCTTGCTGTCAGTAGTTGGAGCTGTATTTGTGGTATGGATTCAGCTGTTTCCTGGGCCAGCTGAGTGGCTGCTAGCCACTCCAAGCTAGGTAGGGATCTGGTTGTTTCTGTAGCCAGCTGAGCTTGCTGGCTGAACTGAGGCTCAGAGCTACCCCGGAGCAGAAATGGAACTGTCTGTTGTTCTTTGGTGTTTGTCTCTTCTTGTCCTTGCCTTTGTGGGGTAAGTCAGGCTGTTTTGCTGTTGCCCTGTGGGTGGAATCTCTCTTGTCCTCGCCTCTGTGGGGTAAATCAGGCTGTTCTGCTGTTGCCCTGTGAGGGGATCTGTCTTGTCCTTGCCTCTGTGGGGTAAGTCAGGCTGTTCTGCTGTTACCCTGTGGGGGGGGGACCTGTCTTGTCTTGTCCTCGCCTCTGTTGGGTAAGTCTGGCCGTTCTGCCGTTACCTGACGGACGGACCTGTCCTACCTTGGTGTGAAGATGAAGTTGAGTTCCGGCTTGTCTTAGGATAAGTCCTGGCTCTATGTCTATGTTCTGTCCTGTCTCATGTTAGTGTCGTGTTAAAGATGAGTCCTGGCTTGTCGAAGGATAAGTGCCGGCTCTATGTTGCTGTTCGGTTCCTAGTCTGTCTCTGAGCTCCAAGAACCCAAGCCTCGACGATCCCGCAGCCAAGCTCAAGACTCAAGAACCCTAGCCTCGATGATCCTGCAGCCAAGCTCAAGACCCCAGCCTCAAGCCTCAAGCCTCAAGAGCTAAGACCCCAGCCTGTCTCCAAGCTCAGGCCTCTAGACCGCAGCCATGTCCTGTCCTTGCCTGGTTCCGGGGTCCGAGTGTGAGACAAGACCCAGGTTCTGGGTCCTTGTCCAGTCTTGGGCTCGGGGTCCAAGCCTTGTCCCCTAGTCCATGCTTCCTAGTCCTGGTCCTGCTTTCCCTAGCCCTAGTCTGCGTTCTTGTCCCTGCTCCTTGCCTGTATCCTGTCACATCCCTACTCCAGTCAAGACCTGTTCCTTGTACTTCAGTGCCTGTGTCTTGCATTTGGGTCCGTTCCCAGCACCCCATTGTGACAGGACCACCAGATTCAAAAACCATTACTTTCCCCAGGCAGTAAGGCTGATCATCACCACCCCACCCAACCATCACTATGTTATCGTTTCCTGTCAGTCACCTTATGTGCAGACACTCCTGTGCCTGGTATCATTTTATGGACATACAATCAATCTATGGATATAAGCTACCTATGTATTTATATTTATTATATTTTAATATTTAATATTACTGTGTTCTTTATCTGAATTGTGTTTTTTTTTGTTTTTTTTGTTCTGCATCGGATCCAGAGTAACAATTATTTCATTCTCCTTTGCATTATGGTACTGGAAATTAGATTAAACAATCTTGAATCTTACTGAATGATGGAGTAGTCTAGAGAGGTGCATGGTCTGCTGCTTCTACTTGTGTTCTCAAACAATTAAAACTGAGCTTCAGAAGCATATACTGAGCCACGGCTGGAGGGCATGAGTAGTAAGAAAAGACTGAATGTTGGGATTTTATTCCTTGGAATGTAGAAGATTGAATGGATATTTGATAGAAGTATACAAAATTATGGGGGAACAGAGGGTAAATGCAAGCAGGTTGTTTCCACTGAGGTTGGATGGGGTCTGAGGTCTGAGCTAGAGGTCATGAGTTAAGGGTGAAAGGTGAAAAGTTTAAGGGGAATATGAGGGGAAACTTCTTCACTCAGAGGGTCTTGTGAGAATGTGGAGTAAGCTGCCAGCTCAAGTGGTGCATGTGAGCTCGAGTTCAACGTTTAGGAAAAAGTTCGGATAGATACATGGATGGCAGGGGTATAGACAGCTGTGGTCCAGGTGCTGGTCGATGGACTAGGCACCTTAAATGGTTTGGCTTGGACTAGATAGGCTAATGGGCCTGTTTCTGTGCATTACTTTCCTTTATAGTGGAGGTGATTTATGGAGTTTAACATAACTATCCTAAGTTTTATCAGACTCCAGAGTCCAATATTACCATTGACATGTAGAGTTCAGAAGGATAAATCATCGGCAGGAACACTTGATCCATTACTCCTTTCAAAGAGCAATCAATTTGATCTCACTCCCTCCCCTATTCCTCATAGCTTTGGGTATTTTTTCTTCTGAGGTATTTATGCAATTCCATCTCTTTCACTGTTATTAAGCCTACTTCCACTACACTCACAAGCAGAACAACATTCTAGAGCGATACACCTCATTGTATTTCCTCATTTTACCACTGGCTATGAAGCCAATTATGTGTTTTGGGCTGATATCTGATGTACTTCAGGCAAGATGAAGAGAGTCTAGTTAGGGAACCAATTTGATGAGTCTACCTTTCAAAAGTGTACTTGTTTTGAACCAAATAAATTTGGAGGGAAAATCTACATGGAACACTTCCACTGCATTTCATACCATTGACCAACACCTTGTAAGTGGGATAAGTCAGGGAAACAGTGAAATTGTTTCATTGATTTCTGAAACACACAAAATTTGTACAGCACTTTCAATAGCAAGACACCCCAAGTATTTCACAGGAGGTTCAGCAAATGCATTAAGCCACTTAAGGAATCAAAACAAAATGAAGCAAAGGGAAAGGAGCTCTTCTCCCAGGCAGCTAATCTGATTAATCATTCTAATGAATGATTAGTCAGTGGTCACCACTGACCACTCACCCTCTCTGTCTGTTACCCCATTACTACACTGCAAATACTTTAAACCACTTTTTATAATGCTGTTTACATTGTGAATACATGCTGATATTTATGTATTTATGCACATTTTATTCCATATCCATACCTTAGCCTCTAACTTTAATTTTTATATAATTATTTATACCTTATAATTGTTGAATAGTGCTTTTTTTGCATGTCACACCTCAACCAACACCATAGCAAATTTCTAAAACATGTAATATCCAAAATGTGGCAAGTAAAGTTGATTCTTGATTTTAGACACGTAACCTCATGAGTGTCACAGTTAGGGGACCTGCTGCCTCACAGTGCTAGAGACCTGAGTTGACTCCTGACCTTGAGTACTGGCTGTGTGGAGTCTGCTTGTTCTTCATGTGGCTACATGAGTTACCTCCAGGTGCTGGAGCTAATAGGTAAATTGCACTGAGTTTGCAGCCAAGATCAGTGGGGGGAGTCATTGGGAATATTGGGAGAATGAAAATCAGGTTAATGAAGGTCTAATGTATAGACCATAAAACCATAAGACAGAGGAGCAGATGTCAGCCATTTGACCCATCGAGTCTGCTCTGCCATTCCATCATGAGCTGATCCAACCTCCCATTTAGTCCCACTCCCCTGCTTTCTCACCATAACTTTTGATGCCCTGGCTACTCAGATACCTATCAATCTCTGCCTTAAATACACCCAATGACTTGATCTCCACTGCTGCCCGTGGCAACAAACTCCACAGATTCACCACCTTCTGGCTGAAAAAATTTCTTTGCATCTCTGTTCTGAGTGGGCACCCTCCAATCCTTAAGTCATGACCTCTTGTACTGGACTCCCCTACCATGGGAAACAACTTTGCCACATCCACTCTGTCCATGCCTTTCAACATTCGAAATGTCCCTATGAGGTCCCCCCCATTCTTCTAAACACCAAGGAATACAGTCCAAGAGCGATCAAATGTTCCTCATATGTTAACCCTCTCATTCCTGGAATCATTCTAGTTAATCTTCTCTGAGCCCTCTCCAACGTCAGCACATCCTTTCTTAAATAAGGAGCCCAAAATTGGTGGGCAGTCTGGATGAACTGAAGGACCTCTCCCTATGACTGAAAGTCTAAATGCTGAAGGAAATACTGGAGGGGGGGGTAAGGTCATGAAGACAATTGAAAACAGGGGTGAGAATTTTATAGTTGAAGTATTGCCCAGATGAACAAAGAGGTGAATACTAAATTTTAAAAACACCAACTGTGAAGAGAAGCTAAATACATATAAACCACAACTTCAACTAAAATTAAACATTTAGATCCAAGCAACAGTTTCTTAAAAAAAAAAAGAATGAGTTAGATGTAAAGTTGATATGAAACCCTTTACATCATTCACTATCATTGAATATAACTCCTCTTCCACCCACAACCTTCCCAAAATTCCTTAGTGCAACTGTTAATTCCAATTGTGAGTAATGTTTTTTTTTGTTTTCAAACTATCTGCAAGGAAAGGATTGTGATGGTCCTGTTATCATGTTGCCCTGATTTTAGCATGTATTTCTTCATGTCAATGCATCTACTTTGTTTGTACATCCCTGTCTGTATATGTTCAGCATGCTAGGTAGCTGTCGGTAGAAATTCAGGATTGTTGAAATTTGGATAATTCCCCCCATATACATTATTGTTATTTATCACAAAATATTTTCTTTGAGCAGACTCCTGCCCGCTGTACCCCCAAGTTGCATGGCTGTGCAGTAACTGAAATACTCCTGTGCACATAGCCTTTGTTGCCATGCAGCTGAAATTGAATACAGCAAGAAAAATGTTATGAAACATGAAAGTTTTCATTGTTGTATTGTATTTCATTATACCCATCAATTAATATATAAAATCAAAAGGACTGTATGTGATTTTTTTCAGTTTTCATTTTAAATATTAATAGTAGGCATTCAACAAAAAAAAATTAGTGCTGCGTAGTTTTCAGGCCGTGTAAAAATTTCCTGCTCAGAGCAACAGTTAGTCCACGCAGCTGTTTTAATAAAAAAAAAATTAGAGGGAATATTTCCCCTGCACCAGATGAACAAAAGTGTATGCACATTATGAATGGAATGTTGTATGACTCAGGGCAATTACTCCATATTCACCGCTCAAGATTTCCTGAAAGCAGCGTAGAATGATCACTTAATGCCCCTGATTTCTCCAGTGGCCAGAAAAACATGTTGCTAACAAACCACATTTTTCAAACTGAACTAAGAGTTGTTTATTTAAAGGAAGAAGGACAGAGGCAAGTTCAAAGAGCAGATGAAAGAACAGGATTTTACATAGCTTTCATTGGCAATTTCAAATGTTTTTCAGAGACCTAGATTAACAAAATCAAACTAATGGAGGACCGAAGAGATTTGGGATCCACCTACATGCATGATTAAGATGTCATTGATAGGAAAAGAAAATAAGAAGCAAAGTTAATGAAATGCTGATTTTTATTCCTAGGGCATGTATAATTTCAGTCTACGGCAATCTGGTTAACTCTTAACTTTCCGTCACATAAGTACCAGCATTGTCCTGTATCCTGGTATTGAATTGAAAAACTAAGTTAGGAAACACTTCTACAGGTACAGGCCAGTTGAAGTATGGAAGTAATTTCCACAAATGACAACTCCTCTTTTTTCAATTGTTATCTTTAATAACTAAGGATCTTAATGTACTTTATACAAAAGCAGGATTATGGATTTGGGTCAGCGATCAATTGTACTGAATGGCAGAAAGGATCAAGTGGTTAAGAAGCTGCAACCACTTGTCGCAGGCCAGGTATCCTGCAGAAAGGGACTTGCCCTCTGCCTGACCAAATTCTTTCCGTCATTAATTAGGTACAGGTTAGAAGAGTGATGAAGTACTTCTGACTTCTGTGGATGAGAGTACCTCCAAGCGTACGACTCCATCCCAGACAAGGTGCCCTGCTTTTTGACATCCTATCCATTGCTCAAAAGGAATACACCACCTACCACTGGCAACCATGACAATGCGTGTCCCATTTACAAAATGAGTTACAACCATTTAGTAGGGTCTTGCCTTGCCTTACAAGGCGCGAAACGAAAGACTGTGTGGCGCACCACTCCTCACACAGACAGTAGGTGGCCGTAGACTCACAAAGAGTTCATCCGCCCTTTGACAGGTTTTGTTTTTAGTCCTGCTGGGTGCCTACACACCCTCCTCCCTGGTTAACCGAAGTGCACCAGGGGGTGAGCCGATTGAGTGGCCGACAACCTGACCCGAGACAGGTGGTACTGGGCTACGTGGTACCTGTAGCAAGGCAAGGCCCTGACCTGACTATGAAGTAGTAGTATTTAGTAGGGTCCCTGCAAACCCAAGATTAGCACAATACAGAAAGACAAAAAAGGCGACATACAGTATAAACACTACCACCTCCAAATAACATGCTGTTTTGACTTAGAAATAAATCGGTGTTCATCCATTGGCACTAGATCCAAATACAGGAACTCATTCCAATTAGCATTGTGAGAGTAACTGCTCTTGAACATCTGCATAGTTCACTACTAACGCAGATAATGATTAGTTTTATTTGCCACATGGGCATTGAAACATTGAAACATACTGCGAAAAACCTTGTTTCTGCATCAACCATCAATACAATCCAAGGATTCTGCTGGGGGTAGACCGCAAGAGCCGCCATACTTCCAGCACCAACATAGCACGCCCCCAACTTACTAACCCTAACTGTACATCTTTGGAATGTGGGAGGAAACCAGAGGAAACCCACATGGTCACGGGGAGAACGTACTGTTATGTACCCCGTAACTGGGTTGCCAAACCAGCAGAAGTGGAGTGCTCGTTGGAGTCTGTGACTACTAGGAACTAATAAAGTTTTATTAAAGAAATAATACAGTACACTACTCGCAAGGATATAAATGTACCAGGTTAGCAATGATAATACACAAATAGGTTAATAGGAATCAACCAAGCTCTATCGCAGTCTAGGGGTAAAATGATCCGTCTTAAGTGAAGCAGAGTTCAGTTCAGTTTAGTGCAGTTCGAAGTAATCGCTGTTGTACTGTTGGGGAGAAAGAGAGAGAGAATGAGAGATGCAGTTGGTTTCAGGCAGACCTTTTGATGTCTTATAATCCCGCTGTGGTCACTGACTGTGACCCCTCTGTTCCGGATATGATCGTTCTTCCGCGGTGAACCCGGCACCCAGGCAAGGGCGGACACACACCCCAGGTTCCCACCGATCGTACCTTTACACCCTGTGAGCCTCTTGACCAATTCCCGCGAACCGGTCCTCCAAACTCTCACCAACTTGTGGGGGCACACTGCTCTTTCCAGGGTCTCGTGGCGTCCCGTGCCTTAGCAAACCTCTTTTTATCCCCCTGCTGGGGTATCATCTGTCCATCAAACTTCAAACAGTTCAGGTTCAAAGCAAACGGTCTGTCAATATCTGAATTGTGTTTCTTTCTTGTTAATCTCTCTCTTCTCTCTTATTAGCATTTTGAATGTTTCTCCATTGTCTTCCATTATCTCTCTCATTAGCATCATCCATCCGGTAGCTCTGCTTGGCATCACACATGACAGTACAAACTCCTTACAGACAGAGGCGGGAATGGAACCCTGAGCAGTGATTGCTGGTTGCTGTAAAACAAGGCGCTAACTGCTACACTACTGATTCAACTCAATGATAAAAGAGGATAAGCAATAACTGCTGGCCTTACAAACAACACACACATCCAACATATCAATGTAAGCTGGTCATGTAGAAGACAGGAGGATTATCATTCCATCTGGTTTCAATACAAAGCAAAACTGGGTGGCCAATTTTAGGTCAGAATTTACTTAGGAATGAACCTAGAAATTGTTGGCCTTTTTTAGTTTCAAAAGATCTAATAAATACTATCAGTAAAACAAAGGAAATTTACTGCTTCATTTGATGCTTTAATGAATATAATCTATCTTAAGCATGTGTTTTCATAATTTTTCCAAAGCTCTGACAAACTGGAGCCTGAAGACTGACACTCAATGATTTAGGGCAATACGCTTAAAATGCTCGAGGAGCTCAGCAAGCCAGGCAGCTTCTGTGGAAAAAAAGTACAGTTGATGTTTCGGCCTAAAAAGTCAACGGTACTTTATTCCATAGGTGCTGCCTGGCCTGCTAAGTTTATCCAGCATTTTGTGTGTGTTGCTTGGATTTCCAGCATCTGCAGATTTTCTCTTGTTTGTTTACAATGATTTAGGAACAGCTTCTTTCCTGCCGCTGTCAGATTTCTGTTCAGTCCGTGAAACTGAACACTATTTTGTTATCCCAATGCAACTCCCTTGTCCATTCATTCCTCCTCACTGGTCTCCCTCCTGGCACTTATCCCTACAAGTGGAACAAATGCTGCTCCTGCCCCTGCGTCTCCTCCCTCACCACCATTCAGGGATCCAAACAGTCCTTCCAGGTGAGGCGACACTTCACTTGTGAGGCTACTGGGGTCATCTACTGTATCCGGTGCTCTCGATGTGGCATCCTGTATATCGGTGAGACCCAACATAGATTGGGAGACCGTTTCGCTGAACACCTATACTCCGTCCGCCACTAAAAGCAAAATCTCCCAGTAGCCACCCATTTCAATTTCACTTCCCATTCCTATTCTGATATGTCAGTCCATGGCCTCCTCTACTGTCATGATGAGGCTACACTCAAGTTGGAGGAACAGCACCTTATATTCCATCTGGGTAGCCTCCAACCTGATAGCATGAACATCGATTTCTTGAACTTCTAGTAACTCTCCCCCCCCCCCCCCACCTTCACCATTCACCATTCCCCATTCCCATTTCCCTCATTCACTTTATTTCCTTACTTACCCGTCACCTCCCTCTGGTGCTCCTCCCCCTTTTCTTTCTTCCATGGCCTTCTGCCCTCTCCTATCCAGCCCTTTATCTCTTTCACCAATCTACTTCCTAGCTCTTTACTTCACCCAAGCCCCCCTCCAGGTTTCACCTATCACCTTGTGTTTCTTCCTTCCCTCCCCCACCTTCCGAATCTGACTCCTCGTCTTTTCTTTCTCCAGTTGTGATGAAAGGTCTCAGCCTGAAACGTCGACTGTACTCTTTTCCATAGATGCTGCCTGGCCTGCTGAGTTCCTCCAGCATTTTGCGTGTGTTGCTTGGATTTCCGGCATCTGCAGATTTTCTCTTGGTGTGTTTTGGACTACTTTGTTATTCTGTTTCTTTTGCATTATTTATTTATTTTGTAGTTTAACGTAGTTCTTATGTATTTGCAGTCTACTGCTGCCATAAAACAACAAATGTTATGACATAAGTGATAATTCTGATTTTATGCTCCTTTGACACATAGTCATATTAAACCTACTGTCTTTCAAACTCCTTCAACTAAATTCAGAAACACTTTTTAATATGCATCTAAAACTATCTGAAATCATATGAGCAGAAACAGCTATAAACTTCAGAGTGAATTAAATGTTTTCCATGTCTCAAAAACTCCTATTATCAAACCTTGCTTCTCCTAAAACGATTTCACTTCTCAAATGCTATTTATTAATGCAATGTTATGAACCGGGAACAACATTGTGAAGCCTTTCATTTTGTTTACTAGATGCTGCAATTTTGCAGATGCACTTTTTAAACATGCCTCTTCTAGATGGTGGACTATCTATATTGTAAACATTAGACTAATTTATTGTACATGAAATTTATAAATAATATTACATTTACAATGAGTTTCAGTTTACAGTATTTCATAGAAAGGCTTCATAAAATGGGCAACAGCAGAGCAAGCCATGTCAGTAGTGCTTGTGGTTAAATACACGAAAATCCCTGAAACGAGTGGGGATTTTTGCCATCTTACCTTTAATTTCCTTCACTGAGGATCATCACCTTGTCGTGGCTTCTGAGTTCTTGAGATCCTTAAGGCATTGTCATTTGGACCTTAGCTCCTGCGAGGGTCACCCATGGTGGTAGGTCAAGGGGGAGGATCCAGGCAAAGAGCGATCCAGTGGTGGAGCTGGCAGAGGATGGTGACACATCACAACACTGTGAAGACCGAAGAGGGCTGCAGCAGTGAAGGGTCTCGAGTTGTCTTGCATTCCACCCCACCGGACTCTGACCCCGGTTCTGACCAGAACCATGTGGTGGCTGCCCGTGCATCAGATTCCTCACGTCAAACTAAATCATACATAGGCATTTCCATCCAGGGAATGATCTCTTAGGAGAACACCATGCTCAACTCAAGTGATAACACAATTACTACCTCTAATTTTCTCTCCAGAATTTAACCCACTGAAATATGTTCCATCTTGACAGGTTGAAGAGATTTGTGCATTTTTGCTTTGGAAGGAAAGGATACAGTTGTAGAGGATTCTAGTTAGTTGACTGAGTGAAAAGCTTTGGGTTAATGTCCTGCTCCAAGCATAAGTGCTGAAATCCAGTAGTGTGTCAAAAGGGGTCACACTCTTTGAATTAGATTTTAGCTTAAGTTCGTTCCTGTCTTCCTTTGAGGTGAACATAAAGTATACCAGACAACATGATTGTGAATGGAAAAAAAAGGAGTTATTCTTGTAGTGTCTTGGACAGTATTTATCCTTCACTTAAAGTCACTGAAACCGATCATCTGGTTTCAACCGATCATCTGGTTTCAACCAATCATCACACTGCTTGCTATACACAAACTGGCTGCTATGTTTCCTACATAAAACAGTGGTCAGATTTCAGAAGAAGTAATTTTCTGTGAAGTTCCTTGAAACATGCTGAGGTCATGACAGGTTTCTGCAGATATGTACTGGAAATGGTATGTGGAGAAAATGCTTCCACACAGGAGGATTCATCAGCTGCCACAGAGAAGTAATCACTCTGTCTTGCAATGTCAGCTGCTACAGTGTGGAGCATAAGAAATGATCCAGCCAGAGAGCCTGGACTGTTTCAAAAGGAAATTCGACAATTGCATTTGAGAAAAGAGAATCTGATGAAGGGCTAAAATAAAGGAGATTCCTATGAGGCTGGACTGTGTGTTTCTATACTGTATGTCTTTCATAGATTATTAATTCAAGAAATCTAACCACCAATGGTAATATCAGCCTCTGTTGTCAGATTTCCAGCATCTGTAGTTTTGATTTTTAGCATTTGTTGTGCATCCTAAAGTCTCTTAAACCCAATAGGCCACTTCAATTGCCAGGCAATGATAGTGGTTTCCCAATCCCAAAATAATTTAATGACAGTTCTATCAAGATCTAACTAACAAATTAAATGATTAACATTTTAAAGCTCTTGGCTGCTCTGATAGGATTTGAACTCATGTCTCCACTACATTGATCAAAGATGTTGGATTATTTTACTCAGGGTGTTGGCATTGGCATGATGTACTGTATGTAGTAAATAGGTTGGAGCTGGACCTGGTCCACTGCCTGCAGTAACTGCACTCCCAACTTTCCCTGAGTGGGATGGACAGGGTCTGTCTCACTGGCCCTGTGTGTTCATCAATTCAGGAGTGAGGTCTGAATGGCAGTGAAATATGGAGGTTCCGTGCTTGAAACACTCTGATAACCCCACTGCTGGCAACAGAACTTTGTCACTTTAATACTTCAGGTGCCTTTTATATATAGACATTTAAAATATTTAAAAAATTTAAGTAAACAATTATAAAAATTGTTTTGAAAATTTTAAAGTAAAATGTAATGCCTTCGTTAGTCAACATAAAAGTTGGGATGTCATGTTGCAGCTGTACAAAACTTTAGCCAAGCCACATTTTCAGAATAGTGTTCAGTTATGGTTGTTGCATTATACCAGATACAGAAGCTTCACAAACAGATGCAGAAGAGGATCTCCAGGACGTTCCTTGATCTCACTTTCAAGAACTCTTCATTTCATGTTTTTGATGTTTATTTCTTATTTTTGTATAATTAGTTTTCTTAATTTATTTTTGTATCTGCACCGTTTGTTGTCTTCTGCACACTGGTTGTCCGCTCTGTTCTGCAGCCTTTCATTTATTCTCTTATAGTTGTTGGATTTATTGAGTATGCCCACAAGAAAATTAATCTCAGGATGTATATCATGACATGTATGTACTTTGATAATAAATTTCCTTTGAACTTTGGGATTAGAAAGTACTAGCTATAACGAAAGATTAGACAAACTTGTATTGCGTTGGAGAATGAGGAGGTGACTTGATAGAAATATAAAGGCATTGAAAGAGCAGACAGTCAGAGTCTTTTTCCCTCAGGATAAAAATGTCATAGACTAAAGATATATCTTAAAGATGAGAGGGAGAAAGTTCACTGGAGATTTACATTCTTTTCCACACAGAAAATGGTAGATGCTTAGAACATGCAGCCATGGAAATGGTGAAAGCAGATAGGACAGTCAACTTTCAGAGGCATTTGGAAAGACACATGAACGGAAAGGGAATTGGGAGTTATAGATGACATGAAGCTAGATATACACTACAGTTTAAATTAGCATCATAATCTGCACAGACATCATGGGCCAATGCTCATATATGTTCTATGATGTTGTACTACGTCCAAATAAGGTTAAAAAAGGAAAACATAAAATTTAACACTTAAAGGCCACTTAGAGATCATTAAAAATCTTGAAGCAAGATAATTTAAAACCAAGAGCAATACCATCTTAAACAAAAGAGATTCTGCAGATGCTGGAAATCTTGAGCAACGTGCACAGAATTCTGGAGGAACTCAGCAGGTCAGGCAGCATCTATGGAGGGGAATGAACAGACAACGTTTCAGGCCAGGACCCTTCATCAAGACTCATGATATATTTTATTAGTGTTTATTTACTTATTTAGAAATACAGTATGGTAACGGACACTTCTGGCCCAACGAATCTGTGCTGCCCGATTACACCAATGTGACTAATTAACCTACTAACCCACCTTTGGACTGTGGGAGGAAACTGGAGCACCTGGAGGAAACCCACGTGATCAGGAGGAGAACATACAAGCTTCTTACAGACAGTGACGCAACTGAATCTGAGTTACTGATGAAAGTTCTCAGCCTGAAATGTCAACTGCTTATTCTTCATAGACGCTGCTTGACTTTTGCATGTGCTGAGCATCCTCATCTCCTTTCCTGGCCATGCACTTATTGAAATCTGCAGGCCTTCAGATCCTGTACCCAGGGGAAATCCAACATATCTAGGCCATGGAAGCCAAGAAACTAACAGATTTCAGCCTCCAAATCTGTCCACATGCTTGGGACTCAGTACATTCGTGCAAACATGCAAATTGCTTCAGATCAAGTGGCTGAATGCCAGCAATTCCATTTGGTACTGACTTTGTCAGCCAGGGTTACTCATCCAATAGAAATTCCACTGAGGAAATTGAGTATAAAATTAGAGTAATTTCTGTCCATAATGTTTTGTAGTTTCTCTGCAAACAGGCCACATGTTGCTAAGGGGATATTTTTGATTCAAGACATCGCTGGCCAGGCTGTACTCTGTTAACAGCGGATTCACCTAGAGATCTGCCACGTTATCAATAGCAGGATGGTGTTCTGCATTTTCAAATCTATGTGAGATGTGGTCTAAATATATACACCCGAAGAAGAAAGAGAAGAAACGGGAGCAGTGATAGGCCGTACAGCCCCGTATGCCTGTTCCCTGAAGAGTATTGATAGTGGCTGGGGACACTGTTTATAAATTGCCAATACCCATCAGAGACTGTCTGCCTGGCGTAACCAAGACTTGCGATGTGCTCCGACTTCTCAAGTGTGCATCCATCACCTGCTCCCTTGGCTTCAGTGACCCTGATCAGAGGGTGAAGCAGGTCCTGCACCTTGCCCAGGGGTGACCTGCGGGCTAGTGAAGGAGTGCCTTACACCTCCTGCTGCTTGACTGCGCTATCGACCATTGCTTCTATCACTTTGCTGTTGACTGAGAGTAGACTAATGGGTCAATAACTGGCCAGTTTGTATGCCCTGCGTCTTGTGGACAGGATGTATTTGGTCAATCTTTCACATAGCTGGGGAGATGCCAGTGTTGTAGCTGTGCTGAAAAAGCAAGGGTCAAGTTCCGGAGCGCAAGTCTTTTGTACATGTGCCAGAATGCAGGAAATTCCGAAAGTTCATTTCCAACTTTGTGTTAAATGGCCAAACTTCATTCCTGACACTCTGCTCCCAGTTACTGACTCATCACTGAGAGGATCATAGTGGTTAGTATATCGCTATTACAGCGCTAGAGATCTGGGTTCAATTCTACTGCTGACTGTACGGAGTTTGTACATTCTCCCTATGATCATGTGGGTTTCTTCAAGGATGCTCCAGCTTCCTCACCCATTCCAAAAAGATACAGTTTAGTAGGTTAATTGGTCACATGGGTGTAATTGGGCTGGAAGGACCTGTCACTGTGCTGTATCTCTAAATAAAATAAAGCCTCTTCTTAAGTATTGTGAATCCTTCACTGAACCTCAACACGATCATTTCTGATTCTTCTAACATTCAGTGATGTGACTGATCTTCCTCAACCATTCTTTACAGGACAGCCGCCTTAGCCAGGGAATTCACACTGCACCAACTCTAAGGCAATATGTCGGTCTCCAGATCTGGGCACTGAAACTGTACTTGGTATTCCGATGTATCCTCAATAAGGCCATTTGCAATCCCAGCTAAACCTCATTCATTTTATCCTCCAACAGAACTTTTGTAATATTGCCATTGGAACTTTTATACCTAACCGAGAGACAGGGTCCCATAAGACCACAGAACACAGGAGCAGGGTGTGATCATTCAGCTCATTAAGTTTGCTCCACCATTCGATCATGGCTGATTTATTTTCCCTTTTAAACCCATTCTTCTCCATTCTCCTTGTAACCTTTGATACCCTTACTAACCAAAAAAAACTATCAACCTTTGCTTTAAATGTACCCAATGATTTGACCTCTACAGCCATCTGGGGCAATAAGTTCCAGAGATTCACAATCCCCTGGCTAGAGAAATTCCTCCTTGTATCTTTTCCAAAGGGATGTAATTCCATTATGAGGCTGTGCCCTCTGTTCCTAGATTCATTCAATATTGGAAACATTCTCTCCATGTCAAGTCTAACTAGGTCTCAGTTCAATGTCTCATTCAGAAGATGATATATGAAACATAGTGACACTGGCCATGTCATTCTATGTTTTGTGCCCAGCTCCTCAGAGTGGAATTTGAACTTGGAATCTTTTAATTCAGAGGCAAGGGGGCTACCCACTGAGCCACAATGGCTAAAACAGAATCATACAATAGGAAATTGAATGAATCCTAATGCTATTTTACAGGAACAACTGCTACTTTCTAGCAGTGCAGCTTGCAATTCTTTCACCAACAAACTACTTTCATTAAAAAGAAGTAATGGTTACAGCCCAGTCCATCACTGGTAAAGCTCTCCCCACCATTCAGTACATTTACACGGCGAGGTGTTGCAGGAAAGTAGCTTCCATATTCAGGGACCCCCACCACCCAGGTCATGCTCTCTTCTCGCTTCTGCCATCAGGAAGAAGGTACAGGAGTCAGGACTCACTCCTCTAAGTTCAGGAGCAGTTATTACCCAACAATCAGGCTCTTGAACCAGAGGGGATAACTTCACTTGCCCAACACTGAACTGTTCCCACAACCTATGGACTCACTTTCAAGGACTCTTCATCTCACGTTCTCAATATTTATTGCTTATTTATGTATAATTACTATTATTTCTTTTTGTTTTCTTTTTGCATTTGTACAGTTTGGGTTTTCTTTGCATACTGGTTGTCCGCCCTGTTGAAGCAGTCTATCATTGATTCTATTATCGTTATTGAACTTATTGAGTATGCCCACAACCAAACGAATCTCAGGGATGTATATGGTGATGTATAATGTTTGTACTTCAATAAAATTTACTTTTGAACTTTGAACTTATTCTCTGAACTTTAGAAGTTATTTTGTTAATCACCACCAGTCACAAAATCATGCATATTGCCAAGTGGATAGATTGTCAGCTATTATGACTTATCAGCTATCTAAATATTACCAAATATCATGCCAATTTAAGGAAAGATAAAGATTGCAGTATTGTCCTCTTTCCAGCAAGTTTTAGAGATAAGTATGTAACAGTCTGATATTTAACATATTGGGAATTTTGTCTTCACTCTGTGCAATGTAACTCTATGATTGTATCATTTGTTATATTGTTCAAATAAGGTCACAGTCTCCCAATTGACCATTTGCCAGAGATACAGAGAATATTGTTAGCTGGAGCACCAAATAAGCAGTTTGTCTTTAGCTTGCACAGACTTTTTATGTTTTCAGAAATTAACTTAATTAATGTATATCTCAACCTTCTCTTTCCACGAGAAAGAATCCCAATCTATTTGGTTTTATCTGATGTCCTAACTTGAGTTCTGGTATCATCTTTGCAAATCGTTTTTCATTCTGTCCAATGCCTTCATATCCTTTTCCTCTAATATAAAGATCTGATAAATGGATAGGATTCCAGATGTGATCTAACCTATGTTGTGAAGTATATACATTTAACAAAATTTTGTCTTGATTAGTAGGGGGGTCAATGGTTACAGAGAGAATGCAGGAGAATGGCATTGTGAGGGTTAATAAATCAGCCATGATGGAATAGCAGAACAGACTCAATCGGCCAAATGGCCTAATTCTGTTCCTTTATCTTATGGTCTTTGTGTGCGCCATAGTGGAGATATTCAAAATATTATACATTTGTATTGATTTGTAAGCTTTTTTCTTCCATTCACCCCAGTACAAAAGTTATTCCTGATTTAGCAGCTTGGTTTTGATTTGTCCCATCTGGGGAGATAAATTGCAGCAAATCATCCATTGTTTCCTTCTGCAAAAATGAGAAACCGACTTTATATTCATGGTAAGCCATAACCTACCAGTGGTGCTAAGCCTAGTGTGGGATGGTGATTAATAAGCCTTTGTGTTTTAATTTTGCTGATCCAGTGAAGTATATTCCAGTTAACATAATGATCAGGAAAAAGAATCTGCATTTGCATTTAGATAAACATATTCCATGTTTTTTTCAGGTCATCCCGTCATCCCAAAGCACTCTGTGATCAGGCATAATCACTGCTACATCATAGGAAATATGGCTAATTTGCAGAGGAAGTTCTCACAACCAGCAATGGAATTTGTTTGTGACTTCGAGTGAGAGATAAATACTAGCCGAGAAAGTTGAGAGACTTCCTTTTGAAACACTGATGTTGAATCTTTGGTATTCATCTGAAAGAGAAAAGAGGGCCTTGGTTTAACATCAGAAGTGAAAGATGGCATGTCTTACAATGCTGCACTGTCTTGGTGCTCTACTGAAGTATCAGCCTTCATTTTGTGATCCAGTCACTGGATCAGACGAAAATTCTCTTCCATTCTTCTGCTGTTTGCTTGTTACTATCCCTGGGATAATTGAAGTACCCGCTTAACGTTTCTCTGTCATTCTGATATGTTTCTGCGTTTTCCCCCCATCTTCTTCCCAGTACGTGCTTCCCTATTGTATAAAACCAGTGGAGTCACAGTCTCAGCTCAACGTGCTCAGTTCCTCCGGAGTTTGCTTTTTGCTCAATGTTCCTTTGTTCCTTAATTCAAATGCCCGACGCCGGCCCCCGAGGCCTCAGTCGACGTAGTAGTAGTAGTTAATTCAAAGCAAATGGATTCTTTCCTCAGCTCTTCACCAACATTATTACCTTCCAGTACCTTCTATCCAGGAATATAAATTTCCCCATCCTTCTCTTTCAGCTGTTTCTCTGTTAGTGCCATTACATATCATTGTTATCTGATGATTTACCACGTTCTATGCAGCTATCTTTTTCACTCAAGTGCCATCTTAGATTGCTTCACACATACTTCTCTGTTAATCCTTCATAATGAATTTGAAAGAGACAGCTCATGGTAAATTCAATGCATAAATATGACTATTAAGTCCAATATAGAATTCAAGGTCAACTCACTACCCTGAGGTATGGTCAAAATGATTAATATAAATGTAATTCATATGAGCATAAATCAGTACAGGAGACCCTTCTTCATATCAAAAAGTTGAGCTGGCCCTTTGAGTGACATACACTCAGCGGCCACTTTACCTCCTGTACCTAATAAAGTGTCAACTGAGTGTACGTTTCTGCTCTTTTGCTGGTGTATCCCATCCACTTCAAGGTTCAACATGTGGTGCTTTCAGAGATGCTCTGCACGCCACTGTTGTAACGTTGGTTATCCGGGTTACTTGCGCCTACTTGCCAACTTGAACCAATCTGGCCACTCTCCTCCGACCACTCTCATTACCCGGGCATTTTTGCTCATAGAACTGCCACTCACTGGATTTTTTTTTGGTTTGTTCTTTTTTTTTTGCACCATTCTCTGTAAACACTAGAGATTGTTGTGCATGAAAATCCCAGGAGATCAACAGTTCTGAGATTTTCAAGCCGCCCCATCAGGTACCAACTATCATTCCACTGTCAAAGTAACTTAGATCACATTTCTTTTTCCCCCATTCTGATGTTTGGTCTGAACAACAACTGAACCTCTTGACCATGTCTGTATGTTTTATGCGGTGAATCGCTGTCAATTGATTGGCTGATTAGATAATTGGCATTGAAGAGCATGCATAGAGGTGAACCTAATAAAGTGGCCACCGAGTGTGTTCTAATGAAATTTTCTCCATTCTCTTTCCGCAGTACTCTGGAAATTCTTTATCCCAAGTGATATTGAATTTATGAAAATTATTATCAAAGTTAATCTAGTGTGTAAAGAACCATTTTTAACATAAGCTTGTCAATGTGTTCTGCTACCTTTGATCACCATGTGAATATATATCCTGATTACTTTCTGTCACATTCAGTTAATGGACCCTCTTCTCATCTTTTACATCAGAAAGAAATCCCATTCTTCCCTGTAATAAATGCTGTCTGCATTAAATTTCATTGCATTTCACTAAACTTAATCTCCTACTGATGTCCGTTAGACAATGTTATGAGGGAGGAGGGACGGAAGGTTAAGTTGATGTGGGAGATGACATAAAGAGAAAAGGAAGCTTCAAAGAACATAAATGCTGATTATGGGCAATTTGAACTTCAGTCAGTTTCTGTGCTGTACATTCTCTGTAATGCTAACACCTGTTTTTATAAGGACTGACACTTAACACTATGTAATTCAAAGGGGTTAACTGCTCTCTTGTAAGGGAGCAGCCATTTTAGACCACAAATTCTAATTGGTGTTAAGTATGTACAGGCTGAGGTCAATTAGCTTTTAATAACAGTTTGTAAGATTTTTCCACTGGGGTTTGGAAGAGTGAGAGATTACTTAATTGAAATATGTAGGATGCTGAGGAGTCTTGGCAGGATGGATGAAGAAAGGCTGTTTCCTCTTATGGAAAAGTCTAGAATTTCGGTTCACTGCTTGAAAATAAAGGGTTGTTCATTTATGACAAAGATGAGGCAGTTTTCTGTCTTTGTCAAACGGTCCTGAGTGGAGCATCTTTAAGGCAGAATTTTGAACACTTTTAAGGCATAAATAGATATACAGTACTGTACTCACAATAGCGAAGGGGTTGAAAGGTTACCTGGCTACACAGGAATGCAGAGTTGAGTTTACAATGATGCTTTCAAACTTCAGAGCAGACTTGAGTGGCATTCTCCTGCTCCTGATGCCTACATGTGTTTCAATGTTTGTTAAAATGAGGCTTAAGCTCAGGGATTGCTTTGATTCCTTTTTGATTGTTTTCTTATCTGCAATCAAGCACAACTTCTGTTGCCTGGGATTTGTGGAGTATAATGGATGGGTGAAGATGCAAGAATTTTGATAAAGTCAAGCAGAAGCCCCATGCCATCATTCACGGTGAGCAACAGAGATTATTCGTGGGAGAAAAACACTCTTTAAATTCAGCTGACCTGAATGTGGGGGAGCTGAATATAATAGTCAACAGATAGTTAGCCCGAGCAATGAAAGACATTCCTTTCCTTTCATGTCATCTCTGTGGGACTAAGGAGTTAGGCTATCTGAATAAATCCATTTCTGGTTACATTGGATTTTGGGATTTTTACTGGCATTCAAAGCATTAGCAGTAAAATACTTGCCCATTATTGTTTTCAGATTTTGAAAGTAGAAAGCATTGCACTAATTCATTTGCAATGGTGTGAAGTTAGAGAAGGAAATTTAGCAGAATCGGGTTTAATATCACCGACATGTACAGTATTGTGAAATTTGTTGTTTTGCAGCAGCAGTATATTGCAATACATATTTTAACTATAAATTATAATAAATATATAATTAAGTAGTACAAAGAAGTGAGCAAAATAGTGAAGTTGTATTCATGGGTTCATTGTCCATTCAGTAATCTGATGACAGATGGAAGAAGCTGTTCCTGAAACGCTGTGTATCTCCATGCTCCTGTACCTCCTCCTTAATGGTAGCAATAAGGAGAGGGCATGTCCTGAGTAAGGGGGGGTCCTCAGTGATGGATGCCGCCTTCTTGAGGCATTGCCTCCTGAAATGCCCTCAGTGCTGGGGAGGCTAACGTCCATGATGGAGCTGGTCGTGTTTACAAATTTCTGCAGATTTTTCTGATCCTGCGCAGTAGCCCCTCCATACCAGACCAGTTAGAATGCTCCCCGCGGTACACCTGTAGAAATTTGCAAAAGTCTTTGGGGACGAGCCAGTACTCCTCAACCATGGCCGCTGTCATGCCTTCTTTGTAATTGCATCAATATGTTGGACCCACAATAGAGCTTCAGAGACATTGGCACACAGGAACTTGAAACTGCTCACCCTTTCCACTGCCAATCTCTCGATGAAGACTAGTGTGTGTTCCCTTGATTTACTCTTCCTGACGTGCACAATCAGTTCCTTGCTCTCACTGACGTTGAGTGCAAAGGTGTTGATACGACACCTCTGAACCAGCTGATCTACCTCACTTCCGTATGCCTCCTTGTCGGCTTCTAAAATTCTGCCACCGATAGCTGTGCCAGCAGGAAATTTGTAACTGGCGTTTGAGTGGTGCCTAGCCACACAGTCGTGGGTGTAGAGAGAGGAGCTGCACACATTATTGAAGTGTTCCAGTGTTGATTGTCAGCGAGGCGGAGATGTTATTCCCAATCCATTCTGACTGTGGTCTCCTGGTGAGGAAGCTAAGGATCCAGTTGCAGAAGGAGATGCAGACGTCCAGGTTCTGGAGCTTGTCGGTTAGAACTGAGCGTGTGATTGTGTTGAAAGCTGAGCTGTAATCAATAAACAGCAGCCTGACGTGGGTATTGCTATTGTCCTGGTATCCTAAGGCTGACAGAGAGCCAGGGAGATTGCATCCGCTGTAGAACTATTGTGGTGATAGGCAAATTGCAGTGGGTCCAGGTCCTCGCCAAAGTAGGAGTGATTCTGGCCATGACCGTTCCCTCAAAGCACTTCATTACAGTAGATGTGAGTGCAACTGGGCGAGAGTCATTTCAGAGCACGGAAACTGGCCCTTTGGCCCAACTGAAAGGCAGCTCACCCGGCTCTTCTTGGACACTGGTATGACTGTCATCCTATTGAAGGAGGTGGGAAGCTCAGACTGCAACGATGAGAGACTGAAGATGTTCCTGAACATGCCCATCAATTGGTTGGCATAGATTTTAAGTGCCCTAGCAGGTTCGCCTTCAGGGCCTGGCACCTTGTGAGGGTTCACACTCATGAAAGAGGTTCTGACATCAGACTCTGAGAAAGAGGTCACAGGCATTCATTGTTCCCTTCAATGCGACATTACTTTGCTCTCCCAAACACCCAAAAATTTACAAAAGAGCACTCCAAAAAGAAAGGAGGGAAACCCAATATTGGCACATCCTTGATGAATAGAGTAAACCTTTCTAACTAGCCGAGAGTTACTGTTTCTACCCAGATGTAGCTATGGGGAACAGAGTGGTCAGCTTGATGGACTTGTCATCCAGGGGCATGGAGCTATGACCTGGAGTTCAAATTCCACTAGAGCAATTGAAAAAATTCAATTCAATTAAATTTGTCATTAAAACACCAATATCACGAGGGTCAAATCGAATGAGAAAATAGCTAAACTAGAAACACAAGGTAAGGGTTTAAATGAGTGTGTAATCTTGAAAGGAAAGCGCAGGGAAATCTCATCCAGACTGTATCATGAAGGGACAGAGTAGACAAATGTAAGAAGCAGCAGCACATTCGGTTGAAGTGAACTGAAAGGCTGAAAGTAAAAGCAAAAATGCAGAAACTATACAAGATTTGGACAGCTTATGGCTTTTAATGAGGGCAATAAAAATGAAAGCGATATCACAAAATGAGTTTACTGTACACGTGTGGGAATGTGCAGATTGTAGTATATAAGATTGGTGAATTACATACACAGATAGGAATATGAAATGTGGATAATAACATACTCCTGGCTCAGAAAGAGGTAGGATTGGAGCATGAAATATTCCTGGCTAAAAAAATGTTTAGGAAGGAGAAGGCGTAGCTGTGCTGATTAAAGAGAATATTACATTGCTGGAGAAGGATAAAGTCTTGAGTGACAAAGGGCAGAATCTCTTTGATTAGAGCTAAAAACAGTTCAGGAGAAATAATACTGCCAGGCATATTCCATAGGTCAGCAGCAAATAACACTGCAACTATTCAGGTAGATTATAGAGTATTTGGAGCAGACTTAGGTGTGGCCTAATAGGTATGGCTTATGGTGTTATGTTCTTGATTAGTCAGGGCATGAAGGGTTATGGGGAGAAGGCAGGAGATTGGGACTGAGAGGGAATAATCAGCTACGATGAAATGGTGGGAGCAGACTCAATGGGGCAAATAGCCTAATTCTGCTCCTAAACCCTATGGTCTTATTTTCATTCCTTGCAATGAGGAATTTTAATTATCCCATTGTAACTGGGTTGGTAATAGTATTAAGAGTGGAGATAATGAAGAGATTCTAAACTGTATTCACAATCTGTCTCTATTACAACAAGGATGGGAGGCATTGCTAGATCTGGGTCTTGAAAGTGAAGTGGGTCAAATATAGCAAGATACAGTAGGAGAATGTTTAGGAGATAGTGATTAGGATATTGTAAGGTATGGGTTAGCTGTGTAAAAGAAAAAGGAGCCACGCAAAAAAAATTAATTGGTGGAGCCCAATTTCAATGAATCAGAGTGGCCCTGGCCTTGGTATATTGGAATCTATGCTTGACAAGTAAATTTGTAAGTGATCAATTGGCTGACCTTTAGAATGTTGCTCCCTTGGTCTGAGACTGGTCCCTTTGCAGAGGAGACGGCTGAGGAGAGATCTGATAGAAGCATATTAAGTAATGAGGAGTCTGGATAGTGGGAGGCTTTTCCTTTTCATGGAGAAATTCAGAATGAGAGGCCATAGGAAGAAATAAAAGGGAAGAGAATTAACAGAAAACCCTTTTTGTGCAGCATGTGGTTGGAATCTGTGATGCACCGTCTGCAGAAGTGGTAGGAGGGAAGTTCCATTCTGACCCTCAGGAGGGAACTGGATCATCACATGGTGAGAAAACTTAGTGACATTACTGAGAAAGGGCCTATGGGTTGTTCTGCTAGAGAGCTGGTACTGACGGGATAGGCTGAATCGCCTCCTTCCGTGCTGTCGCACTTAGATTCTATGATTCCCCATTTCAGAGTCAACTTAATTTCAGGTTTAAAATCGGAGAACACTTTCCTTCTGCCCACAAAAGACTTGTGGGGTTGCAGGTTAATTGGCCCTGGTGTGTAGGGGAGTACAGTGCAGTGGCAGAATCAATGGCAATGGAGAGAGGATAAAATGCCATCGGTATAAACGGATGCTTGATAGTTGGTGTGGAGTTCGTGGGCTGAAGTTCTGCTTCAGTGTCAGCGTGAAGAGAGATTGACGGACATGTTCAGATTTTCAGCATCAGCATTATTTTACATCACAGATTTCATTTCAGTGATCCAAACATAGTGAGTTGGCATTTTCTGAATATAAACTGTGGTGGGATTTCATCCCATGTCTCTAGATCATTCGGTTAAGCCTCTGCATGCATTGTCTCTACTGTAGCCCAGTATTTTCAGAGTACGATGGCAACGTAGCGGTTAAATGAAAAGCCTGTTAATATAAAGAACTGGGCTAACAACTAGAATCCTGAGTTCAAATGCCACCATGGCAGATGTGGAATTTAAATTCTGCTAATAATCTGCTTTTCCCATCTGACACAGGGTTTTCAATCTAAACAAAGGAAACGATGAATGTATAAAGGGTGGGGAAACCACATTAGACAGTATGGCTGGAGCTAGGCAATGGCTAGCATTCAAAGATATCGTACATGATTTGCAGCAAGTATATATTCCTTTAAGCACAAAAGCACAACAGGAAAAGCAACCCAGAAGTGGACTACAGGAGAAATTAAATATAAAAATTGGGCCAAAATTCAGCAAACCTGAGGATTGCAGGTGGTTTAGAATTCAGCAGAGGACGACTGAGAAATTAATGAAGGGGAAATAAAATTAGAGATTAAACTAGCACGAGACTTAACACCAGATTGTAAGACTGGTGCATAAGAGGGAATAGACTTTGTGAAGGCATATGACAGGGAGAAGAGAATTCAGTAGTTCCATTTAATATCAGAGAATGTATGCAGTATATAACCTGAAATTCTTACACTTCACAGTCATCAACGAAAACAGAAGTGTCCCAAAGAATGAGTGACAGTAAATATGTCAGAACTCCAGAACCCCTCCCTATGCCCCCTCCTATGCACAAAGCATCAGCAGCCTCCAAGCAAAGACCCCAAAAAAGACCATGATCCTGAGCAGTACAACAAAAACGACTCGTTCACCGGACAATTTGGCATCCACAGGCTCTCTCTCTCCCTGCTAAAGGGGCAGAGGGGTGTCACACAGCGAGAGGGGAGACTAACAAGGCAACAAAAAAAAACATGATGGTAAAGTCTGCCACATAGCTTTTTCTCCCCCGAGTTCACCCACTCGAGAATCGGCAACAAACTCTCCCCCACCGACGAGAGAAAGCGGGCGATCCGAGTACAGAGGCCTCCGACAGCTGATCCGCTGTTCCCGCTGTTCAGTTTTCTCCTGCGAAGCTTCAGTCGGCGACACAGGTATAGAACTTGCTCGTCCCCAGAGCCGCAGAGCCTCAGCACCCTGAGGGCACGCTCAGCTTCTTGGCCGCATCCTTGGGATATCAGAAAATGGCCGGTCAGTGCCCCAGGAGCCATAAAGAACCGAAGATTGAGTGCAGACTGAATTTATAGTGGGCGAAGAGGGAATATCTGAGCAATTAAATAATAGCATGGAAGAAGATACTAAAAATTATTCGTATTTGAATAAATATTCAGAAGTAAAGGAAATTGGTGTGAATAAAGAAATACCTCTTGATAGGTTAATGAGCCTAAATCTGATGAATCCCCACATCCAATTATCTGCATCCCAGAGTTTTATACAAGGTGGCAATGGAAGCAGTGGAAGGCCAGTTTATTGAGCTCCTCCATTGGTTGGGATCGACCATGGACGTTGCATCCCAGCTGTGTACATGATACGCAATCCTGGACAGTATGGTACTGAGAGCAAGATGTTGCCCGCGTAGCGGCCCCACCCTTCCTCCATGCAGCTGATGAATCCAGAGGAACGACAGAAATTGACACCGTCTAGCACTGGCAGCACTACAGGAGTTGCCCATCAGTGTTGAAATCACATGTAGGACTGCCTTAGGGACTCCAGCTCCGGGCTCTTCTTCGGAATTTACTCCCGAAACCTTCCCCATGAGTGGGTATAGCTGCAAGGCAGCAGAGGTTTGAGATCAGATTTTTCTCTTCTCCTGAATAAGCTGCCAATCACTGCTGACGCGGCCCCATCTGCTTGAATTTTAGGGTGCCAGTAACACACTTTTGCCCCTTCTCCTGTTGGTAGAAATGGTTCCGCTGGGCTTGGTAGCTGAGCCACACGTGTAGGCCAGGAGCTGGCAGAGGCTATTTGAAACGTATGACATTGGGAGAATTTAATAGGTAGTGAGAGGTTATCCCCAATACCATCCCCTGCCAGGTTACCATCCTCTGGAATGTTTCCTACAAATTAGGGGCAAGTTGCTTAGAAACAAAAGGAGAAATAAAACAGGTAACTACCAACCTTGTAACCTAACATTGACAATGGGGAAAATACAACAACAACTATTTGAAATAATTTTATTGAGCAGAATCAACCTAGAATTTTGAGAGGAAATTATGTTTAGAGTTCTTTATAGGTGGTATAGGTGAGGGGAAACCAATGGATGCCCTGTGTTTGGAGCGACACCCACAAAATGCTGGAGGAACTGATCAGGTTAGGTAACATCTATGGAAGTGAATAAGTAGTTGACGTTTTGGGCTGAGGCACTTCAGGACGGGAAAGGAAAGGGGAAGTCGGCAGAATAAAACAGTGGGGGCGAGGGGAAGGAGGATAACTGGAAGGAGATAGTTGAAGTCAGGTGGGAAAGGTGAAGGGCTGGAGAGGAATGAATCTGATAGGAGAGAATAGTAGACCATAAGAGGAAGGGAACCGGGGGACGTGTTAGGCAGGTGAGCAGAGGTAAAGACTCGAGTGGGGAATAGAGTAAGAGGAAAGGGGGAGGGAAAAAAATTACCTGAAGGAGAAATCAATGTTCAGGCCATCAGGTTGGAGGCCACCCAGACAGCGTGTAAGGTATTGCACCTCTACCCTAAGTGACCATATCATAACACAATAGGTGTCCATGGACTGACATCTCAGAACAAGAATGGGAATAGGTATCAAAATGGCCACAGGGAATCAGTTTTTGACGGATGGAGCGGAGGTGCTCGGCAAAGCGGCCCCTCAATTTATGACGGGTCTCACCAACGTAGGGAGGCTGCGTCGGGACCACAGGATACAACAGTCGACCCCAGGGGGACTCGCAGGTGAAGGGTTGCCTCAGCTGGAAGGAATGTGTCAGAATTCTGGTAAGGCTTTCTGAAACAGGACAGGGTTAGAAAAGATTAAGTTAGAAAACATGCACCGACGTGGGCTATGAGTTGGTTAGCAGATAGAAAACAACAAAAAAAATAGACAGGTCTTTCTGAGTTGTGCAGGATGTGGTCAGTAATGTGTGGCAGGAATTGGTATTGGGGTTGAACCACTTGCAATCTTTAACAACCATTTGTCTGAGAAAATCAAATATAACATTTTGAAGATTGATCTTGGTGGGAAAAAAACTAGATGGGAATACAAATTGTGATAGGGATGCAAAAAGGCTTCGAAAAGAAGTGGACACACTCGGTAAGATGACAAAAATGTAAAATGTGTAAAACTGAATAAGAGTACTTGGGCAGTTAAGTTGTTTTTGTGGGTTTAGTTGAGGAAAGTTACACATAAGTGGATCAGCTATGATCTTATTGAACGACAGAACAGTCTCGACAGTCCGAATGTCTTACTCCTGCTCCTATTTCTTATGAATGGTAAGATTTTTTTTGAATTGCGGGGTCTCGGGAGGGTTTCTCTTTAAGACCAAGATTGCTAGCGCATTGATTTGCACTCGTTCTCCAGCGAAACACCTCCCGGTCGGTGTCCGTCCGCCCCTCTCTGAACTATTTGCCGAGTGCTACATTCCTGCCTTGTCCCTCGGTGGGTGCCAGTTACTCTCTGGCCGTTGGTGTTGGAAGTTTTTTGCGGCTTTGGCCTGGCGATCGCTGCTGTCTGTGGCAAGGCTTTTAACTTTCTGTTTCTAGAAAGAAAATCAAACTTCGGGGAAGTTGACTGAAAAGTTGGAGGCCGGCCGGCTTCCGCGTTGCGTGGCTGTTTGTGGGCGATGGGATGGTAAGAGTAGAGAGCCGCCCGGTGATCGACAGGAGAGAGGAGAGCGGCGGGACGGCCGCCCCGCTGTGTGTGCAGGGGGATCCGGGTAAGGGCTCGGCAACCTTCCAGATGTTGCAATGCTGCTTTGGAAGTGATTTTTCCACGGCGGAGTTTATGGGACAGCTTTTGGGCTTTTTCATTCGATAGGTAACAAGGCGGGAGTTGGGGTTAACGTATCCTGTTTGGAAATTATGGAGGGAAGGGGTTGGTTAACGTATCCTGGGAACTGGGGTATGGGGGAGAGGCTGACATATCCCGGCCGGGAACTTGGGTGGGGAGAGAAAGAAGGGGGGTATTGTTAACATATTCCGGGGCTGGGGATGGGTGTGGAGGCAGGAGAGCCGGGAACTCGGGGGGAGCGGGAGAGAAGGGATGGCCCCTGTATCCCTGGAACTGGGAACGAGAGGAGAGAGAAGGGGGGCTGCGTTAACGCATCCCGGGATTGGAGGCAAACAGAAGGGGATTTCGCGCATCCCGGAGTTCGAGAAGTGTCTGTGGAGGGTTTAATGCCTGTCGGGATTGAGGACTGCAATGCCGCAGGTGCTGGAGTCCGGAACAAAAACAGAGCGTACAGCTCGGCGAGTTAGCCAGTCTCTTTGGAGGGAACTGGTGAAAGACCCTACACCAGGACTGAGAAAGATTTCCAGTAAACAGGGGTGTGAAATCAAAGCTTCCATGGTGCTACACACAAAATGCTGGAGGAACTTACCGCTGAGGCAGCATCTATGGGGAGGGATAAGGGGGTCCCCTAAAGCGGAATAAACACATTTGACGTTTTGAGCTGGGACCATTCAGGGGACCCTTTATTCTCCATCATAGATGCTGCCTGACCCACTGAGTTCCTCCAGTATATTGTGTGTGTGTGTTTGCTCTAGATTTCCAGCACCCTCTACCCTCCTCCCCATGTACTGCTCTATTTCACCATCCTCCCTACACCCTTTTGGTTATGATGTGGGGTCTCGTGGGCTGAAATACATCTCTTGCCTCCATAGATGCTGGCTAATCCTCTGAGTTTCTTCAGCATTCTGCTGTTCCCAGTGACAAGGCAAAAGTAGTTAGCTCGGGGTGGGGGCTGGGGGAACCTAATGGACCTGTAGACTTCAACTCTGTTTCTCTGTCTCTTCTCCCCACAGGCACTTGTTAGGGTTTTGCACCGTTAGTTGCTTGTGAACCCTGAATGAGATTGTTAGCACAGTCTCCTACGGCACCGCACCAGGGGCGCTAGAAATACGTGGGCAGTGAGCTTGGCGGGGTGAAGGTGCAACCCGGACTGAAACATGGATAAGTACGAGGATCTGGGGCTGGAGGCCAGCAAGTTTATTGAGGATTTGAATATGTATGAAGCGTCCAAGGATGGGCTCTTCAGGGTTAACAAGGAGGCTTGCAAGCCTGAGTTCGAGGAGACCCGGCGGGTATTCGCCTCCAAAATGAACAGGATCCACCTGCAGAGGCAACAGGAGATGTTACTGATGGGAAATCCGCAGGGGGCTGCCGCCAGAGTCAACGGCGGCTTTGGCCCAATGGCCGGTGATCCCGAGAGTGCGCCCTCTGCTGGTAGAACCCGGCCTCAGAATCGCCTCAGTGGGGAGCTTGGAGCCAAGCCTCCAGTGTCTGCCACACCAGTGTCCAACCTCCCTGGCCACCCGGGACAGCCGTTATCCAACCGATACTCTCAAGACCTGACCCTCAGGCCCAACCTTAACCATGAGAGTTCTACCACTGAACACTCTGGGCCTGAACCCCATGGCCCTCACTCGAGTGCCCCAAATTATTCCCAGTCAAGCCCCAGGTCAAGCTGTCACCAGGAGAGCGACTCGAGCTCCAGCCTGGTCAGTCCTCGGTCCAGTCTCTTGGAGACCCATCAACTCTCCTCCGGTCCAAAAGAGGTAATCCCGTTCCAGGTCAACCCTCACTCTGCCTCAGGTGCCAGTGAATCTGGCAAGCACCGAGCACTACCCCAGCACAGTCAACGCAGCCCATCCCTTTCGGCAAACCCTGGCCCGGACTGGTCCGAACTCAACCATCGCGCCTCCGAGATTGATGCCCGGCCGTGTCGGGCTGGTCCCAGACCTGCTAGCGTACCCGGCAGTCTGGCCATGGGCCTGCCCGATAACACCTTTGCTCAGGCCCACCCTGGGGCTGTTTCCTGTGCTAGCTCCCTGGCCCCAGCGCAAACCCACCTCCCAGCCTCAACCCACCTCCCAGCCTCAACCCTGAACCACGATCCAGATTACAGCCCCCAGGACCCTGCCTCTAAGGTGCGCCTGCCCTGTCAGCCTCTCCTCACGCAGCAGGACCCAGGACTGTCAACAGCCGAATTAAAATTAGAAGCTCTCACTGAGCGTCTGGAGCAAGAATTGGATGCACACCCCAAGGCAGAGTATTTTGGTAAGCTTTCATTGACATATCTGTTGCTAATTTGATCACTTATTTGCAAATTCTTTTACTTTCAATCCCCCCCCCCCAAACTTTTTTCAGCCCTCTTAATCCTCTCAAATCTCTCTTCTCCGATTCTGCCCTTCAATTGCTGGCACGTGACTTCAAACTACCAAGGCTCCAACTCTGGATTCCTTCCCAAACTTCTTTCTTAGATATTTCTTAAAACCTGCTAGTAGTCACCTGCCTTGGCTTGGAGCCCTTTTATTTTGTAGGGTAGTAAAAATCATTCCATGTTTTTTTTTCTGGAAAGTTTTGTCAGTGGAGGTTATTGACTAGAATTACTGTGTGAATTGTATCCATTTAAGCAGGTTCTTAAGTGTTCTGCCAATTTCAGGGTGTTTCTTGTAACTGTTCTGCTGTCCAAGAGGCAGTGTTGATTAAAGATTACCATGGCATGGGATGAAGTTTTTTAACAGCTGCAATTAGTATTTGTTGGCAACGGTGCTGGTTCTGTCACCACAACCTTTGCATTCATTGTATGTTTTGGTATTTAACTTTATTAACTTTGCCTCCAACTTTCACCCTGCCCTCAAGTTTACCTGGTCCATTTCCGACACCTGCCTCCCCTTTCTAGATCTTTCTGTCTCTGTTTCTGGAGACAGCTTATCCACTGATGTCTACTATAAGCCTACTGGCTCTCACAGCTATCTGGACTATTCCTCTTCTCACCCTGTCTCTTGCAAAAACGCCATCCCCTTCTCGCAATTCCTCCGTCTCCGCCACATCTGCTCTCAGGATGAGGCTTTTCATTCTAGGACGAGGGAGATGTCTTCCTTTTTTAAAGAAAAGGGCTTCCCTTCCTCCACTATCAACTCTGCTCTTAAACGCATTTCCCCCATTTCACGTACATCTGCTCTCACTCCATCCTCCCGCCACCCCACGAGGAATAGGGTTCCCCTGGTCCTCACCTACCACCCCACTAGCCTCCGGGTCCAACATATTATTCTCCGTAACTTCCGCCACCTCCAACGGGATCCCACCACTAAGCACATCTTTCCCTCCCCCCCCCTCTGCATTCCACAGGGATCGCTCCCTACACAACTCCCTTGTCCATTCGTCCCCCCCCATCCCTCCCCACTGATCTCCCTCCTGGCACTTATCCGTGTAAGCGGAACAAGTGCTACAATGCCCTTACACTTCCTCCCTTACCACCATTCAGGGCCCCAAACAGTCCTTCCAGGTGAGGCAACACTTCACCTGTGAGTCGACTGGGGTGATATACTGCGTCCGGTGCTCCCGATGTGGCCTTTTATATATTGGCGAGACCCGACGCAGACTGGGAGACCGCTTTGCTGAACATCTACGCTCTGTCCGCCAGAGAAAGCAGGATCTCCCAGTGGCCACACATTTTAATTCCACATCCCATTCCCATTCTGACATGTCTATCCACGGCCTCCTCTACTGTAAAGATGAAGCCACACTCAGGTTGGAGGAACAACACCTTATATTCCGTCTGGGTAGCCTCCAACCTGATGGCATGAACATCGACTTCTCTGACTTCCGCTAAGGCCCCACTTCCCCCTCGTACCCCATCTGTTACTCATTTTTATGCACACATTCTTTCTCTCACTCTCCTTTTTCTCCCTCTGTCCCTCTGAATATACCTCTTGCCCATCCTCTGGGTTCCCCCCCCCCACTTGTCTTTCTTCCCGGACCTCCTGTCCCATGATCCTCTCGTATCCCCTTTTGCCAATCACCTGTCCAGCTCTTGGCTCCATCCCTCCCCCTCCTGTCTTCTCCTATCATTTTGGATCTCCCCCTCCCCCTCCAACTTTCAAATCCCTTACTCACTCTTCCTTCAGTTAGTCCTGACGAAGGGTCTCGGCCTGAAACGTCGACTGCACCTCTTCCTAGAGATGCTGCCTGGCCTGCTGCGTTCACCAGCAACTTTGATGTGTGTTGTTTTGGTATTTAAGGTGGCAATTGAAATTTATTGAACTTCAAACAAAAGCCAATTATGAGTGTTAGGATCTTAAATGAACATGATCTCATATTTGAGTGGCATGTTTTATGGTTTTGCAGTGATCATAGAAGGAAATGGCCTTTTTTGTTCTTAAACTAATGTATAAAAGAAAGTAAATGATATCCGGAACCCTTTTAGCAACTTGTGCCTCTCCAAGGTCTTCAAAAACAGTAGACCTGTCCAGTTAGTCCAAACTTTTGTCCCCCCTTCAGATATTAAATGCAATCTCTTTTCAAAAGTTCCTCTCAGGTAACAATGCGTTGCAGATTGTATCAACTTTCAGTATGCAGGAGTTTCCTTATTTCACCTCTGGCTCTGTCATCAAGTGCATCTAAGTCCATTTATAATCCATTCACAACTGGAACTAGTGCCTGCTACTTATCCATGGAGATAGAATTGGAACTGGCTTGCAGTAATTTCCGAAGTCAAACCTAACACAGTGACAAAAGGCAGAATTGTGTCATTCCCCCCCACCTTTTTTAAAAAAAAATTCATCTGGGCACATTGACCAATTTGTTTGTCCCTCTTGTGTACAGAAATGTAATTGCAAATTGCATGTAATTGCATATATAACGGTGGGAACAGTGAGAAGTAATGGTTACAATAAAAGTGCAAATGGAGCTTGAGGTACGTGTCCACTCAGCAATGGGCTGAAAGTGATTGCTTAACTCCATTTTACTTTGGGTTGAGATTGCCCAGAATGTACTTGTTCTGATGTGAAGCAATATCACAATTGCAACAGCATTCGATGTAAACGCGTCCCGAAGGACAAACGCGTTTAGCCGAAGCTGTGATTAAATGTATCATTGCTTTTAGCTTTACACAAATCCAATAAGACAATGGCTGTTATTGTGCCACTTGATCTGGCTGTGCCCAACCTGCCTCTGTGTTCCATGTACATTGTGTTATTTGATTTGGCAAACAAAATTTCAAAAGAGATTGGCCCAGCATCAACCGTTCGTGAAAGAGTTCCAAGCTGCTGTTGCCCCTCATGTGATGTTTTCAGCAATTTTACTCCTAAATAGTTGGGGTCTGGCTTTCAGACTCTCCATAAGAAAGCAAAAAGTAGATGTTGGAAACCTGAAATAAATACACACAATGCTAGAAACATGCAGGAGATTAGATCTTTTGTGGGGAGATACAGTTAACCTTTCAGCTGAAAGATGCTTTGTCATCAGCCCTAGAACATACACTTTGTTTTTTCTGTCCATTGATGCTGCCTGGCCTTGAGAATTTTCATTCCTCAGTTCTTTGCTCCCAAACAGCAGAAACAGTTAGTCCCCATGCACCTGATCAGGTTTCCTTAATATCTTAAACTTGTCATATGGGAAGGTATCAGGTTACAAAATAAATTGGAATAAAAGTGAAATTTTACCTCTTACTAAAGGAGACTATAGTCAATGTCGATTAGTAACCCAATTTAGATGGCCGGTAAATGGTATAAAGTATTTAGGTATAAGACTTGATAATGATGTAAAGAATTTATATAAATTTAATTATTTACCACTGTTGAAAAAAATTCAAGAAGATTTTGACAAATGGATGATACTACCAATAACATTAGTAGGTAGAGTCAATGTTGTAAAAATGAATATATTTCCTAGATTACAGTATTTGTTTCAAACATTACCAATACAATTGCCACAGAAATTTTTTCAAGAGTTAAATAAATGTGTGAGAAAATTTCTTTGGAAAGGTAAAATGTCAAGAATATCGTTGGAAAAATTGACTTGTAAATTTAGGTTAGGAGGGTTACAACTTCCAAACTTTAAAAACTATTATAAAGCAAATCAACTTAGATTTATTGCATCTTTCTTCGATGATCAAAAACCAGCATGGATTAAAATAGAACTAGATAAGATAGGAGAAAATAGACCTGAAGATTTTATATATAAATGGGAATCTAAATTGATACGGGAAAAGAAAGAATCTCCTATATTAACACATTTGATTGATTTATGGAATAAGATAAATGATGATAATGAAACACAGAAATCTCTTTTAGCAAGGAGACCTTTGTTTCAAAACAGACTTATTCCTTTTACAATGGACAATCAACTTTTATATAATTGGTACCAAAAAGGGATTAAATTTATAGGAGATTGTTTTGAACGAGGTATATTGATGTCATTTGAACAATTAAAGGATAAATATAAAATATCTAATAATACTTTCTTTTGTTACTTTCAATTAAGGGCTTACTTAAAAGGTAAGCTGGGTCAAACAATGTTTTTGCCAAAACCTAATGAAATTGAAATTTTAATTCAAAAAGGGAAAATTAAAAAATTTATTTCTTGTATGTATAATTTGATTCAAGAACAGACAATTAAACAAGGAACCCATAAGTCAAAGCAAAAATGGGAAACAGATTTGAATATTAATATTGATGAAACAAATTGGTCAAGACTCTGTCTTGACAGTATGACAAATACAATAAATGTTCGACTTAGATTAGTACAATATAATTTTTTACGCCAGTTATATATTACACCACAAAAAATAAATAGATTAAATTCAAATCTATCTGATAAATGCTTTCGGTGTAATCAAGAAATTGGTACTTTTTTACATTCTACTTGGTCTTGTTTTAAAATTCAACCCTTTTGGATAAATTTAAGAGTCTATTGGAACAAATTACTGGAACTCAACTTCCACATAACCCTGTATTATTTCTATTAGGTGATATTGAAGGGATAAAACCGAAACTTAAATTGAATAAGTATCAGAAAGAGTTTATAAAAATTGCATTGGCAGTAGCTAAGAAGACGATAGCAGTTACTTGGAAATCTGATTCGTATTTAAATATGGATCGTTGGAATAATGAAATGGCTAGTTCTATTCCACTTGAAAAAATTACTTATAATTTAAGAGATAAATATGTAACATTTTTGAATATTTGGCGCCCTTATTTACAAAAGATAGGATGGCATATTTAAGTGCTCCGATAAAGACCTTGGTCCCTTGGGGAAAGTAATGAATAATTATACCAAATTTATTTTGAATCCCATGGAGCATGTGGAAACCTTCCAACACCCAGGTGGTTCTCTTTTCTCTCTTTCTTTCTTTTTAGGTAGGACTATATATATGGGGGGGGGAGGGTAGATTTGATCTTTTCATGTATTCTTTTTGAAAACTCAATAAAAATTATATTAAAAAAAACTTGTCAAGTTGATCTAAAACATTCAAAATTTGAGGTAAGTGAACATAGTTCTCATTTTCTTTCTTCAAAACCTATATATCCTTTAACAATATTCCACTCTCTGTAAGATCCCATTGCCAATTTTACACCTGTAAGCCTGTTGCTAGAGCTCCCTTCATTTCCTGTTCAGAGCTCCACATTTCAATCTGTTTTCTTACACTACAGGTATTTAGGGGAGCAATGAATGTACTTTAAGGATTCTTCATTGCTGCTTCCATAACAATTTTTTTTTGGACTCATCAGGTTGTTAGCCCTGAGTTGAACCCTCTGACCCAGAGGTCTGGTAGACCACTTTTAGTCTGACCTCTGCCCTTTGATCTGTTTGGCTTGGTGATCCTTCCAAGAGCCAAAGCAGAAAGCTCTGACTCCAGCCAACATAGCTCTCCAGGTCATTGAGGTTTGTTGTCCTCCCATGTTGTGGAGGTTACCAATGTGTATTTGAGGTTGACCTATTTAACTATAGTCTGGTAATTGCTGAATTTGGGGCATAGTATTGTAGGATGTGCAAGTTTACCACCCTGTAATGCAAGGAATGTGTATTATTAATTGTATTTATTTACTTTTGCAGTAGTAAATTCTGTAATCTCACCAATACAATTATTCTAATTTAGTCACTGGCAGTTGCATTTTTCCCTATTCAAACAATTCCCAATGTTTTTGCTGAGGTTGCCAGGCAGAAATAGTTGAAGCAGAATTCCTTTCTCCTTTTTCCAGTGCAACATTGATTCTAGTTTCTCCTTTTTCCAGTGCAACATTGATTCTAGTTCCTATTTTTATTGGATTCTAGTTCCTATTTTTATTCACTGCATTTCGGAGAATAGTAAGGATAAAAAGTTTGCCTTTGTTGCATTTTTCAAGCTTTTGTGGTGCTTCTGGAAGCACTAAACAAGAAAATTGTGAGTCACACTGGTCAAGTGTCTTCTGGTGTAATGTTACAAGATCAGGTGACAAGCAGGCAAAAACTCTCTGACCTTTGTCCAAATGTAATGAGAACTGTTGAAAGAGATCCCCAGTGGTTTATTTAAGGGAGGTGTGAGGGTATTGACTTTGCCTGTCATACCTGGCATGATGCAGAGTTGTGTATATCACACACTCTTCATGATCTTGCTCATTTATGTGATCTCCAGCTTCAGAGATTAACACACCTGGCTCTCATGGCATTTATTCACTGAGGGCAGTAGTTCCAAGAACAGCTCCTACAAAAACAAAGAGCCAAACTGGAGAAATTAACAAATTCAAACATAGATGCATGCAGGTGACTCTTCATGCCCCTCTCACTTCTCTTCTCTCCCCCCCCCCCACAGAATTAACAAATTATCCCCCAGCAAACTAAAATATGGAATAGTATTTGTTCTGAGAATTTTTGTGTGTGTGTAGAATCAATACAGTTAGTTTTTATTAACTTGCATTTCTTGACATGTGCAGACTCTTCTTGGAATGTGACCTACCTCCAGTTTTCCCCCTAATTTGGGCCTTCAGGGCCCACCGTGGTACATTTATTCAATGCTTAAATATAGCAAAATATCCCAAGATGATTAGTCACATTATCAAACAAGATTTGGCATTAAAGCACTAAGTTTTATGTCAGTTAACTAAGGGCTTGATCAAAGAAGGTTGAGCAGAGGGCACTAGAAGAGGGATAGAAAATTCTGAGTAATGCGCTATGTCGCTATGTTAGCTAAGAGCGCCAGCCTCCAACTGATAATCACGTTGTCTGTGTTATGTGTGTGATTTTTATTGCTTTGATTTGTCCGTCAGAGTGAAGCTGAGTAACATTCTCGGCTTGGTTCCCCTTGACCATTTCAGGGAGGGGATTAAAGGAATTCTTCTCTATAATTACCTTAGGTTTCTTAACACTTCACTCCCCAGATTCAGAGATCTTGTGTCACTCCCCTGTTACTTCACCCATATACTACCAACTTGGCAACATCATCCAAGTGAATGGTGCCAAGATTTAACTTGGCGCAACATGCTCCCCCACATCCCTAACCTTGTGCCAATGATGATTTAGATTTAGATTCAACTTTATTGTCATTGTGCCGAGTACAAATCCAAAGCCAGTGAAATGCATTTAGCATCTGACCAGAAATGCAAAGAATAGTGTTATTTACAAAATAACTGCAAATAAAAAAAGTGCTACAGCACACAAATATAAAGGTGCTGAGACAGAGCAATACGGGTGTAATACTGCTTAGCGCTGTGATGTGAGGTTCAGCAGGGTCACAGCCTCAGGGAAGAAGCTCTTCCTGTGCCTGCTGGTGCGGGAGCCGAGGCTCCTGTAGCGCCTTCCGGATGGGAGGAGAGTAAAAAGTCATGGTTACGGTGAGATGCATCCCTGATAATGCTTTTCGCCCAGGCAGCGTTTATGGTGGATGTTCTCAATGGTGGGCAATTGGGTGCCGATAATCCGCTGGGCAGTTTTCACCATGCTGGAGTGCTTTGCGGTCCAATACGGGACAATTGCCATACCATACTGAGATGCAGTGGAATGTTATCCCAACATTTGGAGCTGATTAAACTACTGGAACCTCCAAATAAATGTTGGGTCAACTAAAACTATTATCTTCACTCCACAGTACAGACTACATCTGCCAGGCACCGATTTGATCCCACTAAATGACTGCAACTCGGTGTTTCACAACCTTTTTTTTAATCCTTGCGCCCACTTAAAGCACTTTTATACTTGCCAACACCCCCCCGCCCCCAAGCACCTTCATATTTTCCAATGCCCCTCTTGGTCACAATATACTTTTTGGTGCCCCCATAGTATTGACCATATGCTAACATAAGAAAAATTATTCGTGTTTTGTTTGTCTAAACCTAGCTTACACAGTACCTTTGCGCTGTACAACAGCTTCAATATTAATGTGATCCTTGAGCCTGATGGTTTTTAGCAAGAGTTGAAATAGCTGGCTTAGGTTGTGACAGCAAAAGCCCCAAGTCCCCATGCGTAACAATGTCCGGGCAGTTTCTGTTTTTTGTGAGTATGTGGTTCACTGCCGGAACCCTCTTTCAACAAAGATGGAAATGTAATGAAGAGCAGTTTGGCTCTTCTCTGAATACCAGGAAATTTTGTATGACAGTGTAGCCACATTCCACAAAAGCTGACATTTTTGCAAAGCATTTTTGCTTTTTCATCATTCTGAATTTTGATAATTTCTTCTTGCAAGCTCTCTTCCGGTTCTTCCACCTTGCAAAGAAACATTTTAGGTTGTAGCCTTTTGACAGCCAACACACATCAGTAGGAAGAAGGAAGCGTTCAAACTCTTCTTCATAACTTTGGCATAACTGGCGAAATATTCTGCTATTTAATGGATGAGCTTTAATCTTGTTGATAGTAGATATTACCAGGGTCATGCTGGAGAAAAGTCACTGGCTGAGGTTTTGTCTGTGAGATGTTGACGATGAATTGCACAATGGATTGCAAGCAGACTTGGAATTTCTTTTTTCATAAGTGCCACTAAACCAGCATGGTGACCTGTCATATATCGTGCTCCATCCGTCGCACAAGAAATTATGTTCCTAATAGGAATACTTCTGTCCTCAATATATATTTTGAGCTTTTTGTAGTTTGATTCTCTTTTGATATTTGTTTTTAACTTTAAGAGAATCTCTTCATAAATTTTTCCATTTTTGATCAACTGTACATATGCTATTAGCAAAGCCTTGTTGTCTCATACAGCTGACTCATCCAGTTGCATCCCAAATTGTAATTTTTTTTTGTAGCTTTGTGCAAAAGTCTGTCTTCACTTGTTTCATCAATACAGTGAGCTACAGTGTTACTACTCAGAGGAATTGATTTTAAAACACTGATATCCATTTTGAGATAGTGGTGAGCACATCTGGTACAGCAGACAATCTTTCACCAATTGTATGAGATTTCCCACACTTTTTTATCATTTCAGAAATATTTTAAGAAGCAATGATACCACTATGAAGGTCATTTTTAGTTTTCTTGGCACATGACTGTGCAACGCTTTTCAAATGCTTCTTTCATCTCCTGGAACTGAGTAATACCATATAGCCTTTTCAGGGTGTCTTTTATGGAAGCAATCTTGCAATCTTGATGGTTTCATGGCTTCATTAGAGGGAACATTCTAACTGTTTGCATCACTGTTGATACAGAAGGGCCACTACACAGGATCCGCAAAATTTGTAAAGCCTACCAGCTTTGTCGTGGGCACTATCCTCCCCGGTACTGAGGACATATATCATTAAGGACTCCCCTCACCCAGGACGTGTCCTCTTCTCATTGCTACCATCAAGGTGGTGGTTCAGGCACTTGAAGACATGCACTCAATGCTTTGATTGGACGATGAGCCCATGTACACTACCTCAATATTTTTTCGCTCTCTTTTTGCACTAATTTAATTTTAAAATATATTTAGTGTATTTTAGTTTTTTTTATTATGTATTGCAGTGTACTGCTGCCACAAAACAACATGTGCCATATGATATTAAACCTGATTCTGTATAACAATGAAATGGTGGTCAGGAGACCAGGAAGAACTCTTCCTCAAAGTGGTATCTTTGGACCTTTTGCATCCAGTCAAGAGCGGGTTCTGTTTCAAATTCACTAATGGGCCAGCACTCTCTCAGTAATGGACTAATCTGACAGCACAGTTCATTGGACTCAAGTATGATACCTACCACTATTCGAGCTCAAGCAAACAAGTGACACAAAAAAGCAGAATTAGTTCAGCCTTGTAAACCTTGGTTAGATATGAGCTAATGTGGAAGGTATTTTGGTCAGTAGATGACATGTTTGTTTGATTTTAATTACAACCTATATCTGTCATGTTATAGGTTCTGTTGGACTTGGAGTTCCTTAAACATTGATAATAAAAGGAAAATTTTTAGATTTTTGTTTTGCTTTAAGTGGATTGCAAGAGTTGGATTACCATTAACTGCAGACTAGTCATAATGGGCAGTAGGATCTCGAAGATGCCCCTTTATAAGCAGTAGTCAGGGATCCAATTGAACTTTTTATTCACCTAAGAGCCATTATTGATCCTGGGGAACTTGTGTGAACAGGTACCCACTGATACATCAGTTGCTATTAAAGACAAATTTAATCTTGGACTGTATATAACATGAAATTAAACATTGAGTGCATGAGTAATTTTCATTTTTGGGATGCAGATGACTCTAACTCTGCTAGCATTTATTGCCCTTAAAGAGGTGATGGTGAGCTCCAATTCGAACCATCATCTCCCTCTGGCAAAGTTCTCCCACTGTGTTATTAGTGGGTATTTAAAAATATTTAATCCCAATGATGATCAAATGATAATACAGAAATACACTCAATGGCCACTTTATTAGGTACCGGAGTGCATGCCCATGGACTTGTGCTGTAGCCCATCCACTTCAAGGTTTGACGTCTTGTACTCTTCTGCACACCACAGTTGTAACACGTGGTTATTTGAGTTACTGTCACCTTTCTGTCAATTTGAACCAGTCTGGCCATTCTCCTCTAACCACTCTCATTAACAACGCAGAATCGCCACTCACTGGATTTTCTTTGTTTTTTTGCACCATTCTCCGTAAACTCTGGAGTCTGTTCTGTGTGAAAATCCCAGGAGATCAGTAGTTACTGAGATACTCAAACCATCTTATCTGCCACCAGCAATTATTCCACGCTGAAAGTCACTTCGATCGTATTTCTTTCCCATTCGGAAGTCTGGTCTGAACAACTTCTGAACCTCTTGACCATGTCTGGATGCTTTTATGTGTTGAGTTGCTGTCACATGTTTGGCTGATTAGATATTTGTATTAATGGATAGGTATACCAAATAAAGTGGTCACTGACTATATTTCCAAGTGTGACTGGGAGGAGGATCCACAGATTATGGTGTTTCAGCATACCTGAAGACCTTGTCCTTGATGGTAACTGCAAGTTACTGTCAGACTAACTTGGAGGAATAATGGCAATGCATTTTATAGATATCACTGATTGCAGCCACAGTTTGAGATGAATATTTTGGTTAGGTAATAGAGGTGTCAATCAGGGCAGCTGCTATGTCCTGGGCAGTGTCAAGCTTTCTGAGTTGTTGAATCTGTGCTCATCCTGGCGTGCGGAAAGTAATTCCTCAAGCTCTGGATGTGTGGCCCTGGAGATGATGAAAAGTTGTGGGGTGTCAAAAGATGAGCTACTTGGCCCACATCTCATCTAGCCTTGTAGCTACGGTATTTAGATAGATAGATAGATATACTTTTGATCCCGAGGGAAATTGGGTTTTGTTACAGCTGCCCAACCAAGAATAGAGCATAAATATAGCAATACAATTTGTGTGGTTGGGTCACTGCATTTCTAGTCAATTGTGACCTTGTATGTTTATCAATAGTAATATCAATGAATGTGGATGATTAGTGCCTCTGTTACCCATTACCCAGTGTTTATTTTATTTATTCTTATTTTAATTTTATTTATTTAGAAATACAGCATGGTAAGCAGGCCCTTCCAACCCAACAAGCCTTCAAATTGCACCCATGTGATCAATTAACCTACTGACCTGCACACCTTTGGACTTTGGGAGGAAACCGGAACACCCAGAGGAGTCCCATGCTGTCAGGAGGAGAATATACAAACTCCTTGGGGGTGGGGGCGGAAATGAACCTAGATTGCTGGAGCTGTTGTAGCAGCTCTGCTGCAGTGCCGCCATTCTAGTGGCTTGTTACAGGCCGCTAATTGGCCAATTCCAAAACATTGTCGAGGTCTTGATACTTTGCAGTGTGGATTGCTTCATTTCCTGAGAAATTGTGCAATTTAATCCCATTTCTAGTCCTTGGCAAAATTCCTATTTCTGACCTGTTTACAAATGTGAGGTGTAGGGTAGGTATCAGTGATGCAACTGAAGATGTTTGGGTAAAAAAGTCTGCTCTGGAAAAGCTCTTGCAGTGTTGTCTTGGGCCAGGGTGATAGACCTCCAATAATCTCACCCACTTTCCTTTGTGATTCCACCCATTGGAATCATTCTTCTTGACATCTGTTGACTTCAATTTTGCTGTAGTTTCTTGATGTTATAGTCGGTTGAATCCTGTCGTCATCTGCTCGGTCCCCGCTGGAACCAATGTTGTAATGTCAGGAGCTGATTACGTCCTTGAGCAAATTAAGTTGGGTAATAATGAGCACTGTTGGTGGCAAGTCCCCAACTCTTAACGGAGGTGGTGGAGTGGGGTTCCTTTAGTACTTTATCGGTCATTTTTTCCACACTGAATAGATGCCAGTGACTATAATGGCTAAAGGCTCTTTTGGAGAACAGGTTTCCAAGCACTATCTAGTTTCAAATACTTTGCTGTATCTAAAGCTGTCGGCCGTTTCTTGATACCTTCTAGAGGTAACTAGAATGGCTATGAGTAATGTTCCTGGTCAGAAGTTTGTAGGTGCAATTTCCACAAAAATCGCGTAGCTTGAAATTTTTGTATAGAATTGATGAAGCAATGTCCTTGCAATGAAACTACAAGCAATGAAGCTACAAGCAGAAGGCGCTTAAAATCTCAGGAGGACACAAGGCCCTAATTTAAAAAAGACCAAGGCATGTAACCCAGTGTCACAGCAACACATATATCTCAGGAATATTGTTAATATACTGTAGATTACCTGGTCATCGCATTATTGTTTGTGGAAGTTTGCTGTGTGCAAATTGGCTGTCCCTTTGCTTGCATTAAATATGGGAACAAAGGTTATATGCTTTGATCTGCCCTAAGGTCAAAAGCTTTAAGTTCCTCGGGGTCAATATCACAAATGACTTGACTTGGTCCAGCCAAGCAGAGTTCACTGCCAAGAAGGCCCACCAGCGCCTTTACTTCCTGAGAAAGCTAAAGAAATTTGGCCTGTCCCCTAAAACCCTCACTAATTTTTATAGATGCACCGTAGAAAGCATTCTTCTAGGGTGCATCACAACCTGGTATGGAAATTGTCCTGTCCAAGGCCGAAAGAAGCTGCAGAAGATCGTGAACACGGCGCAGCACATCACACAAACCAAGCTTCCATCCGTGGACTCACTTTACACCGCACGCTGTCGGAGCTGTGCTGCCAGGATAATCAAGAACACGACCCACCCAGCTAACAGACCTTTCGTCCCTCTTCCCTCCGGGAGAAGGTTCAGGAGCTTGAAGACTCGTACAGCCAGATTTGGGAACAGCTTCTTTCCAACTGTGATAAGACTGCTGAACGGATCCTGACCTGGATCTGGGCCGTACCCTCCAAATATCCGGACCTGCCTCTCGATTTTTTGCACTATCTTACTTCCCATTTTTCTATTTTCTATTTTCTATTTATGATTTATAGTTTAAATTTTCAACACTTACTAATTTTAACTATTTTTAATATTTAATATTTGTAATCCAGGGAGTGTGAAGCGCAGAACCAAATATCGCTGTGATGATTGTACATTCTAGTACCAATTGTTTGGTGACAATAAAGTATAAAGTATAATGTTGTATAAAATGATGCAATTGTGAGTTTTACCCAGGTAGACAAGTTACTTTAATAGTTATTACTATCAATGGTGTAGTGGTGACTGGTGAGTAAATTCTTGCCAAGAAAGAGAAATGATTGAAAAGGCAGCCTTTGAAATGAAATACAGGTACAGACATTGTCACAGGAAGGCAGCATCCATAATCGAGGGACCCCATAATTCAGGCCATGCTGTCATCTCACTGCTACCATCAGGTAGGAGGCCGCACACCACCAGATTCAAGAACAGTTATTGAGCCATCAGGCTCCTGAACCAGAGTGGATAACTTCACTCAACTCAACACTGAACTGATCCCACAAACTATGAAATCACTTTCAAGGACTCTTCATCTCAAGTTCTTAGTATGATTTATTTATTAATGCTTATTTGTTTTTGTATTTGCACAATTTGTCAGTCTTTGTGTGTAGTTTTCATTGATTCTATTGTGTTTCTTTGTCCTACTATGAATGTCTGCAAGAAAATAAATCTTGGTATTATTTGGTGACATAAACGTACTTTGAAAATAAAATTTACTTTGAATGTTGAACTTTGAAGTATTTGGTATGGCTGCTGGATTGTGACTTGAGAGTTTTCTCTTTTTAAAGGAAGGTTAGGTGCTGTCAACCATGGAATGGCACTAGCATGAATGTTTTAAAATTTGGTGTTTTTAAAAAAAATCTCCAGTATGTGGGCCTGATTGGCTGTTTTGAATCAAATGTATTTTATTGAGTGAGAAATGAGTATGTGTTCAATGGGGGTCACCTCTGAATAATTCACCCAAAGTTAAATAATTATATTAGTTAAAATTTTATTTAATGGTAAATATTTGTCATCACTGCAGTGGCCCTCCGCTTGGTGAGGTAGTGTTTGCACAGATGATTAAACACTGCAAGCTTTCTGGGATGAAGAACAAACCCTTTCTATGTACATATTAGGTAATGTAAAATAACAAACTTAACACTCAGCACATTCTTCTACTTTGGGTGGATTTAGCATGGGGTTTCACTTCCTCCTGCTGGTGAACTGCTCAACATATTTAGACTTCTATGTTGATGGCGTGTTTTAAATTTATGAATTATACTATTATACATTGGGCCAAATGGCCTAATTCTACTCCTTCAAGTTTGATGTGCCATTCCATCACGTCTGAATTTTATTATTCCTCTCAACTCCATATGCCTGCCTTTTCCCCGTAACCTTTGACATCCTTACGAATTAACCTCTGCTTAAAATATACTCACTGACTTCATTTAGCTTGACTTTCAGATGGTGTAACAGAGAAAAATGCATTAACTATCAGAATGCTAAGGAAGTTCTGACATTCTAATTTTAGAGTGTGCACTAGTTCGGTTTACCTCAGTAGAGCAAGAGGTGATGCTCTATCGAGTGACTTTGAATATCTGTTTTACTATATGATAATGCTTTTGAATGTTAAGGCTCTGAAACAAACCAGGAGCCATAAAGTGATCATACATCAGCTGGAGCATCATCTTTTGAGGGATCAAGGTGGTGGGGGGTGAGAAGTTTAAACAAGATTCAAGTAAGAAGTTTTTTTACACACACAGACTAGCAAGTGTCTGGAATGAGCTGCCAGGGGAAGTAGTAAAAGCAGATAAAATGGCACCATTTAAGAGGAATTTAGACAATGACGTGAATCGACAGGGAAATGAGGGATGGAGACAATATGCAGGCGGATGTGTAGTTTAAATTGCTATCACAGTTGGCACAGACATTGTTGGCTAAAAAGCCTGTTCCTGTGCTGTACTGTTACCTATTTTGCAAACAGGTGATTGTAAAGGTCAATCTGACATTTGCATAATAGAAGTAGAGATATGAATAGGCCATGTGGCTCCTTGACCTTGTGCTGCCATTCAATAAAATAAAGGCTGTTTTAACTCCACTTACCTCTATCCTCATGCCTTGATCACTTTTATTGATTCAATATCCATTGATCTCCAAACTGAATATACTTTGTGATCGAGCCTTCAGGGTAGATAATCCAAAAATTCTAATAGTTTTCTTGTGTTCCTTACAACTGATTAAGTACTCGTGAATAGAAATCGCCATTGTAATGTGAGGAAGTCAGCCAATTTATTCATAGCAAGCTCCAGCAGACTGGGATACCATAAGATCATTTGGTTTTGTGATATTGGTTGAACTTTAAGACAGGGTGGGGATGGTGCGGGGGGGGTGGTGGGAAATAATATTGGCCAACATTAAAATTGTGCATTGATCTTGGTTAAGGGCAGATAAGGGTGGAAAGGGAAGTTGTCATTCAACACGCAATGCATCCAACAGGGATGTCATTCTAGATTTTTGTGTTTCAGTTGGTGGAATAGGACAACCTACAGTTTCCTGATGTGGAGGTCACTGGTCTGAATAAGTAACCATTGTGGGTGGATGAGGCAAGGACAAGAGTTCTCGAGAGATGTAGCATGGACACAGGCCATTTGGCCCATTGAGTCTACACTGCTCACTTTACAGCAACTCTACATCAATCCTTATTTATTGACCCTTACATTTTCTTCAACTCTCTCCTTGCCCCCTCCAGTTCTAACACTTGCATGAGCTAGAGGTAATATACAGTGGCCAAATAACCATCTCGCACACCTTCAGAGAGAAATGAAGGAAAAAAAACAACCATGAGAAAAATGTGTGTACTTCACATAAACAACATCTGTGCTCGTGATTCAGCTTGGGACTCTAGTATTGTAAAGCAGTGGTACTATGAGATATGTCACTGTGCTTGGGAGCTCCACATATACGTATATAGGTTGGGAAGTTGTTGTGAGAGGTTTACTGGCGACATCTCAATAAGATGGGATCATCTCAACAGGATGACAAAGAAGTAGATCGGAGGTAGATGGCATGGTTGTTCTTGTAGGTAAGAGTTCTCAATTATAATAATGATACCAGTGGAAAACGATCTAAAATTGAAAGTGCAGATAGGGAAATCTGGTTGGATAGGGGTAAACATGCCTCTGATTTGGAAGTTGTACTGTAGTTCGATTTTTTTTTTGACAGGGCCATGACAAGGGCATATTTCTAAGGGAGGAAAAGCATTTGAGCAAAGGCAACTTAGTATAATACCAACGAAACTGGGGAGAGAAATTGTGTTATTTGTAGTTTGATGGGAATGAGGTTAAGGGAGCAAGAGGTGGATTTTGTGGACAAAATAAATTTAGATAGGATTTGAGATGAGAAACCAGAGGCAGCTATGGAATATGTTTAAATGGTTAGGCAAAGGGAAGAGTGAAATGTAACAGAGACTTGAGATGGTCAAGTAGATGGTCCTCCCCCTCGTACCCCATCTGTTATTTATTTATATACTCTCATTCCCTCTCTCCCTCTCTCCCTCTCTCCCTCTCTCCCTCTCTCCCTCTCTCCCTCTCTCCCTCTCTCCCTCTCTCCCTCTCTCCCTCTCTCCCTCTCTCCCTCTCTCCCTCTCTCCCTCTCTCCCTCTCTCCCTCTCTCCCTCTCTCCCTCTCTCCCTCTCTCCCTCTCTCCCTCTCTCCCTCTCTCCCTCTCTCCCTCTCTCCCTCTCTCCCTCTCCTTTTTCTTCCTCTGTCCCTCTGACTATACCCCTTGCCCATCCTCTGGGTTTTTTTTTCCTGCCCCTCCTCCTTGTCTTTCTCCCCGGGCCTCCTGTCCCATGATCCTCTCATATCCCTTTTGCCAATCACCTGTCCAGCTCTTGGCTCCATCCCTCCCCCTCCTGTCTTCTCCTATCATTTTGGATCCCTGCCCCCCTCAACTTTCAAATCTCTTACTAGCTCTTCCTTCAGTTAGTCCTGACGAAGGGTCTCAGCCCAAAACGTCGACTGTACCTCTTCCTACAGATGCTGCCTGGCCTGCTGCGTTCACCAGTAACTTCAATGTGTGTTGCTTGAGATGGTCAATGTCTTACTGACCAGAAGCTTCCCTCTAGTAGATGTTGAAAGGCAGGGAGGACGAATTAAGGAGAACTGAAGAAAAAAATTATGGATTGCTCCTTTTTAGCTACAGGTTAATTGTGTAGCAATTAGCTGTTAGGGCACCATTTGGCAGATGGTCCATTTGTGCCTGCTGACTAAATCATTGCAAAATAAAGTGATTATGGCTCAAATCATCACACCTACATTTGACACATTGTTCAGAGCAAGTATTTTATAAACCATTGTATCACATTACATCGGACCTACCATTGTTTGGTCATGAAAGGTACGCTTTAGATTCAGAAATAAATATTCACCAGTTAATAAACTTACAGAAGTGAGTTCTGCGTTCTTCTGAAGAGGAAAAGGTTTGATATCTTTTGAAGCAAATAAACAGTCATTACTTGTGGGGCTGACTCATATAATGAGGAGGTAGATAGATCTATGGGACACCACTGACCAATCTTTAGAAGAACATTGGTTCAACTTCAGTTCTTTATTTCTGTCATTATCTTTGGTGTTCCCCAAGCTCTGATGATTGAACCTCCTCTGCAGAGTATTGTTCAGAGCATTGCTTTGGAATGGGTGTTCTTTCCTCCCTTAGGTTAAATTACATGATAAAAAGCATACCTGCCCTGGCCCACAGAAGTTTGCTGAAATGGCAGTTGTATCAGTGACATGCAGAGTGTTCAGGTAGAGAGTGCTGTTGAAGTAAGCTTAAAAGGAATTCTAAATTTAGCACTGTTTATTTATTGATGGAATGTGAATATTATTGATGACTGTTGTTTAATACCTTTGACTCAGTCAAGGATCAGATCAGTAAGAGTATAGAATTCTTTCCATTAAGGATCAATTTTTTAAAAATGCAGTAAGTTCATGGTCATCATTATCAAGAAAATTTTAATTCCAATTTTATTTAACTCAATGTCAAGTATTCAGCATCATACCGAGCACTGGAGTGACTCAGTGGGTCGGGCTGAATCTGTGGAGGGAACATGTTTTGAGTGGAGATCCTTCATCTGGACTAAGATAATGAGGGGGTGAATTGAATGGATGGAGTAGGAGCCAGCAAGTGATAAATGGATCCATTGAGGAGGGAGGGAGTAATTGGCTGATGAGGCAGGGTTGAGAGTGGGATTAGATTTCAGCTTCTTCAACATAAACTACCAGCAGTAGCTGAGATTTTGTTAAAATACACAAATTAATGTTCTTTCACTGTTGTACCAAGCACTTCTCTCAATGTGGTTAATGTTCGATGCTCTTACTGGTTCCTCTCAAATTTCCTTCTCCGTTGGCATTGTTTGTTGGAATGAAATTCTCAAATTCAGCATTGTAACAGAGGAATGGAAGCCTTTAGTCTGGAGAGCTGTTCAGTCATTGAAAATTACAGCACAAGCAGGCCCTTCAGCCCATCTAGCGCATGCCAAACTCTCATTGACCTGCACTGGGACCATAACCCTGCGTGAAGATGGAAAGGGGGATTTTGGTCCACCAAGTCTCTAGTCATAGTCATACTTTATTGATCCCGGGGGAAATTGGTTTTCATTACAGTTGCACCATAAATAATTAAATATTAATAGAACCATAATTAGTTAAATAGTAATATGTAAATTATGCCAGGAAATATGTCCAGGACCAGCCTATTGGCTCAGGGTATCTGATCCTCCAAGGGAGGAGTTGTAAAGTTTGATGGCCACAGGCAGGAATGACTTCCTATGGTGCTCTGTGCTGCATCTCGGTGGAATGAGTCTCTGGCTGAATGTACTCCTGTGCCCAACCAGTACATTATGTAGTGGATGGGAGACATTGTCCAAGATGGCATGCAACTTGGACAGCATCCTCTTTTCAGACACCACCATCAGAGAGTCCAGTTCCATCCCCACAACATCACTGGCCTTACGAATGAGTTTGTTGATCCTGTTGGTGTCTGCTGAAGTACACGTTTTTACACAATCCCAATCTAATCCATGTTATTGTTAGTTTTCTATCAGCTCCACCAAGGGGCAATTTAAGTGGTTAATTAGCCTGTCAGCCTGACCATATTTTGGATGTGGGAGGGAACTCGTGTCCATGTGCAGAAAATGTACACACCACACAGATGGTGCTGAAGGCCAGTATCGAACCTGGGTTGCTAGAGTCGAGGGGCAGAAATTCTGCCAGCTCTGCCACCCTTTCTTTGACCGCCTGGCTGTGCCATGTATGGATTTTGTTTGGTCAAGCTGTGATGAGGGAATGGAATGTAGTTTCTTTTGGACTTAAAGGTTTTGCATCTGTATAGTGCCTTTCATTGTGTGTGCGTCAGTGCACTTTACAGTTGGTAAAAACTTTATAGGACTAATTGTTATAGGAAACATGGCAGCCATTTTTTTTGCACATGTACATGCGCTTCGTCTGTGGTAAAGACAAAATGTTCTGATTAGGAGATGTTTATTGGTGGCTATGTGCCATTTAAAAAAAAAACACCTGGGGTTAACTCTTCAAAATGTTCTTTTATTTTGTACTGTCTGAGAGCAAGGAGGGTTTCGCTTACTGTCTTGTCCAAAGGGAGCTCTTCCCCTAACTACATAGGATTCCTTTAGTAACGCTCTGATATTTTTGTACTATAGGTTTTGTACTATTGAAAATAATTTCCATTAATCTATGGTCCTCCACCAACTGGACCATTCTTCTACCTCACTGTAATTCTGTAATCAGTGGACAGCTTTGAGTACTGGGTAATGATGGGTAAACTTTCTGCTGTTGGTCATTTAAAGTGAGTGTTTCCTTTTAACTCTTTCCCAGGGACTTGCGTGAAGTGTAACAAAGCCGTGTACGGAGCACACCAGGCATGCCAGGCCATGGGCCACCTATACCACGATACCTGTTTCACCTGCAGTGCCTGCAGTAAGTAACACTTTATCCGATTGATTCTATGAATGACAGGTGATGATTTGTTTGTGGTTTGATGTTCTGAAGAATTGTGCCTCTCAATGCCCTCTTGGTTCTTTTTCAAATTTCCAAGAGCAAAGACGTTTGGCCGATTGAATCTGTGGTTAATCTCCTGCTTTGTTGGGCACTTTCCCTCCATCCTCAAAAATAGAGCTTTCTGCTGGCCAAGCCTTTTAATTCCCTATCCCCATTCCCGTTCTAACACGTCTGCCTTCGGCCTCCTCTCCTGCCATGATGAGGTCACTCTCAAGTTGGAGAAGCAACACCTCATATTCCATTAAGGTAGCCTCCAATTTCTCCAACTTCCAGTAACTTCTTTTCCTCCCTCTCCCTTTCCTCATCTTCCATTCCCCACTCTGGCCTCTTATCTCTTCTCCTCGCCTGCCAATCACTTCTCCTTCGTGTCCCTCCTCCTTCCCTTTCTCCAATGGTTAACACCCCTCTTCAGTACTTCTCCTTCCCCCAACTCCCCCGCATCACCTTACAGCTTCTTACTTCACTTATCACCTTCCAGCTTGTACTCCTTCCCCTTCCCCCAACCACCTTATTCTGGCATTTTCCCAATTCCTTTCCAGTCCTGAGGACGGGTCTTGGCTCCTAAATACTGACTTGTTTATTCATTTGCATGGATGCTGGCTGACCTGCTGAGTTCCTCCAGCATCTTGTGTGTGTGGTTTTTTTTTGCCTTTTTCAACGCTCGCCTTAAATTTGGATGCTCTGTTTATTGCACCTTGGAAGCAGTTTATGTACTCCGTCCACAGACTTCATAACTCCAATACGTCTTTCATATTTGTCTTGCCTTTTGCTGCTGTAAGGAGAACAATCTGCTACTTTGATTTTTTTTTTCCCACATAACTTATCCTTGGAATTATTCCAGTGAATTGTACTCTGCATCCTCTCAAAATCCTTATGTCCTTGCGAGTGGTACCTAGAATCTGATCCCGTTCCAGTTGGGATCAAACTATCTTATGTAAGTTCAGCATCATTTCCTGGCTTTTGTACTTCATATGGTGTACTTATCAATGCCGGGATGCTATATGGTATTAATCTATATAACAGATTAAGATGAGTTCTGTAATCGGTACTTAAATCAGGGTCTGCTCAGCAGTGCATAAGGATTGTCTTTGAAGCAAGTATAGAAAAGACTGCTTTTTGATGATAATGGTTGTAATGGTGCTATCTTTAAGACTCTGCCTACTTCTGTTCTAAAATCACATTAGATTAGATTAGATTATGAGAACACTCAGTCCTCGTTTATTGTCAATTAGAAATGCATGCATTAAGAAATGATACAATGTTCCTCCAGAGTGATATCACACAAAAAAAGGACAAACCAAAAACTAACACTGACAAAGCCACATAATTATAACATATAGTTACAGCAGTGCAAAGCAATACCATAATTTGATAAAGAACAGACCATGGGCACAGTAAAAAAAAAAAGTCTCAAGTCTCGATCGACTCCTATAGTCCCTGATAGCAGGTGGCAAAAAGGGAGAAACTCCCCTGCCATAAACCTCCAGGCACCAACAACTGCCGATGCGTTGGAAGCACCCGACTACAGCCGACTGAGTCCATCCGAAAGCTTCGAGCCTCCGACCAGCCCCTCCGATACAGCCTCCCGAGCGCCTTTGACCTCGTCCCGGCCGCCAAAACAAGCAAAGCCGAGGACTCGGAGGCCTACTTTATATCCCTATTCTTTAGTTAGTTTCCTATAAGTGAAGATGCAGAGTATTAATTTCATAGCCATTAGACTGGCTTTTGAAAACCCATCCACTTAAATCTGGCTTTGGTGTATTGATACCTCGGGCATGATTTAAATTTGGTAATGACAAAGAGGCTAGATGAGAAGTGCCGAGATTTTAAGGATCATGGGAATTGGGGCTTTACACAGAAGAAAAAGGTGAGACTATGGAAAGGGAGAATTTAAAAATCAAAGCATTTTTTTTTCCTGGAAGCAAGGAAATATTTATATAAAGAAGAAGAGTTGCAGATTTTCATTGGGGCAGGAGGGATCAAGGGAAATGGAGAAATCTGAAATATATTGAATTTAGATGATCTTACTGAATGTTGGATTGATTCAAAAGGTCAGATGACCCACTTAATCCATTTTCTGTGTCTGAAAGTGGCAGACACAGAAAGATATTGGACAGTGGCCTGCAGCAAAATAGGCAGCTGTTTTCAATAAATTATTTAAATATGATAGAAGCAATAATAAAGAATTGCCTCCATTAAGGGGATTGTCACGAATGGTTTGGAAAGAAGCTGAAAGATCAAAGCTTTTAGTAAGAGTTGTCCTCAAGGTATTCCATAGTGAAGCATGTTAATCAAATAACTGCCTTTCTTTCCTTTTTTTAAATTCCGAGTTCCACATCTCTTAGTCCACCTAGACAGGAAATGCACGCTGCAGCTTTAACATATAGTGTTAAGGTCAGATTATACAATGGTCAGCCATGACGTTAATGATGCAAAGGTTCTATGGGGGGAAAAAAAATGGCCATATGAAAAAAATGGTCCTGCCAGAGGGTCTCGACCCAAAACGTTGAATGTACTTTTTTCTGTAGATGCTGCCTGGCCTGCTGAGTTCCTCCAGCATTTTGTGTGCATTACCATATGCTAGGCTAGTTTGAATTGGCCACAGCATTTGAGGGATTTGCATGTCCCTGAGGGAAGGAAGGGTTTCTGCTCTCTTTGCCCTGTTGTTCTTACATGTGACTCCAGACTCACTGTTGAAGTTACTGCTAACTATCCTTTTGAAATGATCCAGCAAAAACCACTCAGTTGAATAAGAGTGAAAGGTAGAAAACAATGTTTGATCTTGCCAGCAATTCCCATAATCTGTGAATCAATTTAAAAAATCAGTAGAAGCAGCTGATTAAAGCTTGACGAAACGAGGATGCTAGAATCATCTGAAGAAGTCCCTCTTGAGTTGCTAAATTACAGTCCCTGAGCTCTAACAACAGCTGGAGCAAATCCACCTCAAGGACTCCCAACAGTTCAGGGGGACATCTCGCCACCTCCTTCTCAAGGTTAGTTACTGATGGCAGGGCCAGCACCCTCAACATGTGAATGAACTAAAAACTGGTTTTCTGGTTGTATGTGAGGACTGAATTCATCACAGCCAAGAAAGCTCACCATGCCTCTACTTTCTCAAGGGGCTAAAGAATTCTGGCACCTCCCCATCGACCCTTTTTACTGATGTGTCATGGAAAGCAATCTATCTGGATGTATCACAGCTTGGGCATGGCAACTGCCCTGTCTGTGACTGTAACAATCTGTAGAGTTGTGGACACAGCTCAGTGTTTTACAGAAACCAGCCTCCCTTCTATACCTCAGTAAAGCAGCCAGGATAATCAAAGACCCACTCACCTTGGACGTACTCTATAATCCCCCCCTCCTGTCAGATTGAAGATACAAAGGCCTTGAAAGCATGCTCTACTAAGCTCAATGGTGGCTTCTGCCTCATTGCCACCAGACTAGTAAATATTTCCCTATTTCTACACCATGACCTGTTGAACATTATCTCCTCATGTGGCATCCTTTTTCTACACTCCAAATAAATAGTCTCCGAAATTTAAGGCCTATTGTTTACACTGCATTCTTCATGCCTCTAGCAAACAGACTAGTTTTCAAGTCACTAATTACTGCTATGTTGGTGAAAACACAAGTAGTTTGTGCAGAACCAGTTTCCACAAGGTGTGTGATAATAGTATGATTCTATGTTTTGAGTGTTGTCAACTAAGAGTCAACATTTGGGTCTCTTCCTGTTTTAGACTTTGTGTGTGTGCCTGAGGGAGTGCATGAGGCCTTTTGGTTTAATGTATCTTCCTTAAGGATGAATAGTATCACTAACAACACACACAAGATCATCTAGGAACTCAGCAGGCCAGGCAGCATCTATGAAGAAAAAAAATACAGTCGACGTTTCAGGCCAAAACCCTTGTCCTGCTGAAGAGGTTTGGCCTGAAACATTGACTGCTTTTTTTGCATAGATGCTGCCTGGCCTGCTGAGTTCCTCCAGTGCTTTGTATGTGTTGCTCAAATTTCCAGCATCTGCAGATTTTCTCTTGTTGGTTAGCATGTCTAATGCTCGTTTCTAAGTTAGTTTTTGATTCTAAGCAACCCTGAAATGGTGCTAACTATGAAATCAACAGAGGTTAAAGGTTATTTGTGAATTCCCTAAATTAATGAGGTCCACCCAGAAGATGGGCATGGTGCTGTTGGGCAGTAAGTGACCTAAGTAAACACTCTTAAACCTGCATTGATGCTGATATACATCCTAGAATGCGCTAGGACACATCATCACTGATGTAACCTGGTGATCAGGTGTTTCGGGTCTTTCAACTTCAGACACCCTCGCCCAGGCGATCTGGCCAGGGTTGATCAGGTCCTGGCTTATGTCCCAGCAGCTTTGGTCCACAGGTCACACCTCTTGATCCATAGCCTTCTGAAGGCTTGCTCAGCAGCCTCTGTGTTGGTCCTGATGGCTCTTTTCTTTGCAGCCCCCACAAAACGGAAAAGAGAGTAGGTTCTGCAAAGCGAGCTGCCAATAAAACCTCTACACCCACCTCTATAGCCTTGTGTCATTAAAGATTACGGGAAATATGGATGCAAGTGGCCCTGGATGTGATTCATTGTGTTTAAAATTCCCAAATTATCTGCCTGGGAATTGGGGGTGTGGAATTTTGGACTGCGATTTGGACCAACAAAATGTCATCGACTCCACTTCTTGTCTTCGTTGTTGTATTCCCTGTTGCCCACTGCTGGGAGAGCTGACTGAGACTTCCAGGATATTTAAATCCCTGGTCAAGAAGAGAAGAAAATTTAATTGCAGCCCATAAAGGGAGGAATGAATTTGTTGATGGAGGAAGTTGAGCCTTCCAGCCAGGGTCAAGATCTTTGTAACATAATTTTGACATTGGATCGCGTAAGATTAAAGTTTTCAGTATGATTGTGGGTTGAAACCTGCTCTTACAGGCACTGCCTTTTCACATTCCACCCACTGGTTTCTGTGGGGTGTGTGCGTATAGGCAGCTGCACTTTTAAAACACCCGTTCCCTTCCCCCACCTCCTGACAAATTTGGAGCATTTTGGAATGTTCACAAGGCTTGTGAAAAAAGTTGTTGCTGTTGACTACGACCAAGATTAGTTGTCCCTTATTGGTTAAAAATAGAGATGACGCTGTTAGCCCACTGAGAGCCAGAATTTTATGCATCAAAAGACAGTCCAAGGAAGACTTAAGTTAAGTGGATCACATTTCTATTATAATTTGCACCAATCAGTTTCGGAACCATGAGGATATAGTTGATTAGCTTCTGTTCAAATTCTCAGTTATACTGATTTTAACTGGGGGGGAAATCTCTTAATCTTCTGTTCTCCCCTTCCTCCCAGCTCACTTTTTCTCCACATTTGATCCTTCAATCTTTTTTCCTAACTTGTTTTCCTTTCTTGCTCTTTGCCTGTTTTTCCATGTAGTCCTTTGCACTCTTTCTCAGTTTCCTTTTGATACCTTCTCCCTCATGCACTTTGCTCTCCGTTTTGTGTCACTTTCACCCTACGCCGCCCCACCCCATGCAATATAACCGATGACTTTTGAGTATCCTGAGAAACTGCAGCCCTAGGGAACGAGATCGAGACAAAGCCCAGGCTGCTTGGCAGCTGCTCCTGACGACCAAAAGGAGCATGATTGTCCTTTTGTTGAGGGAAAAACTTGTAGTGTGATTACAAATTCTGGGCATTGAAAACCCTGCCTTCTAAGAGCCTAAAAAGAAAGCTGAAATTGAGTTATTTTACAATTGGTTTGTTGAGCTTTAGCGATGTTTTAACATTAAAAGCTGTTATAAATGCAGACAGGATTTAGAACAAGTTGGTGACTAAACCTATCAGCAGGAAAACTTTTTGTATGATTCAGAAATACAGTTAAACTCTGGTACCCTGTTACCTGGCTATTCAGAAATCCTGAAGGTTTGGCATTTGCTTCACTGGTTGATGTTTCTGATGTTACCTTTTTAAGCTCACCCGGTTCACTAGAAAATTTTATTACACTATTGTGTAAAACCTGGAACAAAAAAAAGTGAGTTAAGTGTGTTGGTTTATTAATGGGAATAATATCCAATAGTCCAGAAAATCTTGTGATCTAGCACTGCCAAAGTCCTGGCTATGCCATATTAATGGAGTTTTTCCTTCATGAAGTTACATTTTTATCAGCGCACAATTTTCAAAATCTGCTCAATAAGTGACCTAGTCACTCTGTTTTAGGAAGGATGTGATGTATAGGAGATGCACCAGCATATTTCTGGGGTTGCAGTGTTCTGGAGAGACTAGATGGGTTGAGTTGTCCCCTTTGGAATGGGGAAGCCTGATTAGCAAATTCTTGAAAGCAAAATAAAGTCTTGAAAGGTGTTGGCTCAAAGTGTTGACGGTTTATTTCTTTCCGTAGATGCCGCCTGACCTGCTGAGTTCCTCCAGCATCTGGGGTGTTGCTGCGAATCTGCGTACATTTCCTGTTCATTGCTTTTTCTACGTTCACTTAAAGGGAAAGGAGAAGTACCAATGCAGCTAGAGGAACTCAGCAAGTCGGGCAGCATCTTTGGAAAGGAATAAAGAGTTGACGTTTCAGGCCAAGACTCCTCATCAGGACTGCTGTTCATCGTCAGGAAGTGACATCCATCACTGAGAGCCCTCACCTTCTGGGACATCTCCTCATCACATTAGTACCATCAGGGAAATGGTAACGGAGCCCAAAGATCCACACTTACGGGGATTCAGAAACAGCTTTTCCCCTTTGCCAACGTATTTCTGAATGGCTCAAGAACAATACCTCATTGTTCCTGTAGAATGCAGTGATGTTGATCCAGGGGTTCTTTGGAAGTCAAGAATGAGGTGTAATTCTTGTAAATATAGCAATTGTATTGGATGTTCATAACAACAAAAAGTAATAGTAATCCTTCTACAGTAAGAGAAAGCAAAGGTGAACGAAAAGGCAAAGAAGTTATGGTCAGCTTTACTAAATAGAGAGATAAAGCACATTGCAATGATAAGAGCAAACTTGTGAAACAGCCAGATTCAGTGCTGTGACACAGGCCGCACAGAAACTTGTAGAAAAATACAGTGATAGCTTTCCTACTATTTCACAGACATACAGGTCATTGTATAAGATTCTAAGCAAGCATAGGAAAATTAAGCTGCTTAGTTGTAATATTTGTCTTTACACTGTACCGCTGACATGTGGCAATAAATATGCAATACGTCAGTGATAACAGATCACCTGAAACCAAGACAAAATCTGCAGATGCTGGGAATCCAGCACAGTGCACAAAATGCTGGAGGAACTCAGCAGGCCAGGCAGTGTCTATGGAAAAGAATACAGTCAGCATTCCGGGCCGAGACCCTTCATCAGGACTGGAGGAAAAAAAGATGAGTCAGAGTAAGAAGGTGGGGGAGGGGTGAGGTAAGGAGCTGGGAAGTTGATTGGTGACAGAGATACAGGGCTGGAGAAGGTGGAATCAGACTGGAGGGGACAGAAGGCCTTGGAGGGAAGAAAAGGGGGAGGAGCACCAGAGGGAGTGATGGGCAGGTAAGGAGATGAGGTGAGAGAGGGAAATGGGAATGGGGAAGTGGGGAGGCATTACTGGAAGTTCGAGAAATCGATGTTCGTGCTATCAGATTGAAGGTTACCCAGAAGGAAGGTGTTGCTCCTCCGACCTCAGTGTGGCCTCATGGCAACAGTACAGGAGACCATGGACTGACATATTGGAATGGGAAGTGGAATTAAAATGAGTGGCCACTGGGAGATCCCTCTTTCTGACAGGCGGAGTGTAGGTGCTCGGCAAAGCGGTCTCCCAATCTACGTTGGGTTTTACCGATTTATAGGAGGCCACACCTGGAGCGCTGGATACAGTAGATGATCCCAACAGACTCTCAGGTGAAATGTCGCCTCACCTGGAAGGACTGTTTAGGGCCCTGAATGGTAGTGAGGGAGGAGGTATAGGGGCAGGTGTAGCACTTCTGCTTGCAAGGGTAAGTGCCAGGAGGGAGATCAGTGGGGAGGGACGAATGGACGGGTTTGTCGTGTAGGGAGCGATCCCTGTGGGAAGCAGAAGTGGGAGGTTGGGGGAGGGGGATGTGCTTGGCGGGATCCCGTTGGAGAAGGCGGGATTCTGAGAACTGTGAACAACATTGCATCTGTGGGTATTGGAGGCCATTGTCAAGTTGTATACTAGTCACAGTGCAATGAAGGTATTTTCCATGAAGATGAAGTGGTAAACCAACAGAAACTTCCCATCAATTCAACCCTCAAAATTTCATATTGACTCATTTCTTAAGAGAAATCAGTGACTTGTTGATCTTGGCATGATCATTTTCACGTCTCAACCTCAGGTTGGTGGTAGTGAATGTGGGAAGAAAGTCAACCTAATCAAAGCTTGGTTTGTAACAAACTTTTGTGTTCATCCTGTCAGGGCGTGGACAATCAGAAAGTGGCTATAACTGCTGAAATGTTATGACAGGAAAACTAGCAATCCCTTCTGGATAGTGGTCCTGCTGATGTGTGTTTTCCAAACCTGGCATTACTTCATGTATTGATTTCCTATGCATTCATCTGGTTTATCTCTGATCCTTAAATGTTGTATGCGTCCACAGGTAGAAGATTGCGAGGCAAAGCTTTCTACTTTGTCAACGGCAGGGTATATTGTGAGGAGGATTTTCTGGTGAGTTACATTTCCCATGCGGCAACTTGGTATTGACAGGCAAGTCTAGAGTTCTGTGATCCCCAAAATGAATTACCACTGCTTTGCAAGCCTACCTTCAGCCATTGAAGTTGAGGGTGCTTAAATTATTTCTCCAAACCACTCTGCCTCTTGAATTCTCATCTCTTAAGCTACTGTATTTACCTCTTGACCATCTGCTCCACTGTTCCCCTTTCCTGCTTGTAAGTCCAATTTTGTTTGATAATGTTTCTGTAAAATTCAGGGATGTCTCTTTTATGCTGAAAGTGTCGTGTAGAGGCATATATTATGGGTGCTGCTGTTCTTTGAGGCTCTGCAGGTCACCCTTGGGCAAGTATAGCACCTGTTTAACCACCCCCCCCCACCCGATCAGGGTCAGGTATCACGGTCGTATGAGCAGCTGGTACATATCACAAGTCCTGGTTATGTGACCACTGACACCAGGCACACAATCCCTGAAGAATATTGATGATAGCTGGGATCACCCCTCTTTTAAAGAGGTTGCCCAGAAGAAGGCAATGCCAAACCAGTTCTGTAGGAAGAATTTGCTGAGAATAATCATGGTCAAAGACCATGATTGCCCATGTCATACAACACGGCGCGGTACGTAATGCAGATGATGACCACTGTGTGCATTGATTGCGTACACCTAGCAATCTCCATCTCCATGTGAGGAACTCCATTGCCCAGTGCAAACAGATTGGTTGAACTTTACTAAGTAATGATCCAAGCATTGGTATTTTGGCATATTTCAGGTGGAAGGTCAATTGCAGTGTGCAAGATCCATGTTTTTAAATGGACTTGAGTACACCAGGTCAGAGTGAGCTTGAAGTGCTTTGTCCATTGGTACAGAGAAATTAACTGTACCCTGAAATGGGTGAGGTTCTACTGATTAAAGTAACTTGGACTTTACTTTCTGCATTCTCAGTGAACTCCACAATGATGCTGGCTGCTTTACTGAGGCTGTAAGAAGTATAGAAAGTGACTAGAGGAGAGGCTGGTTCTGGTGATGTGCTGAGCTGTGTCCAGCCTCTTCTCTAAGGACTCTGTCTGTACCTCTCATTGCCTCAGTAAAACAGTCAGCATAATCAAAGACTCACCCACACTGGTCATTCTCCCTTCTCCTCTCTCCCATTAGGCAGTAGATACAAAAGCCACCAGGCTGAAGGACAGTTTCTGTCCCACTGTTTTTAGACTCTTACACTGACTACTTGTACTAATAGATTGCCCTTTTGCCAACAATCTGACTTGTTACAGCGCAGAATAGGCTCTTCGAGCTGTGTCGCCCAGCAACCCACCAATTTAACCCTAGCCTAATTACAGGACAATTTACAATGACCAATTAACCCTCTAACCACTGTGTTCAGATGGTAATAGGAAACTGGAGCACCCAGAGGAAACCCACAGGCAAGTGGGAAGGACGTACAAGCTTGCTTACAGAGGGTGCTAGAATTGAACTTTGAACTCTGACATTCTGCGCTGTAAAAGCGTCACGCTAGACGCTGTGCTATTGTGGTGCCCCATTGTTATTATTTTTACCTTATTCCAGCTCAATGCAGTATGAAATGGCGTGATCCGTATGGACAGTATGCAAGATAAAATTTTCACTGTATCTCGGTACATGTGACAATAATTAAACAATACCAATACCAACCCCAGCCTGTGCTACACTCAAGGCTCATTATGTTAGGTTAACAATTATTCAGTTGGTGAATTTGGATGAAACATTTTATGGTTGCCAGAGCTACTAGAAGTGTATTCCGTCCATCATTTGAGTTCTCTTCAGTACCCACGGGATGTGGTCCTCCCTGGCAAGGCAAGGCCGGCTTTGATTTTTCCCAATCTATAATTGCTCTTGTATTAGCAAGGATATTTGTGAGATGGTCACATTGCTGTGGATCTCTGCCCATCTAAGTCATGTGAAGACTGCAGATTTTATATCTGAAAGGATGTATTTTAAGAATAATTTGATTGTTCCATTATCACAATTACTGATATTAGCATTTATTATTCAATATTATTCAATAACTGAATTAAAATCCCACCTGCTAGGGCGGGGACTTCAACTGGTCTCACAAGATTATAGGTTTGAGTCTCTGAACGACTAATCCTGTGGTATGCAGCATAACCTCTTTCATCTAAAGGTTCTGTTGACCTGCTTATGTGCAACATTAGTATGCAAGTTAGTTACTTAATTTTCTCTTCTTCCACAGTACTCTGGTTTCCAACAGTCAGCCGACAAGTGTTTTGCTTGTGGCCACCTGATAATGGACATGGTGAGTTAGAGTAGAATTATACCATTCTCTGTTAGAAATGACATTCTTGTTAATTCCAAAATTTCTTTGAACACTTTGGTTACCTACCCTTCTTTGTTCCTTCCATCCCCATGGATATACAGTCTCGAACTCTGGAATGTCCTCTAAATTTCTCATCTATTCAAATTCTGCTTTCTGCGTCTTCACTGTTTACCAGAACATCAGCGCGTGGACTTGCTTTACAGAGGATTCTTGCCAGAAATTTTGAAGCTGCTTATAAACAGAAAGCATGTGACCTGTTATTAAATATGATGTTTTAATTTGGAATTTTAAGAAACTTCTCTTTTTATTTAGTTTGCTTTTAAACTGATATAATTCTAATAAGAATTTTTTTTTAAAAAGTTACTGGAAATCTCAATAGATGGAGCAGCATTGCTGGAGGGGAAATGTTGAGTATCTTAAGTCAATTAGCTCCAATCAGAGCTAGGAATTTTGTAGAATCATAGCCTCAGAATAAAAAGCCATCCCTTTAGAACAAAGAATTGAATTGAATTGACTTACATCCTTCATATACATGAGGAGTAAAAATCTTTACATTATCTCTGTCTAAATGTGCAATTTATAGTAATTTATAAATAGTGTGTATAACAATATAACATAAAAATACAGTGAAAATACAGTTGTGATAGCATGAGTTAATCAGTCTGGCCTGCTGGAAGAAGCTGTCCCAGAGCCTGTTGGCCCTGGCTTTTATGCTGCGGTACCGCTTCCTGGATGCAGAGAAATTTCTTTTGTCAGAGGCTGGTAAATACCACATGACTGGCTATTTTTAAAGCAGAGGGTGATAGGTTCTTGATCAGGAAGGGTGTCAAAGGTTACGGGGAGAAGGCAGAAGAATGGGGCTGAGTGGGATAATAAATCAACCTCGAAGGAATGGTAGAGCAGACTCAACTGGCCAAATAGCCTAATTTTGCTTCAGTATCTTGGGGTCTTAAAATAGGTTCTTTGACTGACCAAATCCATGTTAACTGTGAAGCCTGTTCACTTTTCCTACACTAAACTCGTTTTAATTGTCCCACATCCCTATCAAACTCATCCAAGGTTGCACCACTCTCCTGCACATTAGAGCCCCTTTTCCAGCCAATCGTTCTATTAAACTGAACGCCACTGGGACTTGGGAGGAAATGAATGTATCTGGAGGACGCCCACATAGTCACAGGGAGAATGTTCAAACTCCTGTCCGGCAGGAGGAGAGGCCAGGATCAAATCCAGGTCACTTTTAACGGTGAGACAACGTGGTGGCAACAGAGAGGAGGCAATCGAGTTTGTCCATTGCAACTCAACTCGTATGAGGAGATGAATGTCAAGGAAAGGGGAGTAAAGTTCTGAAATTTTGAGATAGGAAACATTACAGTAATGGGGAATAGACACTACATGTGAAGAAAGAAATATGGCATTGCCAGTTGATGATCATTAAAGCTATATCTAATGCAGGTTTGAATGGCTATTAATTTAAAATTGCTATAATATTGGAAAATCGGTAAAAATCCTGACCAGACGTTGAACTTTAAATTGTGACTTGTCACATATTGCGCGAATTCTTTAATTCTTTTCCCCTCAGAGTGACTGCAGCTTGTCTCTGATCAAAGTATCATGTTTTGTGCGTTAGATCCTCCAAGCCTTGGGCAAGTCTTATCACCCTGGTTGTTTTCGCTGTGTCATCTGCAATGAGTGCCTAGATGGGGTGCCGTTCACTGTCGATACAGAGAACAAGATTTACTGCATCAAAGATTACCATAAGTAAGAGCATCAATCATTTATTGATTACTCATGTAATACTATTGTTTTCACTCGTGTGTGCACTCATTGCCATTTGAAAGAAAATGCATACTCTTTTTTTTTTCCTTGCATCACTACATTGATTAGAAAGCAAGGCTGCTCTACAGGGCTTTTCACTGGAAGGTAGGAGCCCTATAAAGTGAATATTGCAGGGAAGCTTGGAGTTTGTTTTTTGATGTAGGAGGTTGGAGTCATGTCAATGGTTGCCCGAAAAGGAGTTCATTTTGGGAGCAGCAAGAACTTGATCATCTCTACCATTCATCTTGTGGACTTTCTGTTCTTAATACAAAGAAATGAAAGATGAACAGCCCTTTAAGCTTGTTATGCTATTTAATATAAAATGCTCTGTACATGTAATAACGCCGTAAACCTATCTTTCCCCTGCAGCTCGTAATGTCTTTGGTTAACAAAAATCTGGTTTTAATTTAATAAGTGATGAAGCATCAATTGATGACTGTAAGATAATTCCAAATTTCTACCACACCCTGTTGAAGTGTGTCCCAATTTCACAGTAGGGGTGGCTGCAATGATCTGTTAAATTAAATATGGAAAAGAGCACTGATCTTAGGACATTATATGGGTCACCTTTACCCATTTCTACCAGTTCTGAGAAGATTCACTCGTACAACTCCACTGTATGTAGTTTTAAATCCATCGTTTGTTTAAAAATGTATCTTTGGAACTGCAGGAAGCAATCATTACCCATCCCTAATGTCCTAGGTCGCTGGTCAATATTCAGCCACCTCTTCTCCAAAAACATTACCATCAACTTATCCTCTTCTCCTAGCAATCTCTTTCTAACTGTGTTGCCTCCAAATTCCTTCCCTAACATAGATGATTATGCCTCGGTATCCCAGAATTCTTGATGCAAGACAACCGTTGAAATACCGTCTAAGTAAGCAGTAATGGAAAGGAATAATCACAGATGCTGCCTGGTCTGCTGAGTTCCAGCAGCATTTTGTGTGTGTTGCTTTGGATTTCCAGCATCTGTGTATTTTCACTTGTTAATGAGATGACTAGGCTTCTGTCAGTTAGGGTCAACCATGAATGTTGTGTCCTAGCTGTCTAGATACACAAGCCAGGGTGGTACAATATGGAGAGCAAGCTGTTGTCCATGTAGCAAGCTACTGCTTGACCTCTGTCCTCAATATTTTCTTTGTTTGACTGATGTAGTTGGGATAATGAGGGAGAAGAGTAATCCTTGCTAGCAGAACAGCCCAACGCGATGCCAGCAGTGTGAGGTTCCAAAATAATCTGGAGCAAAAAATGTTTTCACTTGTTGCAAAATCAAGTGATGAAGAATATAACCAAGCTGGAACAGAAGGAAATGTTAATGGAACTAATGTGTCCTTAGTTTATATTTTGTGAATAGTAAGAATATCTTCCAGGACAAACTTGGCATGCTAGAAACATGTGTCAGACATTGCCCTAAGCAGATAGAGAAGATAAATCTGAATGTTATAGATGCAAGATGCACAAAACGCTGGAGGGACTCAGCTGGTCATACAGCTTCTATGGAGAGGACTGAAAAGCCAATGTTTCTGGTTGAGACCCTTTGTCAGAACTATTGAAGGGTCCTGATATTAAGTGTCTTGGACTGAAATGTCGGCTGTATGTTCCTCTCCATAGATGCTGCTTGATCTGCAGGGTTCCTCTGTCGTTTTGTATGTGTTATTCTGAATGTCCAGCATCTGCAGAATCTCTGTGTTTATGGCTGGAAGATGCTGTGTACTATGTTAACTTCTGGATCCAGTTTAGGTAGATGTTTATTGGTGTTGATTGTCACCAAAAGCCTAAACTTGTAAAAGTTGCTTGAATTTCCTTTGAGAGAAAATAGACATAAACCTTCCCAGCTGATGCTTTAACTGTGCCAGAAGGTTTGCAGTGGCTTTTATTGACTTTTGGAATATTTGGTCATTTGTTCTTTTATCTTGGGGGTTATGAAGGAAAATTAATGTCACCTCTTTTTGTTTCTTTTGATTTGTTCATTACAACTGTTGTTCAGATACCATCAAACAATTTATAGTGAACAACAAGCTGGCAACTTTGCTGCCACCATCTGGGTCTAATTAGGATAACAACTACAGATGGAAAGTATTTTAATGGATATTTTGCAATATCATATCTTTTTCTGTGTGTGTGTGTCAGAATTTATTAATCTTAGAAGCAGTGTTTGTAGCTTTAAGCACAGATCTGTGTTTTTCCAGAGCCCCTCCAAGTGCCTGGAAAAGTAGCAAGGGTACATTTTATTTCAATAGGCACATTTGTTTCTGAATGTGAGTATGCGTTTTTTTTTGCCTGTGCATGTGTGTAGTTTTATTCTTGTGCATGTGGACCAAACTTTAATACCTTATCATTATTTATCAGAAGCCAGTTGTGATAAAATGTTCATCAACTACAGAATTTATTGGCTTTTATTTCAGAAGTTTTATTGTAGCAGATTACTTATTTAACTAATGTGAAACTAATGCATGGCTTGTTCAGTTATCATGATTATGTCTATTTGGTTTTTATTATAAGATCAGAGTGCAAGATTAGTTTTGTCATAGGTACATAGAAACATGCAGGGAAATGTGTTGTTTGCATAAACAACCAACACAGTCAGAGGATGTGCTGGGGCAGCCTGGAGGTGTTGCCATGCTTCCAGTGGTAACCTAGCATGCCCACAACTTACTGACTCCAAATAGTACTTTGGAATGTGGCAGGAAACTAGTGCATCCAGAAGAAAACCACGTGGCCACAGGGAGAACATTTAAATTCCTTACAGACAGCAACAGGAATTGAACCCCCATTGCTGCTCTGTAAAGAGTTACTTGCTGCTGACTTCTCTATTGTCAGGGGAAATGATGTAGGACAGATTGAATGGTTACTATTACCCAAATTGCTTGTGTTTTTCTTGCAGAAAGTACACAGAAATAAAGTGGCACATAGATACCAGGTCCTATTTTGGATAATTGCTTGTAAGACTGGTATGAGTTAATCTTGGGCAGGGTGGCTGAGAGGCATTTTACCTTTGCCTAAGGTTGTTGTTTCCATATATAAATATTATTTAGCTGCTGTTAGTTGAATATGTGGCCCTAATTAGGAAGGAAACAAGCAAATGGTAAAATACATGTTCAGGAGAAGACAGTTGCTGGGGCGGTAGTTCTGTAGAATTTGCTGGGGGTTTTTTTGCATGGCAGAAATTAGAACATTTCAAAAGCATTTAAATTATAGTGAATGTTTTCGTGTGGAATGTGATTATTAAAAGGTTAAATTGGAAAATGCTGAGATTCTCAGCAGAACAGGCGGTGTCAGTGGAGAGAGAAGTTGGTGACATTTCAGATCAATGACTTTTCATCAGCACTCTAAAACTAATCATAACAATCTACACCATTTAAAACATGTAATAGCTCTGTTTGGTCTTAGAAGCGTCCAGTGCTATAAAAATATTTGAAATTTATATGCGTTGTTTACCAAGTGATGTGCATTCTTTCCCTTTCAGAGTATTGGCTCCAAAGTGTGCAGCATGTGGCCAGGCTATTCTTCCTGCAGAGGTCAGTATTGCACTGAAAAGATTTTTTTTCTCTGTGGTATAATGTTCAGCTTGACTGCTGATGAAGTGGAGCGTGCATATTTTACTGATTTGCTGTGCTCATGCCATGCTGGTCTGTGAGAAAGCCCTTTATTAATAGGAGACCACTTTCTAGCCTTGTTGTATAGAACCAAAGAACACTACAGCACAGAAAACAAGCCATTCGGCCCTTCTAGTCTGTGCTGAAACATTATTCTGCTAGTCCCATTGACCTGCATCTAGTCCATAACCCTCCAGACCTCTCCCATCCATGTACCTATCCAATTTATTCTTGAAACTTAAGAGTGGGCCCACATCTACCACGTCAGATAGCAGCTCGTTTCACGCTCCCACCACTCTGAGTGAAGAAGTTTCCCCCTAATGTTCCCCCTAAACCTTTCCCCTTTCACCCTAAAGCTATGTCCTCTCCTAATCTAAGTGGAAAGAGCCTATTCACATTTACTCTGTCTATACCCATAATTTTGTAAAGCTCAATTAAATCTCCTCTCATTCTTCTACGCTCCAAGGAACAAAGCCCTGACCTGTTCAATCTTTCCCTGTAACTCAACTCCTGAAGACCCGGCAACATCCTAGTAAATCTTCTCTGCGCTCTTTCAATCTTACTGATATCCTTCCTATAGTTAGGTGACCAGAACTGTCCACAATACTCCAAATTTGGCCTCACCAATGTCTTATACAACCTCCCCGTAACATCTCAACTCCTATACTCAATACTTTGATTTATGAATGCCAGGATGCCAAAAGCTGCCTTTACAACCCTGTCTACCTGTGACGCCACTTTCAGGGAACTACGTATCTGAACTCCCATCTGGGAGTTCCTCCGCACTCCTCAGTGCCCTACCATTTGCTGTGTATGACCTACTTTGATTTGTCCTTCCAAAATGCAATACCTCACACTTGTCTGCATTAAATTCCATCTGCCATTTTCTGGCCCATTTTTCCAGTTGGTCCAGATTCCTCTGCAAGCTTTGAAAGCCTTCCTTGCTGTCCACAATGTCTCCAATCTTAGTGGTATCAGCAAACTTGCTGATCCAATTTACCACATTATTATCTAGATCATTGATATAGACAACAAACAGCAATGGTCCCAGCACAGATCCTTGAGGCACACCACTAGTCACAGGCCTCCAGTCTGATAAGCAATCATCTACTATCACTCTCTGTCTTCTCCCACACAGCCAATTTCAAATCCCGTTTACAACCTCTCCATGGATACCTAGTGTATGAACCTTCTGAACTAACCTCCCATGTGGGACCTTGTCAAAGGCCTTGCTAAAGTCCATGTAGACAACATCCACAGCCTTTCCTTCGTCTATTTTCTTGGTAACCTGTTCAAAAAACTCCACAAGATTCATTAAACATGATCTACCACGCACAAAGCCATGCTGTCCAAATACTTGTATATCCGATCTCTCAGAACACCTTCCAATAATTTACCTACTACTGATGTCTGGGTCACTGGCCTGTAATTACCTGGTTTACTATTGAAGCCTTTTTAAAACAACGGAACAACATGAGCTACCCTCCAATCCTCCGGCACCATACCTGTGGCTAAGGACATTTTAAATATTTCTGCCAGGGCCCCTGCAATTTCTGCACTAGTCTCTCTCAAGGTTCGAGGAAATATCATGTCAGGCCCAGGGGATTTATCTACCTTTATTCGCTGTAAGGCAGCAAGCACCTCCTCCTCCTCTTAAATCTCTGTATGTTCCATGACACTGCTGCTTGTTCCCCTTCCTTCCATATACGCTATGCTAGGTTCCTGAGTAAGTACTGATGCAAAAAAGCTGTTTAAGATCTCCCCCATCTCGTGAGGCTCCATACATAGATGATCACTTTGATCTTCTAGGGGACTAATTTTGTCCCTTACTATCATAGAAACATAGAAAATAGGTGCAGGAGTAGGCCATTCGGCCCTTTGAGCCTGCACCGCCATTCAGTATGACCATGGCTGATTGTCCAACTCAGAACCCTGTACCAGCCTTCCCTCCATACCCCCTGATCCCTTTAGCCACAAGGGCCATATCTAACTCCCTGTTAAATATAACCAATGAACTGGCCTCAACTGTTTCCTGTGGCAGAGAATTCCACAAATTCACCACTCTCTGTGTGAAGAAGTTTTTCCTAATCTCGGTCCTAAAAGGCTTCCCCTTTATCCTCAAACTGTGACCCCTCGTTCTGGACTTCCCCAACATCGGGAACAATCTTCCTGCATCTAGCCCGTCCAATCCCTTTAGGATTTTATACCTTTCAATAAGATCCCCCTCTCAATCTTCTAAATTCCAACAAGTATAAGCCTAGTTCATCCAGTCTTTCATCATATGAAAGTCCTGCCATCCCAGGAATCAATCTAGTGAACCTTCTTTGTACTTCCTCTATGGCAAGGATGTCTTTCCTCAGATTAGGGGACCAACACTGCACACAATACTCCAGGTGTGGTCTCACCAAGGCCTTGTCCAACTGCAGTAGTACCTCCCTGTTCCTGTACTCGAATCCTCTTGCTATAAATGCCAGCATACCATTCGCCTTTTTCACCGCCTACTGTACCTGCATGCCCACTTTCAATGACTGGTGTATAATGACACCCAGGTCTCGTTGCACCTCCCCTTTTCCTAATTGGCCACCATTCAGATAATAATGTTTTCCTGTTTTTGCCACCAAAGTGGATAACCTCACATTTATCTACATTAAATTGCATCTGCCATGAATTTGCCCACTCACCTAACCTATCCAAGTCACCCTGCATCCTCCTCACAGCTAACACTGCCGTCCAGCTTCGTGTCATCTGCAAACTTGGAGATGCTGCATTTAGTTCCCTCATCCAAGTCATTAATATATATTGTAAATAACTGGGGTGCCAGCACTGAGCCTTGCGGTACCCCACTAGTCACTGCCTGCCATTCTGAAAAGGTCCCTATCCTTTTATTCTTAATATGCTATTTACCTTCACATTATCTGCCAAAGCAATCTCATGTCTTTTTGCCTTTCTGATTTCCTTCTTTAGTATTTTCTTACATTTTCTATACTCTTCAAGTACCTCATTTGTTCCTTGTTGCCTATACTTGCTATACACCTCTCTCTTTTTCTCAACCAGATTGCCAATATCCCTTGAAAACCAAGGTTCCCTATGAATGTTAACTTTGCCTTTAATCCTGGCAGGAACATGCAAACTCTGCATTCTCAAAATTTTGCCTTTGAATGCCTTCCATGTACTGAACACAGCCTTGCCAGAAAACAACTTATCCCGATCTACTCTTCCTAGGTTCTTTCTCATTTCCTCAAAGTTGGCCCTTCTCCAATTTAGAACCTTAACTCAAGGACCAGACCTATCCTTATCCATAATTAACTTGAAACTAATGACATTATGGTCACTGGACCCAAAATGTTCACCTATGCATACTTCTGTCACCTGACCTGTTTGGTTACCTAATAGGAGATCAGGTATTGCATCCTCTCTCATTGGTACCTCTATATATTGATTTAGAAAACTTTCCTGAACACATTTGACAAACTCCACGCCATCTAACCCTTTCACAGTGTGGGAGTCCCAGTCAATATGTGGAAAGTTAAAATCCCCTACTATTACATCTTTCTGCTTCTTACATCGGTCTGCTATCTCTCTACAGATTTGCTCCTCCAATTCTCCCTGACTATTGGGCGGGCTATAATAAAACCGTATTAGTGTGGTCACACCTTCCCCGTTTCTCAGCTCCACCCATATGGCCTCTGTAGACAAGCCCTCCGGGCTGTCCTGTCTATGCACAGCTGTTATATTCTCCCTGACTAGTAATGCCACTCCTCCCCCTTTCATCCCTCCCCCTCTGTCACGTCTGAAACAATGGAACCCCGGAACAGTAAACTGCCAGTCCTGCCCCACCTGCAACTAAGTCTCACTAATAGCAATAATGTCGTAATCCCACGTGCCAATCCATGCCCTAAACTCATCTGCCTTACCTACAATACTCCTTGCATTGAATCACTTAGTTAATCACTTGGAGGTTTAGTGAAGGGGCCTTGAATGACCGAGTTCCTGTGAAGTTGTATATTTTTGTTGTCCTCTGATCTCTGGCCTCTCCAAAAGTAATGGTAACAATTTTGAGTATTCATAAAAGGTGATATGTTGACATAGTCATTTAATTACTGGGACCCAAAGAATGGAAGGATAGTCTAAATTAATTTAAATCCATCCACAGTTTAATTGCTGATTAAATAATCAGAATAAGCTATAAACAGGTGATATTTAACTAACCAACTTGTCATAAAATCTATTTGGTTCATGAATTCGCAAAGGGAAACTGATTTATTTACCTGGTCTGGTCTGCAAGAATGTTGATGACTCTTAGTTGCCCCTAAAATGGTGCAGGAAGCTACAAGGATGTTTAAGCTTAGGCAATAAATAGTGGCCTCATGAAGCCACAACTCAAATGAAAGGAAGTTAGTTCTATCGAAGATGAAGAACATGTGATGGAAATGGAGGTGAAGAATGCAGTTACTAGAAATCTGAAAACAGAAAATGCTGGAAACACTCAAGGTCAGACAGTGTCTGTGGAAAGAGATAAACAGTAAACTTTTCAGTTTGATGCCTTGTGTCAGAACTGGAAAAAGGGAATCATCAAAAACAAGGGAAAATCTGCACATGCTGTAAATCTAAGCAACACACATAAAATGCTGTTAGAACTCACCAATCAAGCCAGGCAGCATCTATGGGGGGGGGGAAAGGTAAACAGTTTCCATCAGGACTGGAAAAAGAGATGAGAAGTAAGAGTAAGAAGGTGGGGAAAAAGGAAGAAGAAATACAGGGCTGTAGGTGATAGGTGAAACCGGGAGAGGGGGAGGGGTGAAGTAAAGAGCTGGGAAGTGGATTGGTGAAAGAGGTAAAGGGCTGGAGAAGGCAGAATCTGATAGGAGGGTGAGGCCTGACATAGATTGGAAGACTGCTTTGCTGGGCACCTATGCTCCATCTGCCAGAAAAAATGGGATCATCCAGTGGCCACCCATTTTAATTCTCCTTCCCTTTCCCATTCTGATATTTTGGTCCGTGGCCGCCTCTACTGCTGCAGTGAGGCTATACTCACGTTGGAGGGGCGACACCTTATATTCCGTCTGGGTAGCCTCCAACCTGATGGCATGAACATTGCTTTTTCGAACTTCTGGTAATAACACCCCTCCTTCCCCCACCCCTTCACCATTCCCCATTCCCATTTTCCTCTCTCTCACCTTGTCTCCTTACCTGCCCATTACCTCCGTCTCTTCCCTTCCCTTTCTTCTATGGCCTTCTGTCCTCTACTATCAGATTCCCCCTTCTCCAGCCCTGTATCTATTTCACCGACTGACTTCTCAGCTCTTTACTATATCCCTCCCCCTCTCCCGGTTTCACCCATCACCTACTACCTTACATTTCTTCCTTCCCTGCCCCCACTTTCTTACTCTGACTTCTCATATTTTTTTTCTCCAGTCCTGATGAAGGGTCTTGGCCCAAAACGTTGACTGTACTCTTTTTCCATAGATGCTGCCTGGCCTGCTGAGTTCCTCCAGCATTTTGAGAGTGTGGCCCGCCTATCCTTTCCAGGTGGACTTGAGTAACTGTGGCAGCTACTAGAGAGCCATCCCTCATGTCCCAGCCAGCAATGTCCCTTGCAAAATCACTGCCGGGGGTTGGGGCGGGGGGGGGGGGCGAGTTGAGCTCTAGTTACTGAGGCTGTACTGTGTGCAATTTGGCTGAGCTTTCTCTCCAGTGGAGTTGAATGTATTTCCCAGAGCAAGTACTGTGAAGAATGATAGGGAACATCCAAGCTCACTATGCAAATACTCTTGTTGGTCTAATCATTGAATATGAGGAGTTTTGAAGGGGAGTAAGTTAACATTAAGTATATAAACATCAATTTTATTGTATCCATAGGGATCTGATGAAACAATTCGTGTTGTGTCCATGGATAAAGATTATCATGTGGAATGTTATCGATGTGAGGTATGTCTATTTTAATGGTAAGAAAATTGAAGAATCCAGGTGCAGATCTGGGATCAGGAAAGACATGGGTGTCTCAGGGAAGAATAGATTAAGAAGTAATATTCTAGAGCAGGGGTTCCCAACATCTCTTTTAATGTCTTGGACCCCCTACCATTTACCGAGGAGTCCACGTACACCAGGTCGGGAACCCCTGTTCTAGAGTTGGCACACGCTCATCAGGCCAAATGCCTTTTGCTACTTCTCTTTCTCATATTGTGTCAATATGAACTTTTCTCATGTAAACTATCAAATTTTAAAATTACTGTGTTTGAATATTGAAGAATAAAAGGTATAATGAGATTCTTCATTTCTCAAATATCATTGCATGAAGATATTCTAGACAAAGATCCCAGCTCTGCTCTAGACAAACCAAGACAGATGTTAGGATCTGCATCTGAAACCAACAACGTCCAATCAGGATAGTCTGTGGAACCTCGGGTTACTCTCCTCACAGCAGCAACATTTGCTGTGGGACTTGATAACGATGTACAAAATCTTGGTGAGCTTAAATAGAGCAGAAAGAGAGGAACTCATTAGCAGAACTGCCGAGGATGAGACACAGATTTTTAATGATTAGCAAAAGATCCAGGAAGGTGATTTTAAAAAAAAGATTTTACATAGCTTGTAGATATCTTCTGAAAAGCAAATGAAAATTAGTTGCAAGTTGATAGTTCTAATCTCACTGTTAAATAATAGAATACTAATGTTTTCAACCCACCCAACAAGACACTACCAGCATAACCTCTCATGTAACTTAAAATTCTTACCATGTTTCGTGCCTGTTCCACCATTCAATAACATTGATGCCAATCTTTTACTTCATTGCCAATTTCCTGCACTGACCCCTTAGTTGATTTATAGAATATACTCAGTGACTGAGTTTCTGCAGCCCCTTGGTCAAAGGATTTCAAAGACTTGTTACCTTCTGTGTGAAGAAATTTCAGTCCTTGATTAGCCGTCCTTTTTTGTTTTTGAGATGGTCCTCTGGTTCAAGTCACCCCAACCAGGGGAAATACCAGCCCTGTAATCTGCCTTGTCAAGAACATTAAGAATTTTGTATGCTTTAATGACATCACTACTCATTGTTCAAAGTTGTAATATACCATTTGACTAAATATGGAACACAGACTTATGAGATTATTGCCGAAAATGGTTGGATTTTGTACAAAGCAACAGATGCCAAGTACTTTTTAATCTTGATTAACCATTGCTCCTCTTCTGTCATATATTTAACCACCTGGCACTTTAAAAGTCAACTTAATCATTGTAATTGACGGCAAATTGGCATCAGACCTGGGGTATCTGGAATAAACTGTAACTCTTTCGTTATGTGAACTTGAAGTGTTATGATTAATCCTATCTAATGTGAAAGGTAGTATACTTTGCCATTTAATAAATGATGTGTGTTACAGATGCTCCCTGAATAATTTCCATCCTCAAAGTTCAATTGTAACATCAATTACTCTGTGGGAATAAACATATCAATGGCGATTTTAGAACTTTACATGGCAGTGGTTAGCTCAACGTTGTACAGTACCAGTGCCTTGGGTTCATTTCCCGCTGCTCTGTAAGTTTGTACATTCTCTCTGTGACTGTGTGGGGTTCCTCCCACAGTCCAAGGATTTGCAAATTGGTAGGTTAATTGGCCATTGTAAATTCTCCCGTGATTAAGCTGGGGTTAAACTGGGGGTTGCTGGGTGTGGCTTGAAGGGCCGGAAGGGCTTGTTCTGTGCTGTCTCTTAATAAATAAATTTTTGGGAATTAAATCCATCAGTGTTGAGCACTGATAGTACCAGAGAAAAATCAGAATTCGAATCCCTGTAGGTGTTCTAAGTGTGTTAATTTTGATCACCTTGAATGGCTCCATGACTAGTGAGAGGAAATTCTTGTTTGAAGACCCTTGCTGGAAGTGTGCCGCATTTGAACTTCACAGTGTTGCTGTTGAGTGCATTTGTCCTGGATCTGCAAAGGAATTTGGGTAAGGCTGGCATCCTGGGAACCTTAATGTGGATGACCATCCCTTCTGTAATCTCAGGATTGTACATGACAGAGAAAAGCATGTTTATCCTCTAAATCTCTACCAATTCTGAGGAGTAACCCAGATAGGTGTGCTCTTCTCAATCCAGACATTCCTGCGACTCCCCCCACCCCCCCTCATTTAAGTTACTTTGATAGTTTCCTATCACCTGCCAATACAATTACTATCAAACAGTGCATCCCAAATTCGGATAATTTGCTATGTCTTTCTCGTTGCCTCTTTATAGCCATTTACGTTAAATCTTACGCCCTTTTGCAACAGGGTGTGACAATAGGTACCTTCTCTGCTTTGAGAACTCTTCTGTTTATTTAATGTAAATAACTATATCCAGATCAGTTGGATTTATGGAGTATGCTTTAATAAATTCTCAGCAAGCCCTTTTATGTAATAGTTTGTAGACTGCTACATGGATTTTATATATAATCCATGTGACAGTCTATTTTATATATTTATCTGCTATTTAATATAAAATACCTAATACAGTAAAGTACTTAATGAAGGCTGGAACCAGCAATGCCCTGGAATTCTTGCTTGTACAGGGGCACATTTTAATCCAAGAATTAGGCGGTTAAATTCATACAAGCACCAAAGACTCTTACATAATTCAAATGCCTTAAAAGGCCATCGTTTAGCTGTTTAGATCCACATTCACTAAGAGCTATTAAGATGAATTTCACTTTCTAGTTTTCAGCCAGTGTCTCGCATTAAGCAGGCATTTTTTGATATCTCTGTCATCTTTCAGTTCAGGGTCCTGTCATTTTAATAAACATATTTCTTTCAGCACAGTTCTGATCATTCTTCAAATATTTTAAATCTCTATTCCCAGATCATTAACCCTCTGAATGAGAATTAATCTTTACTAGTCACCACATCTGGGATTCTTTTTCACAATTAAATCTCCATTGGCTTCCTCTTTTTTTAATGAAGAAATCCCAACCAAGTTGATCTCTCTTCATAACTAAGTTTTGACAACATTGACAGTGTTATTCACAAATTGTCCCTGCTTCCTCTGAAACAAACTGCAGCTATTGAAATTGTAAATAATGATCAGAAAATACAGCAGGTCAAGCCGGACTAATGAAACTTCCTTCATGAGAAATATGTGCAGTTTCATTTTGGCCTTCCTCCCTGTGAACCTTGATCCTGTCACTTGGCCAACACAGTTGATGGAAAACTCCAGGCTGCTCCATTGCAAGTTTTCATCCAGTCTAACATTGGGTTAATATTCTGCTTTTTCAGGACTGTGGCATGGAGCTGAATGATGAGGAGGATCACCGTTGTTATCCATTGAATGGACATTTACTATGTCACACCTGCCACCTAAAACATATTGACAGTGAGACACCAGGCTCTATCTACCAGCCTAAATACTAATGAGCGGCTTTTGCAAGACCATTTGGATTGGTTCAACGCTGCAGCACTTCATCAGTGCTGAGAGAACAAAGGCAGTCCAAGCAAACTTTATGCGCGACTTCCTGTGGGTTTCAGAGACATGGGACATGTCCGCCTTTGGATACGTAATGCTTTTCTGAGTGATCAGGAAAGGGTTATCCATTATGGAACGCTGCTTTACTTACATGTGATATTGCAGGCAAACATTTGTAGCATCAGATTTAAATTCAATTAAATTCACAAGGGATATTGCAAAAGGTTATCGATTTTAGTGATTGCACACATCGAATTTGTTGTGCTGCTCATTTCCCAAGAGAATCTGTGGAGAATGATCAGGTGCAAGATTGTCATGACAACCTTGAAGTAATTACAATAGAATATTTCCAAAATTGTGTTCATCTTTGCTGTTTTCTGCTCTGAATTGAGCTTTATTGAACAATCTCATGTCTAACTATGGTTGCTATCACACCAAGTATCTTGATTTGAACAATATCCTTTTCCACACTTTCCAGTTATTCTACGGTCTTGACAACAAACTGTTAAAATCTGACTCCCTTGTGTCATGTAACTTTCCCTGAATATTTCTCTGGATTTTCTGCAGTCGTGATTTTGGGCTCTGTAATATTAGATGCTCACTGTAACTAATATTTTTAAGAAATAATTCTCTTACGAAGGCTCCTAGAATATTGGGATGAATTTAGAAAGGTGCTTAATTTGCACATTTATATAGTTCTGAGGTTTTATACAATCTGCATGTATTTTAATAGTCAATAATTTAAACAGCCAAAAATCTGGAGTGAAAAATTTGAGAACAATGTAAATTGCAGTTCCATAAGATTGTCTGAAATGTGCTTTCATTCTATCTACACATTACAATCAGCTGTCTTTTTAAAAAAAAAATAAACAGGTGGCCTTTTTCTACAAAAAAGCCTTGTTATTTGGGGGCCAGGAGGTGGGTGCTGTTATTTGGTATAGTAGTTATCTTAAGTATTTTTTTTTCATTTGATTTATTACTATGTCACCAAAATTCCTCTGAACAAAATATGAAGGGGAAATATTCTAGAAACAATTTCTTCACAAACTGGTGATTTGTTATTTTTGTTTGATGGAGCAAAGTATTCCAACTTATTAGAAGCAGACTAATGAAATATTTATGCACTGTGCACTCTAAGTAGGATCTCTAGCTATGGCCATTTGTATTTAATGAAAACAGTTACAAATGGAAGGATTGTGGGGGTGGTTACATTCGCTTTGATTTCAAAAGGAATTCAAAGCAAATTTAAACATAGAATTTGATGCTTCCAATTTGTCTCATGGAAAACAAACTGCAGATATTGAAATTCTAAATGACAGAAAATACAGCAGATCAAGCCAGACTAACAAAACTGGTTTGAAATGTCAACTTCACAAACAAGAGAAAATCTGCAGATGCTGGAAATCCAAGCAAAATACACAAAATGCTAGAGGAACTCAGCAGGCCAGGCAGCCTGCCGAAGGGTCTCGGCCTGAAACGTCGACTGTACTTTTTTTTCCATAGATGCTGCCTGGCCTGCCTGAAATATCAACCTTCACAGATGAGCGTTTAGTTGGGGTGTAGCAGGGTGTGAGTGAACGTGGAAGAGATAAGTGGTAACAAAGAAGGGAGTGATTGGAGAGATGCAGGGAGTGCTAATAGTGAGGAAAGAGATGGATCTTGCAAGATTCTTAAGCAAGAAAATGGAATAAAAATCTAAAATGCAAACATGAGGAAATCTGCAGATGCTGGAAATTCAAGTAACACAAAAAATGCTGGTGAACGCAGCTGGCCAGGCAGTATCTATAGGAAGAGGTACAGTCAACGTTGTGGGCCGAGACCCTTCGTCAGGACTAACTGAAAGAAGAGATAGTAAGAGATTTGGGAGGGGGAGGGGGAGATCCGAAATGATAGGAGAAGACAGGAGGGTAGAGATGGAGCTAAGAGCTGGAAAGTTGATTGGCAAAAGGGATACGAGGCTGGAGAAGGGAGAGGATCATGGGACTGGAGGCCTAGGGAGAAAGAAAGGGGGAGGGGAGCCCAGAGGATTGGCAAGGAGTTAAAGTGAGAGGTTCAGAGGGAGAAAAAAGGGGAAAGAAAATAAATAAATAAATAAATAAGGGATGGGGTATGAAGGGGAGGTGGGGTTTTAATGTAAGTTAGAGAAGAAGTCAATGTTCATGCCATCAGGTTGGAGGTTACCCAGACGGATTACCCATAAGGTGTTGTTCCTCCAACCCGAGTGTGGTTTCATCTTGACAGTAGAGGAGGCCATGGATAGACATATCAGAATGGGAATGGGACGTGGAATTAAAATGTGTGGCCTCTGAGAGATCCTGTTTTCTCTGGCGGACAGAGCGTAGGTGTTCAGCAAAACGGTCTCCCAGGCTGTTTAAGATGGTGCTGGTGGAGCTCTGTGACTACTTGCTGGTGGGAAATCAAATAACTAAATACTTTATTAATCACATTTTTTTTCTGGTAAATGATTACTGCAAGCAATAGCCTGTAACTTCCCCATTAAGGGTTGAGCTTTTGAACCGTCTGTACGACCTGGCATTTTTTGTGGTGTGAACTGAAGACTTGAAGGTACAGGGCAGTTCCGACACGACATGTGCAGGCCGAATCAAGGCTGGACCGCAAGGAATGAGACAATCTATGGGCACTGCTGGAGCGGACTTGGAGGAACCAAGTTGAGGCAGAGCCTGGGCCCGAGAGTGAGGAAAGACCCAGGGTTTGATCGATTGTAAGCGCAGAGCCGAATTGGAAAGGTCAGGTATGGGCCAAATTGAGGTGGTGCAGATCGGGTCCAAAAGCATAATGAAGCAGCAAGGCTTGGGTCTGAGAGTGAGCAATGACAATTTAAGTGCTGGGCCAGATTGACAAGGTCAGGGTGTCAGGGCTGAAGGCGAGGGATGGGCCGGTTCAGCTCGCTGCTCCGCGCTGTGCTGAACTGAGGTGGTGGCCTGCAACTAACAGCCTTCTGAATCTGCCTGGTTGTGGACTCAGTTTTGTGAACTTCATTTCTGAATGCTACTTGTTTACTTTTGCTTGCATGGTTTGTTTTGTCTCTCTGCACTTTTAAGAGTGCTCAGTCTTTTGTTTTAATGGGTCCTATTGGGTTTCTGTTTTGTAGCTGCCTGAAGGAGATGAATCTCAAGGTTGTATAAAGTATAGACACTTTGATAATAAATACACTTTGAACTTTGAAATGCTGGAATTTCCCATTTGGGAAGGTAGCATCTGTGGAGAGAAAGTTTCATTTTAGGTTAGTGACTTTATTATTCTTGTTCTTACTCTATGGCTGTATTTCCAAATTCAATTATGAGGATGCAGTTTTTCATCTGAGTGCTGCTTTATTAAGATACTTCATGTCTAGTTGGTATATTCATGGCCCGAAACGTGCCGAGCTACTCTCACTCAAATGGTCTCATGTACCATGACATAGAATTTTAGTGCACAGAAAAGGGGTATTTGATCTAGCAAGTCTGTGATGCAGCTTTTCCTTAAAAATGTTTTCAGCTATGTGCCCCAATCTTCCCAGGCAATACTTGTACATTTAACAGCACATCCTTACTCACATTTTTTAAGCATTTTTATTTCCACAGTTTTGCTGCTCCTTACCTCTGAAGATCCTCTGCTTTTTAGGATCTTTTCTCCATACTGAATTTAATTTTTCACCATCGGGGGAAACAAGCCTTAAGCTGTACAGATATATCCCCAACCTTAACACCTCCCCTCCGAAAGTTGCTGCTTACTTTTATACATTTGCTTCAAAATATAAAGGTTACCATTTGGAAAATCATTTGGCTTCAGTAAACTTTGATCCATCATTCTTAAGTTTATTGGTCAGTATTTACATAGAACATTACAGCACCTTACAGACCCTTTGGCCCCCGGTGTTGTACTGACCTTTTAACCTATTTCTTACTCCTTGAATGTCAACAGGGGAAAAAATGACCTTCAGCAAAACCCTACATTGCTGAGCACCGAGCACTGATGGCCATCTTTCTGACTGTCATTCTGTGATGAAGGTACATTCACAATACTTCTCGGTAAAGAGTTCCAGGATTTGGATCTTGTAGCGATGAAGGAACAGCTGTACTTCCACAAGTGAGGATAGTGAAACCTTGAGGAGAAGTACCAGAATTGTCATATTACGTTTGTTTTCCTTCCTGTTGTTTGAGATGATGGGTTAGAGAAGTGCTTGTCAGAACCATCAGCATAACAATACCAGCGTAGCAATACTGCAGTTCTCAGATGGTATACACTGTAGTCTGTGTGCTCTCGGGAACGAGTTTCAGTCAAGCAGGACACTTTCTGGATGGTGTTGCCTGGGTGTTTCTGGAGCAACAGTCAGCAGCTTTTCACCATCCAGGCAATATGGAGTATTGCATCACATCCCTCAGAGATGGTGAATGTTTGTGTGCGCGTGAATTGGAAGATGCCTAAACTCTCAATACTAGAGGAACTCAGCAAGGCCAGACAGCATCTATGGAAAGGAGTAAACAGTCAGCGTTTTGGGCGGAGACTGTTCATCAGGACTAGAAAGGAAGGGGAGAATAAGAAGGTGGAGAGGAAGGACAAGGCAGCAGGTGATAGGTGAAAACAGAGGGGGAGGGGGATGAAGTAAATTGCTGGGAAGATGAATGATGGAAGAGATAAAGGGCTGGAGAAGAGGGAATCTGACAGGAGAGGGTAGAAGACCATGGAAGAAAAGGAAGGGGGAGGAGCAGCAGAGGGAGGTGATGGGCAGGTAAAAAGGAGTGAGAGGGTTACAGAGATGGTGAAGGAGGGGGGGTGGGGAATTACTGGAAGTTTGAGAAATCAATGTTCATGCCATCAGGTTGGCAGACGCCCAGACAGAATACAAAGTATTGTTCCTCCAACCTGAGCGTGGCCTCATCCTGACAATAGAGCAGGCCACGGACTGATGTGTCAGACTGGGAAGTAAAACTGAAATGGGTGGTCACTGGCATGTTCCACTTTTTATAGCAGACGGAGAGAAGGTGCTCGACGAAGTGGTCTCCTAATCTACGTGAGGTCTTACCGATATACAGGAGGCCATGTTGGGAGCACCAGAAATGGTAGATGACACAGGTGAAGTGTCACCTCACCTGGAAGGTAGTTATGGTCTTGTTGATGGCAGAATTTCAGATGCTGACAAGGGGGCGTAGAGGAGCAAGATAGTACAGCTGGTTGAGTGGTCTCACAATTACAATCCTGTACTCAATGTCAGTAAGACCAAGGAATTGACTGGACTTCAGGAAGGGGAAGTCAGGGGAACACACAACAGACCTCATTGAGGGAAAGGGTGAGCAATTTCAACCCCAGAGGTCAACATCTCTGAAGGTTTATCCTGGGTCCAACATATTGATGCAATTACAAAGTGGGTATATTTCATTTGGAGTTCATTAGAAACTTAAATTAGTGCTACACACATAAATGTTGCTGGTGAACGCAGCAGGCCAGGCAGCATCTATGGGAAAAAAAGTACAGTCGACGTTTCGGGCTGAGACCCTTCGCCAGGACTAACTGAAAGAAGAGGTAGTAAGAGATTTGAAAGTGGGAGGGGGAGGGGGAGATCCGAAATGATAGGAGAAGAAAGGAGGGGGAGGGATGGAGCCAAGAGCTGGACAGTTGATTGGCAAAAGGGATATGAGAGGATCATGGGACGGGAGGCTTAGGGAGAAAGAAAGGGGGAGGGGGAAGCTCAGAGGATGGGCAAGGAGTTATAGTGAGAGGGATAGAGGGAGAAAAAGGACAGAGAGGAAAAAAATAATAATAAATAACGAATGGGGTACGAAGGGGAGGCGGGACATTAACGGAAGTTAGAGAAGTCAATGTTCACGCCATCAGGTTAGAGGCTACCCAGACGGAATGTAAGGTGTTGTTCCTCCAACCAGAGTGTGGCTTCATCTTGACAGTCGAGGAAGCCATGGATAGACATATCAGAATGGGAATGGGATGTGGAATTAAAATGTGTGGCCACTGGGAGATCCTGCTTTCTCTGGCAGACAGAGCGTAGGTGTTCAGTGAAACGGTCTCTCAGTCTGCGTTGGGTCTCGCCAATATATAGAAGGCTGCATCGGGAGCACCGGACACAGTATATCACCCCAGCCGACTCACAGGTGAAGTGTCGCCTCACCTGGAAGGAATGTCTGGCGCCCTGAATGGTGGTAAGGGAGGAAGGGTAAGGGCATGTGTCGCACTTGTTCTGCTTACAAGGATAAGTGCCGGGAGGGAGATCAGTGAGAAGGGATGGAGGGGACGAATGGACAAGGGAGTCGCATAGGGAGCGATCCCTGCGGAAAGCAGAGAGAGTGGGGGAGGGAAAGATGTGCTTAGCGGTGGGATCCCGTTGGAGGTGGTGGAAGTTACGAAGAATTATATGTTGGACCCAGAGGCTGGTGGGGTGGTAGGTGAGGACAAGGGGAACCCTATTTCTAGTGGGGTGGTAGGAGGATGGGGTAAGAGCAGATGTGCGTGAAATGGGAGAGATGCGTTTGAGAGTGGAGTTGATGGTGGAGGAAGGGAAGCCCCTTTCTTTAAAAAAGGAGGACACCTCATTCGTCCTGGAATGAAAAGCCTCATCCTGAGAGCAGATGTGGTGGAGACGGAGGAATTGTGCAAATAGAGAGCAAACAAGAAGTGAGGTAGTGTACATGGGTTCCTTGTCCCTTCAGAAATCTGATGGCGGAGGGGAAAAAGCTGTTCCTGAAATGCCAGACTCCTGTACCTTCTCTTTGATGGTAGCAATGGGAAAAGGGCCAAAGAGCTGGCCTGCTGAGTTCCTCTGGCACTGTGTATGTTACTTTGGATTTCCAGCATCTGCAGATCTTCTCCTGTTGATTTCTCTATTGTACAGAGGCCAAGAACATTCAACAGCCATAATTTCTGCTAGCTCCAATAGGCTTCTTTAAACCCTCTCCCCATCAGCATTCCAAAGCGACTTCAACATCCTGATTCACATTTTTATCTCAACTGACCACTTCCTATCTCACTTTCCTACCCAACCACAGGAGGTGCATCTGACATTTAAGCTCTTCCTTTCCCAGCACCCGGGGGACACAATAATTCACTTGCTTCTTTCGCAAGCACTCTCGCTGTTCTCTCCACCCTCTCCCTCTTTATTTCAAACATATTCGTCTTCACATTTTTCCAGCTGTGAAAAAGGGTCCTGCCCCACTGTTTCCACCTTCACAGCTGCCGCTTGACCTGCTGTGGGCTCTCCAGAATTTCATTTGGATACCCTGTAATGGCAGATTTTGCGCCAAATCAGCAGCAGGTGAACACCAATGATGTTGCATCAACTGGAGGTACACTAGTTCCTCCTCGCCTAGGCTCGCCATCTCGCCGTTCCTCCTTGCCTTGCGTCCTCCCCATCGTCCGGCCGACACGACGTGAACGTCACCACGTCACGGCACTAAGGTCAGAGGTCGAGACCGGAGGCGGAAACATCAAGATGGCGGTCGCCGCGTATGAGAGCTTGAAGCTGTGAGTGAGGGACGAGATCGTCTCGATCCATTGGCAAGGGAGGGGAGTGCGCGGGAGCGGAGACAATGAGAAGGGAGGGAGCGTGGTGGTGGGAGGTGAAGAGGGGAGGGAGGGTTAAGAGGAAGAAGGGAGTGGAGCAGAGAGAATGGGATGGGAGGGGTAGGATACAGGGAGGAGCGGAGAAGGGTAGAGTGGAAGGTGTGTGGGAGGGGGCTGAGGGAAGGATGGGCATGGCTTTGGCATAATGGGGAGGGAGGGTTGGGTATATGGGTGAGTCAGGGACGCCTTGGGGAGGGGCACGAGAATGGGGCAAAATGAACATTTGCGAGCGAGAGCTAGATACTCAAGTGAGTGATGGTAGACGTTCACTCAACAGGTCAGGCTGGCGGGTGAAGGAAGGGAGGGTTGGTGGACAGTATAGAAATATGCTCCTGGGAGGGATGTGAGAGGATCTGAGCTATGCACATTGTGCAGGTGAGAGGAATTGGGATTACCTGAGTGTGTGGGGAAGTGAACTGTCATCACCTGGTAGTGGGGAAGGAATGAATTGTAGACACCTGGATAGAGGGTGATGGAGTGAGTTCTGGACACCTCAAATGTTTTAGAAAATTGAAAGGAGGGTGATGGTTGAAATGGGTTGGAGTGTGCAACAAATACTGTATGCTGGAGGAGGAGGAGGGGTGTCAGGTATAGAGAGGGAGAAATGGAATCTTTTAGAGTGGGTTATGGAGATTCACACCAGAGTGAAGGGTGACATGGTGTGGAGGGATAGGATTGGGAAAGCAAAGGTGACATTATTGGAGGAAGAAGAGTTAGTTATTGTCCACTCCTCAGTTAAATGGAAGAATCAATGTTGATTAAAGGGATTTAATCTGCTGAGTTCCTTTCATAGAGTGAAGCATGCTGTGGTGGTTGGGGAAAGATATATTTCACCCCTTCCTCGTCCCTGGAGTACAAAAGTGAAAAGGAATGGCAATCCCTCATTGTCGAGAAGTCTTGTTTCCTTGGGAAAATGGAGCGGGAGTTAGGGCTGGCTTACATTTCACAATAGTTCTGAAATGCTAGTTTTAACTCCTAGTTCATGTAACAGCAACATGGAGTTGGAAAAGCTATGTTGAATGATTGGAGCATGTTAATGCAGTTTGCTTTGTTTGTTAACAAGACATGGTCATTCAGTCTCTTTATACTTCTGTATTTCATGGGATTTTGGCTAATCTCTGCTCTAAATTAGCCCATCTAATTTATTCTTCAGCCTTAAGCATTTTGGTTAAGAATTTGTTAATAATTGTGGCAGTGTTGCACCAACTCATAGTAATAATGCCTTTGTTGCACCAATACATGGTGACAAAGGTACTGGTATTGCATCAGTGTTCAGATAACAATTTAGGGATTTGCTGAGGGTCATTTTTTCCCCTGTTGACATTCAAAGAGTTAAGAAATAGGTTAAAAGGTCAGCCCAACCTCGGGGGCCAAAGGGCCTGTAAGGTGCTGTAATGTTCTTTCTTTACAAATCTTTTTATTATTATTATCCAAAGTTAGCACGAGTACATCGAAGTAAGCAACACTTACAATGTCTCAAGAAACAGAACATTATTTTAAAGATTGAAAAATTTTTGTTATTTGAAAAAACCCTACTAAGCGAGAAAAGTGGGGGGGGGAACCCATTAGGTGTTCAACCCCGGAGCCACGTGTCATACAAAAAGCTTCTAAAGATAAACATCAAACCGCCAGCAAAAAAAAAGTACCAAAAATTTATAATTAGATTGTGGAGGAAATCTATCAATTAACTCAAATGATAGTAACAAGCAAATGAACCCCATCTTTTCTCAAAATCAAACATAGGTTCAAAGGTTTGACTTCTAATTTTCTCCAAACTAAGACATAGCATCACTTGAGAGAACCATTCAACAAAATGGCCCTCCTAGCTATCAGTGTAACAAATGCAATATCATGTTGGTCAGACACAGAGGTACCACGGATGTTTTGAGGAATTATTCCAAAAAGCACAGTTAATTTGTTAGATTGTAAGTTAATTTTAAGTGCTTTAGAAATTGTCGAAAAAACTGACTTCCAGAACTGTTCCAGTGTAGAACAGGACCAAAACATGTGTGTCAGTGTAGCTGTCTCAGTTGTACATCTATCACAATAACTATCAACATTAGGGAATATTTTAGACAGTCTCTCCTTCGTCAAATGGTAACGATGTACAATTTTAGATTGAATCAGTGAATGACTAGCACAAATCGAAGAAGAGTTAACCAGCTTCAGAATCTGTGACCAATCCTCCATCATAAAAGTCAAATTGAGTTCCTTTTCCCAATCTTGTTTAAACTTAAATAAAGGAGGCTTATCCCATTGTAATAATAATAATATTCTATGTAAATACTGACCAATAGACTTCAGAATGATGGATCAAAGTTTACGGAGGCCAAATGATTTTCCAAATCGTAACCTTGATATTTTGACGAACTGTAATGATTGTTAAAAAATTGTTTGAGGTTTCCTGCTCCCTGACACTCAAGGACCTCTAGCTCACTGCTAGTGTCTTCCACAGTGAAGACGGATGCAAAGATGTAACTGGAAAAAAAACTTCTAGTATCCTGCTTTATATTATTGGCTAGTTTGCCCTCATATTTAATCTTTTCCCTTCTTACGGCTTTTTTGGTTGCCTTTTGTTCGATTTTTTTTTAAACTTCCCATTCATCCAACTTCCCACTCACTTTTGCTACATTATATGTTCTTTCCTTGCCTTTTATGTAGTCCTTAATCTCCTTTGTCAGCCACAGTTGCCTACCCCTGCCATTTGAGAACTACTACTTCTGTGCGACATATCTATTCTGCGCCTTGTGAACTATTCCCAGAAACTTTAGCCACCTCTTTTCTGCTTTCATCCCTGCCAGTATCCTCCTCCAGTCCACCTGGGCAAGCTCCTCTCATGCCTCTGTAATTCCCTTTATTCCATTGCGATACTGATATATGTGATTTATGCTTCTCCCTCTCAAACTGCAGTATGAATTCAATCATATTATGATCATTGCTTCCTAAGATTTCTTTACTTTCTCTCTAATAAAATCTGGATTATTACACGACACTCAATCTAAGATAGCCTTTCCCCAAGTAGGCTCAACCACAAGCTGCTCTAAAAAGTCACCTCTTGAGCATCCAACAAAATTCCTCACCTGTAATCTGACACCAACCTGATTTTCCCAATCCTCTTGCATATTGAAGTCCCCCAATACAATTGTGACATTACCCTTATTACAAGCCCTTTCCAGCTCCTTTTGCGATCTCAACCCTGTCTCTTGGGTACATATTTCGAGGTCTGTATATAAATCCCATAATGGTTTTTTAACCCTTGCCACTTCTTCACTCCACCCACAAAAATTTGACATTGTCTGACCCTATGTCACCTCTTTCTGAAGAAGTAATTCCATCTCTTACCAACACTGCCACGCTAGCACCTATGTGTTCCTGCCTGTCCTTTTGATATAAAGTATATCCTTTGATGTTAATCTCCCAACTATGACCTTCTTTCAGCCATGACGCAGTGATGCCCACAAAGTCATACCGACCAATCTCTAATTGCTCATCCACTTCATTTGGAATACCCTTAAAGGCATCCGTTAGTCTTGCGAGACCATAGATCTGTGCCTGGAAAGTCTTCACTTTCCAGGGCGCAGGCCTGGGCAAAGTTGTATGGAAGACCAGCAGTTGCCCATGCTGCAAGTCTCCCCTCTTCATGACACCAATGATGTCCAAAGGAAGGGCATTAGGATCCGTACAGCTTGGCACCAGTGTCGTCACAGAGCAATGTGTGATTAAATGCCTTGCTCAAGGACACAACACGTTGCCTTGGCTGGGGCTCGAACTCACGACCTTCAGGTCGCTAGTACAATGCTTTAACCACTTGGCCACATGCCCACACTTCAGAATACAACATGCAATTAAATACAGCATTTTCAGTCCTGTATTCTTCACCTTTTTAAATTTTGTCTCTGTGGTACAATTTAACTCTGCACTGTTTGCATTTGTACCCAGTCATTGAATTGAATTGACTTTATTTCGTACATCCTTCATATACATGAGGAGTAAAAATCTTTATGTTACGTCTCCGTCTAAGTGTGCAATATGCAAGTTATAGTAATTTATAATAAATAGTATGTACAACTGGACAGTCAATGTAACATAGAAATACGATTGTATCGATCAGTCTGATTGCTTGATGAAAGAAGGCCATCTCTTCTCTTCTCTGTAGGCTGTCTCATTATTATTTGAGATTAGGCCCAATCAGTGTAGTGTTGTCATCAAATTTAATTAGCAGATTGGAGCTGCAGCTGATGACACAGTCATGGGTATACAGAGAGTAAAGGAGGGGACTTAGGACACAGCCCTGAGGGGCAGAGGTGACCTCCTGCCGGCGATCTGACAGGAAGTCCAGGATCCAGCTACATGTCCTTTCTTACATTCATATTACACCCATCATCTACTTATAAATATGCTGGCTCATCTGCCGCTCTATCATGCCTGTCCTTAACCCCCTGCCATATTAGCTTAAACCACTCCCAACAGCTCTGGCAAACCTGCCTCCAAAGATATTGGTCCCCCTTGGATTCAAGTGCAATCTGTCCATTTTGTACAGGTCACGCCTGCCCCAGAAGAGGTCCCAATTACCCAGAAATCTGAATCCCTACCTCCTGCTTCAATTTTTCAGCCATGCATTTATCTGTCACCTCATTCTATTCCTGTCCTTACTGTCGCATGGCAGATGTAGCAACCCGAGATCACTACCCTTGAGGTCCTGCTTCTCCACTAGCTTCCTAACTCCCTGTATTCTGTTTCAGGACCTCCTCCCTTTTTCTACCTATGTGTTGGTACGTACCACGACTTCTGGCTGCTCACCCTTCCTTTTCAGGATATTGTGGACGTATTCAGAAACATGGTGAACCTTAGCACCTGGAAGGCAAACTGCCATCCGTGTTTCTTTTTCACATCCAGAGAATCGCCTATGTGTCCCCCCTAACTATAGAGTCGCCTATTACTGTTGCCATTCTCTTCGGTTCCCTACCCTTCTGAGCTGCAGGGCCAAACTCTGATACAGAGGCATGGCTGCTGTTGCTTCCTCCGGGAAGGTCTCTCTCCTCCTCTCCTCCCCAACAGTATTCAAAAAAAAAAGTACTTAGATAGATAGATATACTTTAATCCCGAGGGAAATTTGGTAATCGGAACGGCTGTACCAGGCTGCATGCACGACCAGCGCATGCGCACTATTGAGGGGAATGGCCACAGGGGTGTTTTTTTCCACTATCTGATGTTTTCTCTTCCCTCTCTTGATAGTCACCCATTTATCTGTCTCCTGTAGCCTTGGGGTGACTATCTCCCTGTAGCTCCTGTCTATCACCTCCTCACTTTCCCTAATAAGCCAAGGGTCATCAAGCTGAAGCGCCAGTTCCCTATCGCGGTCTCTAAGGAACTGCATCTTGTTACACCTGGTGCAGATGTGGCCGTCGGGGAGGCTGGAGGTCTTCTGGAAATCCCACAGCTGACACCCAGAACAGAACGCTGGCCTTGCAGATATACCCCTATTCTTTTAGGAATTAAATACGAAAAGAAATAAATTTACCTGCATACCTTGCCGAAGCCTGTAGAGCCAAAGCCTTATTGCTCTGACTCTGACCACACCAACGATGACCGCTCTGCTAGATGCTACCTCTTTTATGGAGACTGGGTTTTTCAAGCTCCGCTCTGGATCCGCATGGGAACATTTCTACTGTGTCTGTGCTGCTGTCCAATCAAAATTTATATTTGAATGCACATAGTATACGGAATAAGGTAGATGATCTTCTCGTACAATTAGAGATTAGCATGTTTAATGTTGTGGACATCAATGAGTCATGGCTGAAAGAAGATCATAATTGGGAGCTTAACATCCAAGGACATACCTTGTATTGAAAAGACAGGCACGTAGGCAGAGGATGTGGGATGCCTCTGTTGGTAAAAAAAAAACCACAATATCATCTTTTGAAGGAGATGACATCGGATTGGAGGATGGAGAATGCTTGTAGGTAGAGGTAGGAAATTGTAAAGGTAAAAAGACCCTGATAGGAGTTATATACAGGCCTCCAAGTAGTAGCCAGGATGTCATAGACATAGTCATAGTCATACTTTATTGATCCCGTGAGAAATTGGGGTTTTCGTTACAATTGCACCATAAATAATAAATAGTAATAGAACCATAAATAGTTAAATAGTAATATGTAAATTATGCCAGTAAATTATGAAATAAGTCCAGGACCAGCCTATCGGCTCATGGTGTCTGACCCTCCAAGGGAGGAGTTGTAAAGTTTGATGGCCACAGGCAGGAATGACTTCCTATGGCGCTCTGTGCTGCACCTCACATGTAGGATGCAAATTACAACAGGAGGTAGAATGGGCATATAAAAAGTGCAATGTTATGATATTGATGGGAGATTTTAATATGCAGGTAGATTGGGAAAAACGGGTTGGTGCTGGATCCCAAAAGATGTAATTTGTAGAATGCCTACAAGATGGCCTTTTAGAACTACTTGTGGTTGAGCTCACTAGGGAGTGTTCTGTGATGAACCCAATTTGATTAGGGAGCTTAATTTAAAGGAACCCCTAGGAGACGGTGATCAAAATATGGTAGAATTCACCCTGCAGTTTGAAAGGAAGAAGATAAAGTCAGATATATCATTATTACCATGGAGTAAAGGGAATTAAAGAGACATGAGAGAGGAGCTGGCCAAAGTTGATCGCAGCATGATGGCAGAGCAGCAATGGCTGGAGTTTCTAGGGGCAGCTTGAAAGACACAGAATAGATGCATCCCAGAGGAGAAGTATTCTAAAGGGAGGATTAGGCAACCATGCTGACAAGGGAAGTCAAAGACAGCATACAAGAAAAAGAGAGAGCAATAATATAGCAAAAATTAGTGGGATGTTAGAGAATTGGTAAGCTTTTAAAAACCAACAGAAGGCAACTAAAAAAGCCATAAGGGGAGAAAAGATGAAATATGAAGGTAAGCTAGTCAATAATATCAAAGTGACTATCAGAAGTTTTTTCAAATATAAGAAGAGAGGCAAGAGTGGATATCGGACCATTGGAAAATGATGCTGGAGAGGTAGCAATGGGAGGACAAAGAAATGATGGATGAACTTTTTCGTGTAGGTCTCCATTGTTGAAGACACTAGCAGTATGCCAGAAATTTGGGAGTGTCAGGGGGCAGAAGTAAATGTTGTTGCTATTACTAAGGAGAATGTGCTTGGGAAGCTGAAAGTCTGAAGATAGATAAACCACCTGAACCAGATAGACTTCACCCCAGAGTTCTGAAAGAGGTAGCTAGAGAGATTGTGGGACCATTGGTAATGATCTTTCAAGAAACTATGTTCTGGAGTGGTTCTGGAGGACTGGAAAATTGTAAATGTCTCTCCACTCTTTAAGAGGGAAAGCAGAGAATAGAAATTAGTCTGACCTCTGTTTGGGAAGATGTTAGAGTTCATTATTAAGGATGGGGTTTCGGGCTACTTGAAGGTACTCAATAAAATCAGCCAACGTCAGCATGGTTTCTTTTAGATGAAATCTTGTCTGACAAATCTTTTAGAATTCTTTGAGGAAATAACAGGCAGCACAGATAAGGGAGATGTTGTTTACTTAGATTTTCAGAAGCCCTTTGACAAGTTGCTGCACATGAGACTGCTTAACAAGATAAGAGCCCATGCTGTTACAGGAAAGATATTAGCATGGATAGAAGATGGGCTGACAGACAGGAGGAAGAATGGGAATAAAGGGAGCCTATTCTGTTTTGCTGCTGGTGACTACTGGTGTTCCACAGGGGCCTGCATTGAGACCACTTCTTTTCAGGTTATATGTCAATGATTTGGATGTCAGAATTGATAGCTTTGTGGCCAAGTTTACAGATGGTTGGAAGATAGGTGGAGGGGCAGTTCCTGTTGAAGAAGCAGGAAATCTGCAAAGGGACTTAGATGCATTGGGGAACAGGCAAAGAAGTACCAGATGGAATATAGTGTAGTGAAGTGCAAGGTCATGCACTTTGGGAGAAGGAATAAAGGGGTAACTGTTTTCATTTGGGGAGAAAATTCAAAAATCATAGATGCGAAGGGACTGGGAAGTCCTTGTGCAGGTTTAGTCGGTCTTAAGGAAGGCAACTGCAATGTTAGCATTCATTTTGAGAGGACTAGAATATAAGAGCAAGGATGTGATGCTGAGGCTTTCAAGGCATTGATCGTAGCCCACGGAGTATTTTGAGCAGCTTTAGACCCTTTGTCTCAGAAAATATGATATGGCATTGGAGCAGGTTCAGAGGAGGTTCACAAGAATGATTCCAGGAATGAAAGGGTTAACAAGGAGAATTTGATTGCTCAGAGCCTTGGGGGGGGGGAGGGTTGGGTTGGTTCTTATTGAATCCTATTGAATATTGAAAGGTCAGGATAGAATGGATGTGAGTAGGATGTTTCCTATAACGGATGAGTCTAATTCCAGAGGGCACTGCCTCAGAATAGAGGGACATCCATTTAGTACAGATGAAAAGGATTTTCTTTAGCCAGAGTGTAAGTATTCTGTGGAATTCATTGCCACAGACGACTGTGGAGGCCAGGTCATTGATTATATTTAAGGTGGAGGTTGATGGGTTCTAGGGCATCAAAGGTTATGGGAGAAGGCAGGAGAGTGAAATTGAGAGGGATAATAGATCAGCCATGATGGAATGGTGGAGCCAACTCGATGGGTTGGATGACCTAATTCTGCTCCTACTTCTAATGGGTCACAAGCAGAAATTCTGATATGGATCAGGCGATAAATCTATGGTGATAAACTTACGGTGTGGGCATGTCTCCTTCATAATTTAGTTTTGAATGGCTAAGTAATCTAATCCTGCTATTACATTCTTAAATATATAATTTACAGCAGGAGCACATTCAGTGATGCTCTCTGGCTTCTCTGTAAAGCTATCCTCACAGAAGCCGCATAAGGAAGATAACTGTAGATTTCAGGGACACAAAGTATATCCAACAGGCTATACTGTGTATTTAGTTCTGGTGTACCTCCAAAGAGCCTTCTTATTTAGTCTTTTTATTGCAAAGTCAAAATTTAATTGGAGCACAGTAGCAGTTTGCTAAATTAGGGGTGCTGTTTGGACAATTCTGCCCTTTATATAAGGTGTAAGGTTCCATCACTGATCAAACAGCTCAGTAGGCAGTCTGGAGTTATTCATAACGATAATCCATTTCAACATTGTAAACTTCCTGTTTTAATCAAAGAATTTGAATATTTTTTAGCCAGCAGCAAGGAATGTGTAGATTATAAACTTGTATTTGACTTTTAATTAGCAGTAGGAGTTCTCCAAACTTTAGAAAGTTATTATTGAAAAGTCATTTATACTTGTGTAGATATTTGAAGATAATAATCATATAAAAAGCAACTACGTCAAAAAAACAAACTACCTCTGGAGACAGCTTATCTGCTGATGTTTACTATAAGCCTACAGACTCCTACAGCTATCTGGACTATTCCTCTTCTCACCCTGTCTCTTGCGAAAATGCCATCCACTTCCCGCAATTCCTCTGCCTCTGCCGCATCTGCTCTAAGGATGAAGCTTTTCATTCCAGGACGAAGGAGATGTTCTCCTTTTTTAAAGAAAAGGGCTTCCCTTCCTCCACCAACAACTCTACCCTGAAACACATCTCTCCCATTTCACGCACATCTGCTCTCACCCCATCCTCCTGCCACCCCACTAGGAATAGGGTTCCCCTTGTCCTCACCTACCACCCCACCAGCCTCCAGGTCCAACATATAATTCTCCGTAACTTACGCCACCTCCAATGGGATACCACCACTAAGCACATCTTTCCCTCCCCCCCCCCACTTTCCACAGGGGTCGCTCCCTACGCGACTCCCTTGTCCATTCGTTTCCCCCCCATCCCTCTCCACCGATCTCCCTCCCAGCACTTAACCTTGTAAGTGGAACAAGTAACCAACAGGAATTCTGCAGATACTGGAAATTCAAGCAACACACATAAAAGTTGCTGGTTAACGCAGCAGGCCAGGCAGCATCTCTAGGAAGAGGTCAGGACTAACTGAAGAAAGAGTGAGTAAGGGATTTGAAAGTTGGAGGGGGAGGGGGAGATGCAAAATGAGAGGAGAAGACAGGAGAGGGAGGGATGGAGCCAAGAGCTGGACAGGTGATAGGCAAAAGGGATACGAGAGGATCATGGGACAGGAGGTCTGGGAAGAAAGACGGGGGGGGGGGACCCAGAGGATGGGCAAGGGGTATATTCAGAGGGACAGAGGGAGAAAAAGGAGAGTGAGAGAAAGAATGTGTGTATAAAAATAAGTAACAGATGGGGTACGGGGGGAGGTGAGGCATTAGCGGAAGTTAGAGAAGTCGATGTTCATGCCATCAGGTTGGAGGCTACCCAGACGGAATATAAGGTGTTGTTCCTCCAACCTGAGTGTGGCTTCATCTTTACAGTAGAGGAGGCCGTGGATGGACATGTCAGAATGGGAATGGGGTGTGGAATTAAAATGTGTGGCCACTGGGAGATCCTGCTTTCTCTGGCGGACAGAGCGTAGATGTTCAGCAAAGCGGTCTCCCAGTCTGCGTCGGGTCTTGCCAATATATAAAAGGCCACATCGGGAGCACCGGACGCAGTATATCACCCCAGCCGACTCACAGGTGAAGTGTTGCCTCACCTGGAAGAACTGTTTGGGGCCCTGAATGGTGGTAAGGGAGGAAGTGTAAGGGCATGTGTAGCACTTGTTCCGCTTACACGGTTAAGTGCCAAGAGGGAGATCAGTGGGGAAGGATGGGGGGACGAATGGACAAGGGAGTTGCGTAGGGAGCGATCCCTGCGGAATGCAGAGGGGGGGAGAGGGAAAGATGTGCTTAGTGGTGGGATCCCGTTGGAGGTGGCGGAAGTTACGGAGAATAATATGTTGGACCTGGAGGCTGGTGGGGTGGTAGGTGAGGACCAGGGGAACCCTATTCCTAGTGGGGTGGCGGGAGGGTGGAGTGAGAGCAGGTGTACGTGAAATGGGGGAGATGCGTTTAAGAGCAGAGTTGATAGTGGAGGAAGGGAAGCCCTTTTCTTTAAAAAAGGAAGACATCTCCCTCGTCCTAGAATGAAAAGCCTCATCCTGAGAGCAGATGCGGCGGAGACGGAGGAATTGCGAGAAGGGGATGGCGTTTTTGCAAGAGACAGGGTGAGAAGAGGAATAGTCCAGATAGCTGTGAGAGTCAGTAGGCTTATAGTAGACATCAGTGGATAAGCTGTCTCCAGAGACAGAGACAGAAAGATCTAGAAAGGGGAGGGAGGTGTCGGAAATGGACCAGGTAAACTTGAGAGCAGGGTGAAAGTTGGAGGCAAAGTTAATAAAGTCAACGAGTTCTGCATGCGTGCAGGAAACAGCGCCAATGCAGTCGTCGATGTAGCGAAGGAAAAGTGGGGGACAGATACCAGAATAGGCACGGAACATAGATTGTTCCACAAAGCCAACAAAAAGGCGGGCATAGCTAGGACCCATACGGGTGCCCATAGCTACACCTTTAGTTTGGAGGAAGTGGGAGGAGCCAAAGGAGAAATTATTAAGAGTAAGGACTAATTCCGCTAGACAGAGCAGAGTGGTGGTAGAGGGGAACTGATTAGGTCTGGAATCCAAAAAGAAGCGTAGAGCTTTGAGACCTTCCTGATGGGGGATGGAAGTATATAGGGACTGGACATCCATGGTGAAAATAAAGTGGTGGGGGCCAGGGAACTTAAAATCATCGAAAAGTTTAAGAGCGTGAGAAGTGTCACGAACATAGGTCGGAAGGGATTGAACAAGGGGGGATAAAACCGTGTCGAGGTATGCAGAAACGAGTTCGGTGGGGCAGGAGCAAGCTGAGACAATAGGTCGGCCAGGACAGGCAGGTTTGTGGATCTTGGATAGGAGGTAGAAACGGGAAGTGCGAGGTGTGGGAACTATAAGGTTGGTAGCAGTGGATGGGAGATCCCCTGAGCGGATAAAGTCGGTGAAGGTGTAGGAGACAATGGCCTGGTGCTCCTTAGTGGGGTCACGATCGAAGGGTAAATAAGAGGAGGTATCTGCAGAACAAGTGCTACACATGTCCTTACACTTCCTCCCTCACTACCATTCAGGGCCCCAGACAGTCCTTCCAGGTGAAGTGACACTTCACCTGTGAGTTGGCTGGGGTGATATACTGTGTCCGGTGCTCCCGATGCGGCCTTCTATATATTTGCGAGACCCAACGCAGACTGGGAGACTGTTTCACTGAACACCTATGCTCTGTCCGCCAGAGAAAGCAGGATCTCCCAGTGGCCACACATTTTAATTCCACATCCCATTCCCATTCTGATATGTCTATCCACAGCCTCCTCTACTGTAAAGATGGAGCCACACTCAGGTTGGAGGAACAACACCTTATATTCCGTCTGGGTAGCCTCCAACTTGATGGCATCAACATTGACTTCACCCTCACCCTTTGTTTCTCCCTAGGCCTCCTGTCTGATGATCCCCTCTCTTCTCCAGCCTTGTATCCCTTTTGCCAATCAACTGTCCAGCTCTTGGCTCCATCCCTCCCCCTCCCCCTCCCACTTTTAAATATCTTACTAGCTCTTCTTTCAGTTAGTCCTGACGAAGGGTCTCGGCCCGAAACGTCGACTGTACCTCTTCCTAGAGATGCTGCCTGGCCTGCTGCGTTCACCAGCAACTTTTATGTGTGTTGCTTGAAGTTCCAGTTTCTGCAGATTTCCTCGTGCTTCCGATGTGTATTTTGTTGCATGATCCAGAGAATTTATTGTTCCTATGTAAAATATAAGTATTCCTCTGATTGACTGTGACTAATGAGTTTTCCTTCATTTCTAACCAGATTGTCTGAATATTCCTACAATTAAAAATAATTGTGCGTATCCCTGTAAATAATAGTCAAGAAACAACATTTAATCACAAATGTTCATCAATCACTTAACTAGTGCAAGTCTTATTAGATATTACATCACAGGTAAGTGAAAAATGCCAGAGATGCTCTTTTTGATGTTTAATTCACTCACTTACTTACCTGATACACCATGCATCTTCTCAGCTTGGATAATCAGTCTGCAGCATGCATGTTTCTCCATTATGAAGACTGCTTCCTCGTAATCTAGATGCCTCCCTGCCTGTGAGGCATTTCTCTTCAGTAGTCCCTCAAATTCTATATTTTTGCTTTTGAAGACTTTAGCTCTTAGATAGCTGCAATTTTCTCATCCTTACCTTGAAAAGGCATAAACACGAGGAAATCTGCAGATGCTGGAATTTTAAGCAACACACATAAAAGTTGCTGGTGAACACAGCAGGCCAGGCGGCACCTCTCGGAAGAGGTACAGTCGACATTTCGGGCCGAGACCCTTCGTCAGAACTAACTGAAAGAACTTTTAGTAAGAGATTTGAGAGGGGGAGGGGGAGGGGGAGATCCGAAATGATAGGAGAAGACAGGAGGGGGAAGGATGGAGCCAAGAGCTGGACAGTTGATTGGCAAAAGGGATATGAGAGGATCATGGGATAGGAGGCCTAGGGAGAAAGAAAGGGGGGGGGAAGCCCAGAGGATGGGCAAGGGGTATAGTGAGAGGGACAGAGGGAGAAAAAGGAGAGAGAGAAAAAGAATGTGTGTAAATAATTAAATAAATAACAGATGGGGTACAAGGGGGAGGTGGGGCGATAGCGGAAGTTTGAGAAGTCAATGTTCATGCCATCAGGTTGGAGGCTACCCAGACAGAATAAAAGGTGTTGTTCCTCCAACCTGAGTGTGGCTTCATCTTGACAGTAGAGGAGGCTGTGGATAGACATATCAGAATGGGAATGGGACATGGAATTAAAATGTGTGGCCACTGGGAGATCCTGCTTTACTGGGAGATCATTTCGCTGAATTCCTACGCTCTGTCTGCCAGAGAAAGCAGGATCTCCCAGTGGCCACACATTTTAATTCCACGTCCCATTCCCATTCTGATATGTCTATCCACGGCCTCCTCTACTGTAAAGATGAAGCCAGACTCAGGTTGGAGGAACAACACCTTATATTCTCTCTGGGTAGCCTCCAACCTGATGGCATGAACGTTGACTTCTCAAACTTCCGCTAATGCCCCACCTCCCCCTCGTACCCCATCTGTTATTTATTTATATACACACATTCTTTTTCTCGCTCTCCTTTTTCTCCCCCTGTCCCTCTCACTATACCCCTTGCCCATCCTCTGGGCTTCCCCCCTCCCCCTTCTTTCTCCCTAGGCCTCCTGTCCGATGATCCTCTCATATCCCTTTTGCCAATCAACTGTCCAGCTCTTGGCTCCATCCCTCCCCCTCCTGTCTTCTCCTATCATTTTGGATCTCCCCCTCCCTCCCACTTTCAAATCTCTTACTAGCTCTTCTTTCAGTTAACCCTGACGAAGGATCTTGAAAAGGCTAAGCTCTCTTTGTCTACATCAGTACTATATAGGTACTGGTTGTTGGGCATGTAGTGTACTAAATCTGATAGCTTGTGGATATAATATCATAAATAAATACAGATACTTTTTACACCTTATGAAATTTAAATTTAAGATTACAATGTATGTATGGTTAGTAAGGATGCGGTGCAAGCTTCCAATCATTGACCTTGTGAGTACATGATAAGACTTTGCCAGCTGTTTCCAGGTATTTTATTTCTCTGTAAAGAATGAAGAGAACTTAGATTGTCTTTTATATGATAGAGACACATAGTTGCTTTTTTATGATAGTGATACAGTTCAAATGCTTCATACGTGTGTGTATTTATATTTATATATATATATGTATATGTGTGTGTATATGTATGTGTGCGCACGTATATACACACACACACAGCTGACGTTTCACTTAAAGTTTTCAAAACATTGAAGGATTGGTTATGTTAAGGTTATATGAAGAGAATCTACTTTTACTAGTTAGGAAGAGTGTAAAGACTAAAAATTGGAAGTAAGCCGGGAATGAAATTAGATAATTTTTCAACATGCACAAGATGGTGGAACTTTGAAATTCACTCCTTGAACATTTTTAAGAGATATGAGACTAAATGAAGTATATTGCATTAAAACACAAAGGACCCATGATTTCATTGCTTGATAGAATAGACAGAAGAGCTAATTGTTCTGCTCGTGCTCTGAAAATGATTGCACCAAGTTGTGCTCTACACACCGGAAAATACAGCTAAGTGGTAGAAATGGAGAGCTGGATGTTTTCCAAAAGGGAAACTGACTCACCAGCGATACTGTTGTGTGAGTGACCTGCTTGATACAAGTATGTGTTGAAGGTTGGCAGATGACTAAGTTTCTTGCAGCTTCTTGGAAAGCGTTTGTTGCTAAAGGGCTGTATAGTTGCCAGGATCATCCCTCTTTGGAAGTAGGTTCTGAGTTTGGTTGTACATGTCTGCTGTAGATTTTATGAAGAAAAGCAGTTTTTGGCTACAAACATCTTTCGTTCCAACCCTGCACAAGACTCCAGCTGTGGCCACAGAAGTAGCAGTAGTGGGTAGTTGCTGATGGAGCTTGGTTTGTTTTCATTGGACCAAAGATGGGTTAAATTTTGAGGGGCCTTGACAGAATATGTAGAAAGGAGTTTTTTCATTTATCTAAGAATTCAGAAACCAGAGCATTTATGTTAGCTTATTTATAGAGAACTCTTCATACAGAGAATATGGTTCAAAACATTTTATAATAGCATGAAGTAAAAACATGAAAAAAGACAAAATAAAAATAAACATGGAACTAAAAGGCAAAAAGATGTTAAAAGCAAAGATAAATACAGTGGATTCAGGTTAGTTGGCCAATCAGTTTATCAGGACAGCCACTTATTTGAGACGATTCTTAAAGAGCAAAAACTTTTCAAAAATATCCGGGATTCCTTTTCTTTATTTGGGACACCATACCGCTTAATTGGCACAGGAAGCTGTTGCTGGACAGTTTCTAACCAGTGTTAGACACGTGCATTTCAGATGGTTCCATTCATTATCAGAGAATATATGCAATATACAACCTGAAATACTAGTCTTCCTAGACATCCATAAAAAACAGAAGAACTCCAAAAGAATGAATGACAGAAAAGCATTAAAACCCCCAAACCCCCTCTACCCTTCTCCTGCACAAGCAGCAGCAAGCATCAACACATCAGACCCCCCCCCGCCTGTTTCAGCAAAAAGCATCAGCACCCACAACACAACAGCAAAACACTCAAAGAGAGACCATGATCTGCAGTCAACAAAAACTACTGCTTAGCTCAGTGGTCCTCAACTACCGGGCTGCAAAGCATGTGCTACCGGGCCGCGAGGAAACAATATGATTTGGTGGTATGATGAGTAAAAAACAAACGTCGCTTGAGAATTTCTTTAGAAGAGGTGGTAGGGGACATAAAAGGCCTAACGATGATGATAACGCAGAGACAGCTGAGGCCGAGACTACAAAAAAACAGAAAGCTCCCTTCAACAGAAAATACGACGAGCTGTATATAAAATATGGTTTTATTGCGACTGGTGACTCGCATGCTCCAAGCCCCCTCTGTGTGATATGTGGAGACACGCTGTCTAATGAGGCAATGAAGCCCTCAAAACTGCTTTGGCACCTTGAGTCCAAGCACCCTGCACTTAAAGACAAACCCGTTGAGTTTCTTGAGTGGATAAAAATGTGAGCAAGCGGGACAGAAGCAAGTGCTGAGAGTCACCACCTCTACAAATGCTGCTGCTCTGAGAGTGTCGTACTTATTGGCTAGCCGTATTGCTAAGGCTAAGAAATGTCTGTCTGCGCAGCTTTGCGAGGAAATGGATGCAGAGCACAAACGCTTCTCTTACACACTGAAGTCAGGTGGCTATCAAGGGGGAGAGCCCTGGCCAGGATTTCTGAGTTAAGGAAGCAGCTACAGAGATTTCTTTCAGGAAAAAAGTCACCACTGGGAGCACACTTCAGTGACGAGGAGTGGATAGCAAAACTTGCTTATCTATGTGACATCTTCAACCTGCTCAATGAACTCAATTTGTCACTTCAGGGGAGAATGACAACTGTCTTCAAGTTGGCAGATAAAGTGTCTGCTTGCACAGCCAAACTGGAACTGTGTGGGACAGTAGACAGGGGCATATTTGACATGTTCCCAACATCAGCTGGGATTTTGGGAGAGACTAAGGCTGCACCGTCTTTCTCACAGCTGGTGCGTGATCACCTTTCTTCACTGTCGACAGAATTCCAGCGTTACTTCCCAACCGCAAATGACCCAAGACGTGCAAAGGAATGGGTCCGTGACCCATTTGTGAATTTCCCCGGTGAATCATCCATGTCAGCGCAGGAAGAAGATCAACTCCTCGAGCTTGCAAATGACGATGGGCTGAAAAGTATGTTTGATATAACATCTCTGCCGGCATTCTGGATCAAAGTCAAGGGTGAATATCCTGAGATAGCCACAAAAGCACTGAAAACGTTGCTTCCATTTCCAACATTATATCTCTGCAAAGCAGGATTTTCTGCAATGAATGCAACAAAAACTATATTATGGAATAGACTGGATATAAGGAACTCCCTTCGAGTATTGCTGTCTCCCATCACCTTTCGATGGCACCGTCTCATTGCAGGGAAACAAGTCCAGGCCTCCCACTGATTCAGCGATATTGATGTGTTGCAATGATTTTATATGTTCATACGAGGAAAATATGCACTGTGTGTTTAATATCCAAACATTACTTAAAATGTTATGATGCTATTGACTTATAAGTGTCTTATAATTGACTTAGCACTATATTCATGCGAGGAAAATATGTGCTGTGTGTTTAATATTAAATTCGTTAGATAAACCCTTTTAGAAACGAAATTGAGTGTATTAACCACTTATAAGTGACTTATAGTTGACATCACCTGTATTCCGGTCATGATTAACACCACCCCCCACCCGTCGGCCGGTCCGCAAGAATATTGTCAATATTAAGCCGATCCGCGGTGCAAAAAAGGTTGGGGACCCCTGGCTTAGCTGACTATTGCTTAGTTCGACATGCCGCAGGTGCTCTCTCCCACGAACAAGGCACAGAAAGATATCACCCATTTTCACAGTGAAGGGAGAGACTAGGATGTTACATTCAGCCGTGTCACTTTTCCATACATCTGCTGCAGTGAAATCCTGATGTTCCATCTCCTGAGATACCTCAATCAGTAGTTCAAGCCTGGAATCAGTTGTCCACAGAGCTGCACCCGGAGGTGACATCCTCCAAGCTGCGCCTGGAGAATGTCGGAAAACGGACAGCTGACACGCTCCAGGAATGGGAACTCACCCGCTGTTTAAAAAAAAACGCAGTTTGTGTGCCACTTGCAGATCAGGACCTCGATAGAACCCCAACCACCTTGAATAGGTAAAAAAGACATTAAAGAGAGGCATTTAAGCTGCTTCTGCAGATGAGCTCAAAGAGGCAGCCACTTGGTGCCACTTGCATGGCCATTAGACACTGCACTGTGCTTAGAACGAGCATTGTTTAAATACCACCAATCATATGTGTTTGTTTTCAAGAAAGACTGATTTTTGACATTGATGATGAGAAGTAAGCAGTAAGACAGTTCAGAACTGTTTTGTTCACTGCAGTTTCGGGAATTCAGGTTTGGAGATGTCAGAAACAGCCAGGAGTTAAAAGGAAACAATTAAACTATGAAGAATTTGGTGGTATCAACAATCAGCTTGAATGTTACAATGAAAGTAAAGATTTGGAAGATGCAATTGTCGAAAGCATTGTTTGAAGGCAGTCCGTTACCTACACTAGATATCTGCACTGATTTTGTTCACTTACAGTCAATCAAAAGAATGCAACAGTGTACCCTGGACTGAATTCCTCAGCTGATAACTATTCGAAACTAATATACAGTTTTATAGTACTCTAGTAGTATTGGTAGTATTCTAATTTGTTCTGTATTTCATTTAAATATATAATCTGTTACTCAGTTAAGCAGTAGTTTGTATTTTTATACCTTTTATGAAACTTTGACTAATTGGGTCAGCCACTTAATTGGGCCAAAATGTTCTGGTCCTGACGTGTACCAGTTAACCAGAATCTACTGTAAATAGTTTACAAGTGGTGCTTAAAAGTATCAGCTGAGTTTATAGTTTTCCGTTGTAGGTTTAGGCATTGAATTCCACAGTTTACGAGCGTAGTTCAAAAAACCTAACCTGCCAACTTTCTTTAAGTGAGATTATTTAAATTTAAGAAGAGAGCTCAAGCAGTAGTAGTAGTAGTCAAGCAGGATTATAAAACAAAAGTGATTCTGTGATGTACTCCGGTCCCAGACCATTAAGAGCTTTAAAAACAAGTAAGAGAATTTTAAAATCAATTCTAAAAGATACAGTAAGCCAATGAAGAATAGTTAGGATGGGAGTGATATGCTCCCTCATCATGGTTTTAAGTGAAAAGTTTAGTAGCAGTGTTCTGAATTAATTAAAACTAATTAATTAATGAATTAATGGCTTGCTTTGGAAGGCCAGGAAAAGGTAAATTGCAATAGTCTACTCTATCCGATACAAAGGCGTGAAATAGTTCTTCAGCCTCATTATGTGACAGAAACGGGCGTACCTTTGCAACATTTCTTAGACTACGTCCACACTATGCCGGATAATTTTGAAAACGCCGGTTTCAAGTAAAAACGACAGGCATCCACACTAAGCGTTTTTCAAAATATCACCGTCCACATTAGGCGGATATTTGGGCGAATCCCCTCCTACTGGGCATGCGCAGGACACACACAGAAAACAAGCGAAGAGGAAACGATATACTTTGTGGGCGTTTGTCCAGTTACAGAGTAGAAAAACTTTAAAGGAATTGCTCTTGGCTTTCGCACAGGAGGACTTAAAACTTAAAAAAAACAAATACTGGAGCGTATGGAGGCAACCGACAGGGAGTTCACGGACAGTATGACCCAGCTGATGACGAACATTGAAAAACTGACTAACTCTGTTACATTAATAAAACACCTTGTTAAATGTATAAAACGTCTGCATCAGCGTTATCTTGTATTTCCATACAATGTTACATTAGGCTGTTACACATCTATTGTCAGAGAAGTACTTGCATAAATAGGTAAACCACCTTCATACAAGCAAGGACAGAAAACAGGGCGAAGTGAGTATACTTATTTATTCAGTAAGCTATGGGTCAACTGGCTTCAGTCTCGTCTGTCTGTTCTGAAATTGTTAGGTAGGTGGTGGCGTTCAAGAAAACAACGAACATCTGTTCCGGCACGTCATGACAGCGTTTTCCAATAGTCAAGAAAGCTCACTTTACAATTTAACTCTCACGCTGTTCACACCAACTGCGCGTTATTACAGCTTGCGCAGTACCAAGCAGAAGCAGAAACAAGCATTGTTGTTGTGGTGTTGTCATGACAGCGTTTTAAAATCTCTCCGGTTACCCCGTACACACTACGCCGAATATTAAGCGTTTTCAGATTTATTCACTCTGGAGAGTGTTTTCGAAAATCTCTGTTTTCGGGGGCTGAAAACGCCGGCTCAGTGTGGATGGGAGGGCAAAACGAAGAGAAAAAGCTTTTTTTTCAAAATTATCCGGCGTAGTGTGGACGTACCCTTAGTGTAGAAATGCTGCTCTGGTCACTTTCTGTATGTGGGACTTTTGGCTGAAGGATTTGAAAGTAGTAGGAGTCTGGAACTCATTGGCTGAAAAAGATAACAGAGGCAGAAGCCCTCAATACATTTGACAAGTGCCTTGCTGAGTGCTTGAAGAGATGTCCAGTTTGGTCACGAAACAAGTGCTGAAAAGTGGAATTAGTAAGATGAATTTTTCACTATTTTGGATGTGATGAGATCGATGGAGTCCTGGGTCTTGTGTTGTTTCCATTTACAACGCTGCTCTTCACAATCAGGCAAAGCTGACAGACACTATATGTCCAGTAAATTCTGATACAATTATCTCTGCCTTTAACTTCTCAAGGACAAAATATAACACAAAGCATTGGGTTGCAATAGCCTAACCAAAGAGATGAGGCCTCCGTGGAACGCTGATATTATTAATCAGATGCATGAACTGTGTTTGGAAGGTGTCCCCTCAATGGCGGCATAGTAACATAGTGGTTAGCAGCACCTTTACAATGCCTGTGTTCCAGGTTCAATTCTCACCACTGTCTGTAAGGAGTTTGTATGTCCTCCAGTTGCTCTGGTGTCTTCCCACATTCTAAAGATGTACAGGCCAGGATTAGTAAGCTGTGGGCTTGCTATATTGGCACTGGAAGCGTGGCAACACTTGCGAGCTGCCCCCAGCACATCCTTGGACTGTGTTGATCATTGGCGTAAATCAGGGGTCCCCAACCTGTTTTGCACCGCGGACCGGTTTATTATTGACAATATTCTTGCCGACCGGGGGGTGGCGGGGTGGTAGGGTTGCCAATAGACAAGAGTAACCTTCAAATACATTGTGTTTACCCCGAGAAGACTACAATTACCATGAAGCCTTGCGTGGGCACCTGTGTGCGCATGTGTGTACGTGCTGATTTTTTTCTACAAATCGTTTTTGGCGATTCTGTTCCGGGGGGTGGCATGGTGTTAATCACGACTGGAATATAGAAGATCGGTCAACTATAAGTCACTTTTTAGTGGCTAATACACTCAATTTCATTTCTAAAAGGGTTTATCTAATGAATTTAATATTAAACACACAGCGCATATTTTCCTCGCATGAATACAGTGATAAGTCAATTACTGTAAAAGTCACTTATAAGTCAATAGCATCATAACATTTTAGGTAACGTTTGGATATTAAACACACAGCACATATTTTCCCTGTATGAACATATAAAATCATTGCAACACACCAGTATCACTGAATCAGTGGGAACCCTGGGCTTGTTTTCCTGCAACAAGACGGTGCCATGGAAGGGTGATAGGAGACAGCGATACTCGAAGGTGTTCCCTATGTCCAGTCTATTCCGCAATTTAGTTTTCGTTGCATTCATTGCAGAGATATGTTGGAAATGGAAGCAACATTTTCAGTGCTTTCGTGGCTATCTCAGGATATTTAGCCTTGACTTTGATCCAGAATGCCGGCAGAGATGTTATGTCAAACACACTTTTCAGCCCGCCGTCATTTGCAAGCTCGAGGAGTTGATCATCTTCCCGCGCTGACATGGATGACGCGTGGGTAATGACCTCGCGTGCGTTCAAGTTCAACAGAGGGCGTGACAGGGAATGAGGAAAGGTGCAGCTGACTCCTACCGCCAAATCATATCGTTTCCTCGCGGCCCGGTAGCACATGCTTTGCGGCCCGGCACCGGTCCACAGCCCGGTGGTTGGGGGCCGCTGGCGTAAAGAAACATGTCACTGCATGTTTCGATATACATATGACAGATAAAGCTAATCTTTCTTTCTTTCAATTGCAAATGTTTTGCGCCTTTAGTGAGCTTAACAAACAATGGGAGTACAAAATTAGTAATTGCGAGGTCATCCACTTTGGAAGGAAAAATGGAAGATTAGATTACTATTTAAGTGGTGAAACATTCAAACATAAATTATAAAAGGGATAGATAAGGTAGAGGCAGGAAAGTTGTTGATACTGATGACTGTGATAGAACTAGGAGGCATAACCGCAAGACTCGGGAATAGATTTAGAACAGGGATGAGGAGAAACTGCTTTTCCCAAAGTGTAATGAACCTGTGGAATTCTCTGCCCAGGGAAGCAGTAGAGTACCTCATTAAATATGCATAGATTTTTGCATAGCAGCAAAGGTAAGGGTTGTGGGGAAAAGTAGATACCCTCTGATATGGCAGAGCTGACTTGAAGGCCAGGTGGCCTACTCCTGCTCCTGTTTCAAATGTTCTTTTGTTTACAGAGGGAGGGAGTTCGACGCTGGTGAAGAGCAATTGCAAAAAATAACAAGAGCATACAATTTCGGGTGTTGGCAGCAGATGAACTGAGATAGGGGCACAGTATTATGTTATGAAGGTAGAGCTAGGGCATCTTACAGCTGGCACAGGTTGGGCATTTCCTGGGATCAAGTAAGATGCAAATACTCTAGTGTTTTTCTCTGATTATCGCACGGGTCTGTGCCATGGAATGTCAGCGAGTAATTCATTATATAAAAGGGAGTGTCAATAGGTAGTATGTTTTTAGTTTATGCAGTTTGGAAGAGATCCTCTTTAATTTACTTTGGTGCTAAGATCACCTTTTTTCCCTCTATAGTAGCAGGCCTATTGAACCTGGCATTCCAAGATGATCTTCAAAGTATTCAAATGGTATTCAAATGCACATACTGATTCATCACTCCTCAGGTGGGGTGTGTGTGTGAAATGCAAGTGAAACAAAGGCCTAGATGGGGATTGTGTAATTGATAAAAGCTGATGATGAATTTGAAAGGAAAAAGTCTTTGCTATAATCTTCACACCTGAAGTATTCTTTGCATTCTGGTCTCTGTAACACAGCAAAGATCTGATGCCACTGTAAAAACACAGGAGATGCACAGGGATGTTGGCAGGACTGGAGAATTGTAGCAGTGGGGAAACATTGCATAAGTTATAGTTGTTTTCATTGGAAGAAAGGATAATGAAAGGAAACCTATCTGTGATGTTTGACATTGGGGTGATTTGGTCGAGTTATACAGTACTGAACAAAAGTCTTAGCCGTCCTAGATAATTTAAGATAAATTTTGATTTGGTTGTTTTTCTTGTCTTCTGTGTCAGTAGAAAAGAGCAAATTTTAGATTTCCAAAGATTCGTTTTCCAAAAAAAAATTAAATGTGACAGAGAAATTATTGTATTTGATAAAGGAAGTAACATACTAAGTAAAAGACCACTTTTTAATATATAAAAAACTTGATTACTTTGTAGGTAATGATTAAACAAAGAAAACAAACCGATGCAGATAATCAATGACATAATGAGTTGAATTGAACTGATTAACTGAAACAGAAACAGGTGTAGAAGGAATCAAACTGGCCGACAGATAAGCAAATGAAAAGGTGAAGGTGTGGCAGATGTGACAGTTTAACAGTCAAAACATCAATTCTTACACCATGGCAAGAGTGAGCATAGCAATAGACATAAGCTGGTCATCCTGCATCAGTAAGGTCTCTCCCAAACAGAAATTCAAAATGTGCTGTCCAAGCCCTTCTGAAGAAGCACAAAAAAACTGGCAAAGTTGAGGATCAGAAATGCAGTGGTTGGCCATGAGTGTAAATCAGAATTAGTCCAAAATTACGCAAACAACAGGAATTCTGCAGATGCTGGAAATTCAAGCAACACACATCCTGACGAAGGGTCTCGGCCTGAAACGTCGACTGCACCTCTTCCTACAGATGCTGCCTGGCCTGCTGCGTTCACCAGCAACTTTGATGTGTGTTGCTAGTCCAAAATTACTATCAGCTCTGAATTCATAGAAACCACTGGAACCCAATTACATCCTTCTATAGTCTGGAGAAGTCTTGTCAGAAGTGGTCTTCGTGGAAAAGTTGCTGCCAAAAAGCCATTCCTCCAAAGTGGAAACAGAGCCAAGGGACACAAGGACTGGGATGCTGAACAATGGCAGCAAGTGTTCCAGGCTGACAAGTCAAAATTTTAAACTTTTGGCTCAAACAGGAGGCAGTTTGTCCATAGAAGAGTTGGAAAGCGCTACATGGATGAGTATCTGCAGCTAACAGTGAAGCATGGTGGAGCTTTTAGTGCAGGTTTGGGACTGTATTCTGCAAAAGGAGTTGATGATCTGGTCAGATTAATGGAATCTTCAATGCTGAGAAGTACAAAGGGATTCTCATCCATCACACAATACCATCAGGGAGGCATCTGATTGGTCCCAACTTCATTCTGCAGCAGGGCAATGACCCCAAACACATACCACCCCAACAGCTGATAACGCCTCTACAGAGCACTGAGCTGAACTTTAATGAGGCTGTCTGGGATTACCTGGAGAGAGAAAAGCAAGTGAGACAGACAAAGTCTGCAGAAGAATTGTGGCAAGTTCTCCAGATGCTTAGAACAACCTACCAGCCAATTTTTTTAATATATAAAACTATACAACTGTGTACTTAAGAGAATTAAATGCAGTTTTAAAGGAAAGTAGTGGTCACACCAAATGTTGATTTGATTTAGGTTTTTTTGGTTGTTTTCTGCTCTTAATAGTAAACTTTTTGATATTTAGAAACTTCTCATTTCACTACTTTTGAAAGCATCTTTGCTTTACAAAATGTTTTTTCCATATATCTAAAACTTTTGCACAGTACTGTATAAAATGCTATTCTTTGGCCAAAGCTTCACACACCAAGGTGTATGGATTTAAATTCATTAATTGAGTGATGGGAGGAAGATGAGGAAAATATTTTCACTGCGTAGATGATAAGGATCTGGGGTTCACTCTCTGATAGGGTGATAGGAAACATCACATTTAGTCAGCACTTGAATCTGTACATGAAATACTTGAAATTCAGAGTCATGGATCTAACACTGGATGGTAGAATTAGGCTAGGCATTCTTTTTAGACCAGCAGAGACATGATAGCCTCGTACGCCATAAAACTTGTATGATTCTGTCCTCATTTATCTTCATTCCACGGTCATCCATAATTTGTTGCTTGCAGAGTACTTTTCTGGCAATTAGATTAAGCTTTGATATTTTCTCATGTAGTTTTCAAAATTAATTTTTAAGGCACACAACTCCAGAAAAGTTCTACTTTGAGGCTTGTGATGATGGATCCAATGATGTTCTCATGATCGACCGTGTCTCCAATGAAATCACCCTTGGAGGTAAGACCTGCATTTTGAAGCAAGATAGTAATTACCTTTTTGGCAAGCAGCAACATTTTACAATGAAGTTTAAAATAGTCAAGTTGCTAGGAGTAGGTGCATGTAATTATAACAGGGCTTGACAGGGTCGATGCAGAGAGGCCTGTTTTCCTGGCTGTGGAGGCCAGGAGTAAGGGTTGCAGTCTCAGAATAAAAGATTTAGAAGTGATAGCTAGAATGTGGTGATATTCTGATATTCTGTACTCTGTGGGGCTGTGGAAGATTAGTCAGTGAGATCATTAAAATAAGAAGTAAATACATTTATGGTTATCAGGGGATTAAAGAGATCAGAGGATAGTCCAGAAGAATGGACTCGAAGATCAGGTAAAACCAGAAATTAAAGCATTTGTAAGGGATAGGCATTTGGTTTTGTGTGAATCCTTTGAGGTTTATGGGGAATTACGAGTGAACAAGAAAGGGCGACGAAAAGGGTGTGGAATAGTGGAGACTTGTGGAGGGGTACACTGATATTCTGAAACAAGACTATCTTCTTGTTGGGACTCTGGAACAAAGTTCCCAGGGGCCATGTTGTCCCACCTTCTGAGCCTGAGTACAAATCCAGCTTTAAAAGCTGGTGGGCATGGATTGGTCAATAATAAACAGGCTCTGCTGTTGATACAGGTGTATCACTTAGAACTATGTTGCCACATTATACTGGGTTGTCATTTAAAATATCAGTATTTAGTTTCGATTGTATATCTGACCTGAGTGAATTAGATTCATAGGTGTAAAATTATCTTCTGTTTATGTCCTCTAGTTTCATGTCATGCAGATAGAAGAGACTGTGTACTCTGTACATCAGAGAACTAATTCAAGTTCAAGTTTATTTTTCGGGTATCTTTTATTGAGATACTCGAATATCTTTTATTGAGATACAGTGCGGACTGGGCCCTTCCTGCCCTTTGAGCCACACTGTACAGCAATCCCCCAATTTAATCCCAGTTTAATCACAGAATAATTTGCAATGAACAATTAACCTATCAACCGGTACGTCTTTGGACTGTAGGAGGAAACCGGAGCACCCGGAGGAAATCCACACGGTCACGGGGAGAACGTACAAATTCCTTACAGGCAGCTGCAGGAATTGAACCCTGGTCGCTGGTACTGTAAAGCATTGTGCTAACCACTACACTACCCTGCCACCCAGTAGCACAATACATTACACACACGTCAAACATAAATTACATGAACTTAAACTAACTTAATTATATATGTTCTGGCATTTTTATATTAGAGGATCATTATTTCTTGAATTAGTCCCTGTTTGGGATTTCATGTTGGTAAATATTTTCCAAACTTGCTGAATTTTATTCAGAGAAGATTCCCTGGGAGAAATTAGACTGCATAATTTGATCTGCTAATCTGTGTCTGAGATGCTGATTCTGCTCAGAACTGCAGGGAATTTTCTCTAATTGACATCATGTCCACTAGCTTGTTTGTAATTAAAGGAGGAATTGCTTTGTTCGCTACACACACATGTGCATCTCTATCACTAAACGTAAGATCTTGCCATAAATTATCCATCGGTGTCTTTTAGTGTGGATATAAAATTAGATACTTAGGGCGTTTTTTAAATTTAAGAAATCTCAATGGTTGGAGTACCTACTATTTATTGGTTTTAAAATTTCAGTAATATGTTAATTATTTTAAATTGTTTTAATAAATCTTTCTGATTGTACGCTTGTTCCTTTTCCAAACCCATCCAATTACTTTCACCACAGAAGTAGGTCATGCAGTCTTAGTGCTAGTCTTGGTCCACTCTGATCCTCCATCCCTTAATTCTCCTTTCTTTCAACCTCCCACTCTTCATTTTTGACCTAATCTCTGCTGTGGTCACCAAGTCCTGTAGTATGGGCCTTGTCAGATATTTCTCTTGCTTGCTATCCCAAATCTTTTAGTATAAATATTCATTGTGACTCCCTTAATGATCTAAAATATTGCAATTGCTCTTCATCGAAAGACATCCAAATTACATTCAAATACTGTGTTGGGCTTTATTCTGCATTTGTATAACACTTTAAATGTCTAATATTGAAATCCAAACTATTTCATGTATTTTTCCTGTTATATTTTTCCTCAGTTAAGAAAGATGTCCCACCCTCTGCAGTTACCAGATCAGTCTATGGAATCATGGGAACAATTCGTTTGGTGGCAGGTGGGTGATTTTTAGAAGTAAGAGAAATATTTTCAAATTTTAGTTAGCTTGAACATTAATCCTGGCATTGATTTCATTTATTGTTGCTGCAGACCTTAAATACCGCTATTGTGAGATAAAATTACTATTTTCGGATTGCTAAGCAGTAAGGTCAAGGAAAGGTTAAATGGATTGGCAGGGGATTGGGACGAGAGTGAAGATAGTGAGAAGATGAGAGTACATACAGCAACCAAAGAATGTAAGTTAGCAGTCAGCATTGCCACATTTACAGTAAAATGGCAGATGGGGTCACTACTTTAAATTGCATTGATTCCAATGCATGTAGCTTAACAGGTAAGGCAGACAAACTGAGGGTGTGGATTGCTTCAAGAGACTGGGATATTGTGGCAATAGTAGAAATGTGGCTGAGCCAAAGGCAGGACTGACAGCTAAATATTTCAGGACACTGATGCTTTTGGCATGAAAGAGGAACAGGTAGGAATGGGGTGTTGCCTTTTTGAATCTTTTGGAGTATTTTGAAGAGGCAACTAAGGGGATAAATGAAGGTTGGGCTGTGAAAATATGGACTTCAGAAAGGCCTTAGACAAGGTCCTGCATTGCAAGTGATCTGGAGGATTAGGTCATGTAGGATTCAGGGGAGCTAGCAAGGTGATGAAGGATCTTGGACTGCAACATAATTTTTTTTGTGCTACATTCTGAGCATAATTAATAATCCTTTCAAGAATATTTCTGTCTGAGTGTGTGATAAGCTTTTATATTTTGAAATGCACAAAGAACATTTTGTGCAATAATGAAGATGTTGGCTGTTTGGCAAGTTAAGCTATTGCAACCATTGAAAAGAATTTGACAATTTTTACTCTGAAATTTAGGAAAGCAGTTGACGCTACCAAGTTAATGTATCATTTTCACTTATTACTTTTTAAGAAAGAAATAATCACCAATTTGTTATCCTGAATGTCTACTGGCAAAGCTTGCAGAATTTTAACATCTACAATCATTAAACCTTGCATTAATTATTTTTACTTCGAATGTTGATTGTTGTAGCTGAGAATTAAATTCACAACATGATAAGGTTGGCAGTCATAGTCTTTTCTCCTAGGTTGAGGAGTCCAAAACTAGAGGACAAAGATGCAAGATTATTGCTGTCCTGATGAAGGATTCTCAGCCTGAAACATGGACTGTTTATTCCCCTCCATAGATGCTGCCTGATCTGCTGAGTTCCTCTGGCATCTTATGTCTGTTGCATATGATCAGATCATCTGTTTTCCTGAAGCTCATTGAGGCATAACATTGGCCAGAAACAATTGCTGCTCTTTAAAGTAGTGCCACAAATATATGAAAAAATGTGTATGAAAAGAAACATTTTTGTATTCTTTGTGAATAAAGCATTTAACTATTGTTAAAATCACAGGCGATTTAATTCTGCCGGTAAGAAAGGGTGTGCAATTCCAATGACTCAGACATTTCTATAATACTTGCATTAATTGCCACATTGAAAGGTTAGCGTGTCGAGGCTGGAGGAGAGGGGTGAGCCAGTGTTCAGCTCACTGATTTCTGAGGTTTACTTGTCTCCATCCTGAACTAAGGTTGTGGCCTGCTACCAGCAGGCTTCTGAATCGGCTGCAGTAATGCCTGGCTGTGGACTTACTTTAGTGAACTTCAGTTCACGTACTTTGATAATAAATGTACTTCGAACTTAAAAGAAAGCAAAATTAGGGGAAAAAAAAGTTTCTGGATTAAGTTGTTCCTACTTAATCTACATGGGTGACAACTTTCGTATCTTGGTTTAATCAATCCATCTGGAGATGCTGGGATTATTGGGTCTTAAAGCCTAACATTCTGAAAATGTGTAGAAACCTAAGGTTGGTCAGGGTCTGTTGTAGTCAACACTGCTGTGTCTGATAAAAATCCTTTATCGCTTTTCCTACAGGCATGTACCTTATTGTCATTACCAAAAAACAGAAAGTAGGGGAGTTGTTCAGTCATTCTATCTGGAAAGCAACGGAATTCGACATAATTTCCTACAAGAAGACAGTATTGCACCTAACAGAAACACAGGTAATGGACATAAGTAATAATCATAAAGCAAAACTTGCAGATGCTATAAATCATTAATAGAAACAGAAACTGTTAGAAATGCTCTGCAGTGTGCCCATTGTTTTTCTACCTTGTATTCCCCTCCAATTCTCACTGCTGCTGCCAATGTTCTGATGCGCTTTTTTTTCGAGGCTCATCCAACTGGCCTTTTTGTTTAATTGTTACTCATTCCACATACTAATTTAAAATCAACAAATGCTTTGTGAGCATTAAAAGTGTCTTCAAAATAAGTTGTCTATTTCCCAACAAAGATAACAAAAATCTACAAAATAGTAACTATTGGGTGGGAATTTTACTTGGCTTCAGAGTGTTTTGATCAGACTGAAATTTGGGATCTTGTCAAAAACCTTGCTAAAATTCACGACCAGTCCATCCAATGCAGTGCTTCCTGTTACCTCCTTCAAAGAATTCAGTGAAATCAGTTGGACACAATTTTTCCTTTGTATCAATGCTGTTGGAGCATGTTTAATCTATGCTTGTTAAGCAAAGGCCTATAGTGTCCCCTGAAGTGTATTTCAATACACTATTTAAGCAAAACTAACTAGTTTATAATTACTTGATTTATTCTTGCCTCCCATTTTTCAATGAAGGATGGTAAGGAGTGTAAATGTTAAAATTATCAAGGCTTCATCCTTCGCTTCAGTGTTCTGGGTGTTGGCCTTTTTCCTTTCCAATGTCCTGTGCTGACCTATTCATACACCAGTGAGCGTTTTCTGCACTTGATGTAATGTAGTACATCCTCACTGCATGTAAGTCCCCTTTACCATCTCTGAAATCTTCCCCTAACTCTGTTTCTGTAAAGCAGGGTTTTTATCCATGAAGGTCTAGTTGCTTATGTGCATAAAAAAAACCTCTACTTGTTTTTGTCTGGGAGATAATACCATTGATCATTAACCTTTCAATATGGTGTAATCATATAATTGACACCAGGAGATCTAGTTAACTACTCGCCTTCATCTGGCTCAGGAACTGTTGCTACTTCAAATTTGGAAACCACATAAAACTAATGTCAGATACTTAAGTCAGAAAATACTTTTTCCTAAATACACATTTCTAATGTTAATTGTCATTTGGAAATACTGGCCACAAAGCAGCATGTTACGTAAGCAGTGAAGGCTGCAATTAATTGTTCATTCTAAAGCATATGTTGTTTTCGTATTTAGTAGAAAGAAGTATCTATTTATCATTCATATTTCTGTTGCACCTGTCTCCTTCTTGATACAAAATACAAGACTGTTTAGGAGTTCACAAAATCCAGCTGTGCATTTACCCAGACACTTGGGATGTGGAAGAAATTGGAAGGTTGTATGACCAACCCAATTTCCCACATGCCACCACCAAACAGCAACTCATCAAGCTTCCTTTCATGTGTTCTTTTCTAACTGATGTGCAAATGTTGGGAAGTACCCAATTTTTCAATACACCCAGAACTTGTTTTAAAATTGCCTGTCTTCTGATGGTGTTCACAGCTACACTGAGCTTCTACAAAAAGTTCTCCATGCTTCACCCAGCTCTGCCAAACCCCATCTCAGACAGTCTGAGGTTATTACTCATTTACATTTGTTTATTCTTTCTTCATGTTTCTCTAATATACCTGTCTTCTTTTAGTTTATTTGAAAAGTATTGTATTGCGCTGCCCAGAGAGCACACAATTCATATGTCTTTGGAAATGAAATTTCATTGCAGCCAAGACCAACGAAATCATCAATTTCTCTACCGATTGCAAAGGAGCAGCATAAAAATATCTATAGCACATATATCTACTTATGCATATATTCAATAAGACGCATATTCCAGCCAGCAATTTAACCACAGAGTATTCCCAGATTCTTACTTTCCAAGTTTCAGTTCGTTGTCATTTAACTATGCATGCATATATATATATATAGCTAAACAAAACATTGTTTTCTCAGGGCCAAGGTGCAAAACACTGTACACACACAATCACACACAGCACATATAGTTATGATATTGCACATACATTGATAGAATAATATTAGCACAAGTCCCTGAGTCTCAGAATCAGATTTAATATCACTGGCATGTATTGCGAATTTTGTTTTGTGGCAATAGTACGTACATTGCAATACATAATTCAAAAAACTATAAATTACAATAAGAAAAGATATATTAAAAAATTAATTAAGTAGTGCAAAAAAAGAAGAAAATAGTGAGTTTGTGTTCATGGGCTTAGTGTCCATTCAGATATCTGATGGCAGTGGAAAGGAAGCAGTCCGGAAACATTGAGTATGTGTCTTCAGACTCCTGTGCCACCTCCCTGATTGTAGCAATGAGAAAAGAGCATGTCCTGAGTGATGGGGATCCTTCATGATGGATGCTGCCTTCTTCAGGCATTGCCTTTGGAGGTGTCCTTGATGCTGGGAAGGCTAATGCACATAATGGAGCTGGCCGAGCTTACTACTTTCTGTAGCTTTTTCTGATCCTTTGCAGTGACCCCTGCATACCAGACGGTCAAGCAACAAGCTAGAATGCTTTCCACGGTACAACTGTAGAAATTTGCAAGAGTCTTTGTTGACATACCAAGTATCCATGGATTCCTATTGAAATATAGCTGCTGATGTGCCTTCTTTGTAACTGCATAAAAATGTTGAATCCAGGATACATCTTCAGAGGTATTTCTGCAAGAACAAGCACACAGCAGTGCTTTATCTCACACTGGGTCAGCTGCAGATGAGTGCAATTCAGCTTGCCTTCTAGGGAGTGAACACTGGAGAACAACACTGATGGGAAAGCTGAACTGCACTCTTTCAAATCAAGCAGAATTTCTGCATCTAAAAATTGACCAGAGTTCCACTTAGCAGCAGGTTAATATACACAGTAGCCCATGATTCAATATACACAGCAATGCAATACGTGAATTGCCATGTTGCTCCAAACATGGAATTTGCATAGGTGCTACTACTGAGCCCTATTTACAAATTCCTCTGCAATTGGTGAGCTACATCAAAATACTAATAGCATCAGCAATCTGTTCACCAATGCAGTTCATCTTTTTAATATACTGGCACAGACTCACAGCTCGAACTGCCTCAGAACTCGGGTGACTTGGATTCTGTCGATCTGAAGTTTGCACATTCTGTCAGTGACCACGTGGGTTTCCTCTGGCTGTTTCAGTTTACTTCCACGTTCCAAAATGGTGGGGGATGGTAGTTTAATTAGCCACATTTAAATGCCCAGAATGTGTTGGTGAGGGATGGAATCCAGGGGAGAAATTATGGAAATGTTGGGAAAACAGGTTAAAGGGAATGAGATTCTGTGGGCTAGCATAAACTCAATGGACCAAAATATCCACCTTTTAGTTTGTAAGGAAGATGAAATAATATCACTATATACAGCAGATTCCAGTTAATTTGGGATACGACAGGACCAGTACATTTTGGCCCAATTAAGCTATTGCCCCTATTAGCCAAAGCGCCATGGAAATAGTCAAAAAGGTGTATATAAAAAAAAGACAACCTACCATTTAACTGAGAAACAAATTACGTATTTAAGTGAAATACAGAACAAATCACGCTACCAATATTACTACAGCAGTATAAAACAATGTATTAATTCCTAATCATTATCAACAGAGGAATTCATTCAGTGTACGCTGCCTCATTCTTTTGATTATCTGTAAATGAAGAAAGTCAGCGTGGGCACCTGCGTATGCATATAGTACACTGCCTTCATACACAAACGAAAAAATCTGCAGATGCTAGAAATTCAAGCAACTGGCACAAAATGCGAACAACAGGAACTCTGCAGATGCTGGAAATTCAAGCAACACATATCAAAGTTGCTGGTGAACGCAGCAGGTCAGGCAACATCTCTAGGAAGAGGTACAGTCGACGTTTCAGGCCGAGACCCTTCGTCAGTCCTTTGTCAAGACTGGAGGGGAAAAAAATGAGGATTCAGAGTTAGAAGGTGGAGGGAGGGGAGGAAGAAACACATGAAGATAGATGAAACTGGGAAGGGGAAGTTAATTGGTGAAAGAGGTGTGGGACTAGAGAAGGGGGAATCTGATAGGAGTGGACAGAAGACCATGGAAGAAAGAAAAGAGGGAGGTATTGGGCATTACCAAAAGTTCGATAAATCGATGCCCTGCCTTCAACTTGGAGGCTTCCCAGATGGAATATAAAGTGCTGCCCCTCCAAAGTGTGGTCGCATTGTGACAGCAGAGGAAGCCATGGATGGTCATATTGGAATGAGAATAGGAAGTGGAATTAAAATGGGTGGCCACTTGGAGATCCCACTTTTTCTGGCGTATGGAGCATAGGTGCTTGGTGAGGCAGTCTCCCAACCTATAAGAGGTCTCACTGATAGACGGGAGGCCACACCAGGAGCACTGGATACAGTAGATGACCCTACGTACTCACAGGTGAGGTGGTTGAAATGTCACCTCACCTGGAAGGACTGTTTGGAGCCCTGAGTAATAGTGAGGGGGAGGTGTAGGGGCAGGTATAGCACTTGTTGCACTTGCAAGGGTAAGTACCAGGAGGGAGATTAGTGGGGAGAGACGAACGGACAAGGGTGTCACGTAGAGAGTGATCCCTGTGGAAAGCAGAAAGTGGGGAGGATGTGCTTGGTGGTGGGATCCGATTGGAGATGGCGGAAGTTGTGGAGAATTACATGCCTTCATACAATTTTTTTGATGGTTGCATCTTCCAAATAATTCATTTTTATTATAACATTCAAGATGATGATTGATACTGTAATACTTTGTAGTTCCTAACTTGTCGAAGTAATGAAATTTTCACTCCCTGTTATTTCTGGCATCTCCAAGCCTGACGGCTTGAAACTGCAGAGCAGACAGTTCTGAATTGCCTTGCTGCTTATTTCTCGCCAACTGTCAGTGACAAAAATCACTATTTTTTGGCAACAAACACATGCAACTGACATTGTTTCAAAACCGTACATTCTAAGCACGATGTAGAATCTGACAGCCATGCAAGTGCATTTGACTGACGCTAGTTAGGAAGTGTTCAGCAACAGTCTCCTTCCCAAATTAAACATCATAGTATCTCAAATAAATTAAGGGAATCCCTGCTACTTACTTGATTAGATTTTGGTACGAGTTATCTTAAATAAGTGGCTGCCCCAATTAACTGAAATCCACTGTACTTATTCACTAATTTCATGTCTTGCTTTTCATATTTAGCACCCACACAATAATATTGGAAAATGTTTATTGGAAACTATATTTGTTTTTATTCAACAGATGCTAGATAACAAGACTTTCTTGACGATGCTTAACAATGTACTTAATACTGATGGATTCTACTTCTCTACAACCTATGACCTGACTCATACATTGCAGCGCTTGGCCAACACCAGTCCAGAGTTTCAAGAGATGACTCTACTGGAAAGGGTAAGGCTGATACAGGGTAAGAGGATCAAAAACAGGAAGCCATATTTGTGCAGTCTCCTCCAGTTTTGCCTACTGTAGTATGAAGCTCACATTACACACTGGCGCTACATGTTCCACAGCAAAAAGTTTGAGCAATCAGATGTGAAATATTCATCCTGGGTCTTTTCAATCCTGGGCTTTTATATTTTATAGCAATATTTTCAAATCCACCAAATTTCATAATTGTTTTGTAGAAGTAAATTATTGTGCTCATTAATTTTCAGCATATTTCCTTCCACATGTAAGGCCCAAGTATTGACTTTTCCATTTTGGACACTGGTTATAAGGACCCAAGTGCAGTATTTTTAGGATTCAGTCCACAGAAATTAAAAGGTATCATAATGGACACGCATAGTTCTGAACTAAATATCGGCCCAAAGGTCAACAGATAATAATGGCAAGTACAAAATCCAAATAAAAAAGGTTGTTTTAACAGTGTCAATCGGAAAGTTTGATTAAACTAATGTATATTGGATTGTGAAAGTTTAGATAGTTCGACAGTAACTACAGTAATGCTGCTTTAAGACTTAGAGCAAAGCTCCAAATTAAGAATAGTCTCAGCTTTGCCATATCTTGTGTCTGCAGGGTGGTAGCTTTGAGAATGTGGGAGGAGGAACAGTTTGACAATATTGCCAACAGCATAATTGCTTTGCTTGTTTGAATGCCAGACTTTAACTGACATTAACACTAACAGATAAAGCATCCCACTATGCTTGTGTGTTGGTTGGCCTTATGCAGCTGAATGTGTTTCCATATAATGCTGGTTGGCACCATCAAGTAGTTTTAGTTTAAATCATTATCTCTTAGCATGGGAGTTATTCTGCATATGCTTCATCAAGAAAAATAAAGACAGATAAATCTGTTATATTATGTTAATTGCATGTTTCAGTTTGCACCACCAAGCTGCATTTATTTAATTAAGCGGTGTCAGTTGCATGGATATGTTTACCTTAAATTTGTGCTTACAATGCCATTATCCTCGTAGGCAGATCAGCGCTTTGTATGGAATGGGTACCTCCTGCGGGAATTTGCTGCGCAGCCAGAGGTAAGCTCTTTGGTAGGGCCTGAGAGAAGAGGAGGCTGGTTATTCATTGCTGATGGTAGCATGTGTACCTCTGGCCACACTGGTTCACTTTCACTTTTGCATTCAATTCAATTAATGAACCTACTCAACAATACACTGCTTAAGTCAGCAATCTTGACCAAAGTAAATAAAAAGAACCACAAAACATTTTATTGATTGTTGGCTAATTCTGATTTGGAATTTAAATCAAGGGCAAGAATGGCTTTCTCCGTTCCAGTTCTGTAGGTTCTGTGATGGCTACAGGAAGTTCTTGGTGGGGCAGCTGAGTGGGAAATGGTGGGTTCCTTCTCCTTATGTTGGGTTTCTGTGTGCTGATGCCTAAAGGATTCAGTTCTCAGTGCCATCATAATTGCTGCTTGTGTTTTCCTATGAGATCTGTGAAATGTTACAGCTTTTCAAGGAGGTTTAGAGCACATCCTGACAATTTCTGCCCACCAGATCTTATACCTGGGGGGGAAAAATTGTCTGCTTGAAAACTTGAGTGTCAGTAAAACAAAAATGTGGCTACACTTCTTGGGATCTTAGCTTGGGAGAGGATTTTATATTGATTTATTTAACCTACCAGTGGATTTATGAGACGGCATTGGAGAGTACTCAAGGACATCAATTTTCTTTGTTTGAGGCCACTCCTTGGTCGCTTTGTCAATGTGCTTTGGGTCATTGTCCTGCTGAAAGACTAGCTTCCTCCACAGTTTAAGCTTTCTGGCAAAGGCCAGCAGATTTTTTCCAGGATCTCTCCGTATTTAGCAGCGTTCATCTTCCTGTCAGTCCTGACCATATTTCCAGTCCCTGCTGCTGAAAAACATCCCCATAGCATAGTGCTGCCTCCACCACACTTTACAGTAGGGATGATGCTACCTGGCTGATGTATAGTATTAGATTTACGCCACTCTTACTGCTTAGTGTTGAGGCTAGAAAGTTTCACTTTAGTCTTATCCTACCATGAGATCTTCTTCCACATATTTACAGTATCTTGTAAGTGATTCTTTGCAAAGTGTTTATGGGCAAGGATATGTGTTTTTTTTAAGCCAGGGCTTCTTCCTTGCCACTCGTCCATAAATACAGTCCTTCGAGATTGTGGACCTATGAACTTCATCTCCAGTTGCAGCCTCTGGCTTCTGCAGCTCACCTGGAGTGACTGTTGACATTGTAGTACCTTCCTTACAAGAGCCATTCTTCAGCGGCTACATTTAGAGGCGTGGCTTGACTTAGGCAGTGTGACTGTGGTTTCTTGTTTTTTCCTCCTGTTCCACGATGGACTGCACTGACCTCCAAGGTATGTTCAGTGCCTTTGAGATGGTCTTCCGCCGTTCCTGCTTCTTTATTGTCATTTCCACAACTTGTCTTGGATGCTGTTTGGTCTTCACTTTGGTTTGGCTTGGCCTGTTGAAAATCTACCATACTGTTGGACATTATGCATTATAGAGAGAGGGGATATTTATTCAGGTGATCCTCCAATTTTCTGCATCAAAAAATTTGGTGAATTAATTAGGTAACATACAGTATTGTGCCTGAGGAATGTTAGTATAGTAATTACCAGAGGTTGAATACTTTTTCAGCCTCAGTTTTGATTTTTAATTTTTCGTAAATTGACAGGTTTTGGAATTTTTCTTTTGATTTGACATAATACACAATGTTTTGTAGATTAGCTCAAAATCCTACTTTAACATATTTTAAATGTAGAAAATGGGCAGTAAAATGTGAAAATTGTTGTGGTGGCTGAATACTTTTTCAAGGCATCAGTTTGTTTTAGGATGAAGTCAGATGTTCACAATGAGGGCTGTGGTCATGGCTAAGCAGATCCTTGGGGTGTTCTTCAGCTGACTGCACCTTTGTTCTCTAAATTCACTTCCAATCTTGGCTTTCAATGAACACTCTTGGGTTTTTGAGCTGGGGTTATATCTTTGATAGTGCTGAAGAATCCACACATGTCCCAGCATCATTGAATTTACTGAAGGTATTCCCTTATTTCAGTTCCTCCATCTCTATCACTGTAAACTCAGGTTAGAAGAGCAACACCTCATATTCCATCTGGGTAGCCTCCGATAGATATGAACATCCATATGTCTAACTTCTGATAATTTCTCCCCCTTTCCTTCTCTGTTTTTCCGTTTCCCATTCTGGTTATCCTCTCACCCCTTCTCTTCTCCTCATTTGCCCATCACATTTCTCTAGTTTCCCTCCTCCTTTCTTTTCTGAAATAGTACGCTGTCCTCTCCTGTTAGATCCCTTCTTCTTCAGCCTTTTACTTTTTCTACTTACCCCCTCACAGCTTCCTTCATTCCCTTTCTTTCCCACCTTCCCTCTCACCTGTTCACCTATCACCTGCCAGCTTGTACTTCTTCCCAACCCCACTTCCTTATTCCAGCTTCTGCCCCCTTTCCAGTCTTGATAAAGGGTTTCAGCCCAAATTGTTGATTGTTTATTCCCCTCCACGGATGCCTACTGAGTTCCTCTAGCATTTTGTGTATGTTTGCTTCAGATCAACAGTATCTGCAGAATCTTCTGTGTTTTGTGATTGAATTGTCAGGCTCTTTCTGCCCAGCATCTCGTTTTTTTGGGTCACTTTTTTTCTTCATTGGACCTTTGCCTTCAACTGCCTGTAAAACTATTTCTTTTCCTTTTGGCTAGGGTGGAGATTCCAATCCAAGAATTCCTTCCTCTGGAGTTAATTAAATCCTGGATCCCCCGGTCACTCTCACCACACCAAACCTAGTGCAACACACACAAAGTGTTGGAGGAACTCAGCAGGTCAGGTAGCATCTATGGAAAGGAATAACAAATCAACGTTTTGGGCTGAGACTCTAGTGTTTTCTGCTAAAGAAACCAGAAGTCTCTTTACAAATGCTAATTTTAGTGGACCTTTGAGTTTGTCTTAATACTATGGGCACTTATAGATTGTGCTAGTTGAGTTATGTCAGATGCCTATGAGGTACTGTTTGAGAAGGTGAACCTATAGACACATTCAGTATTGAATTTGCTATGGCAATACTTCTGTAGCTGCTGCTCTTTTGGGATCCAGAATGTTGAAAGTAACAGATTAAATTAGGGATGGTCAGTTCTACCGTCACTGGTACTTATTTTGATGTCAGTAATGTACACATCATATTGTGTCTTTTCTGACCCTAACAGGTTGTCAAGGAGGATCAGTTTACTTCTCTCTGGGTTGTGGGAAAAGCTTTCTGAAGATCAGAAAAGTCCTCCTTGGCCTCATTTGTAGCTCACATGCTGAAAATTGCAATGTCGTGGTTAGAGTGAACTGGAAGATCAGGGGCATTCATGTATACTGCATAGAGTGTCCCAGAGAACATGGACTAACTAATTTTTACTGGCTGATCCCCTTCTCATGAAGATAATAATCCTGCTCCATCTTGTCTTTCTGAGAAAAAAGGGAGCCCAGTACCAGTGGGTATAGGTGGGGATGAGAGAGAGTAATACGAGGCAGCAGTATGCAAGAGCATGTTGTGGTGTATGCTTGTGTGTGCATGCAAGAGAAAAACACAAATGTTCAGGTACCTGCTTGTGTGTGCAATTACATTCAGTGCCCACTTTATTAGGTATCTGCTCGTTACTGCAAGTAGCTAATCAGCCAATCATGTGGCAGCAACTCAATGCATAAATGCATGCAGACATGGTCAGGAGATTCAGTTGTTGTTCAGACCAAGCATCGGATTGGGGAAGAAACGTGATCAAGTGACATTAACTCTGGAATGATTGTTAGTGCCAGTGGAGTAGAGTGGTTTGATTATCTCAGAAACTGCTGGTCTCCTGAGGTGTTCACACAAAACAGTCTCCAGAGTTTACCGAGAATGGTGTGAAATACGAAAAAACATACAGCGAGTGGCAGATCTGTGGGTCAAAATGCCTTGTTATTGAGAGAGGTCAGCAGAGAATGGCGAGATGAGTTCAAACTGACAGGAGGGGAACAATAACTCAAATAACTACATGTTACAGCAGTAGTGCATGGAAAAGCATCTACAGCAGCAGAAGACCACAAACATACAGAATACACTCAGAGGCCACTTTATTAGGTACCTTGTACATAATATGTACATTATGTGTGTGTACATAATAAAGTGGCTACTGATTGTATATGTATGCCTTTGTCCTTGCAGCTGAGCTTGATCCCAAACCACCTGGATACCTTTGCCACTGGATCGAGGCCTTACAATGTGAAATCTGCTGTTCCACGGGTCAGATGTGTAATCAATGTGTAATAGTTGTTCCACAAGTCACATACAGGCAAATTTCACTGAATATGAAACTTGGGATCTTGAATCTCAGGACTCTAATGGACAGTCCCACCAGCCAATAATGTCAATTCTGGACAATGCTGTAACATCAGAACCTCACTTCAATGGTTCCATTAAAGATCAAAGAATGTATACAGTGTATAACCTGAAATTTGTACTCTCCACAGACATCCACGAAACAGAAGAAAAGACCCAAAGGATGAATGACAGGAAAACATTAGAACCCCAAAGTTCCCCCCCCCCACGCACAAGCAGCAGCAAAGTATCAATCCTCCCCACTCCCCCTCCCTTTCACCTGCCTCAGCAAAAGCATCACCCCCCCCCCCACCACCCAGCATGCAAATAATAGCAAAGCCCCCAAAGAGACCATGATCTCTTTGCCAGGGTCAGGGACACCTTGGATCGTATCCACAAGATTTTGGAAGGGGAGGGAGAGCAGCCAGGTGTCTTGGTACATATTGCTTCCAATGACATAGGAAGGACAAGTAAAGAGGTCCTGAAGAGAGAATTTAGAGAGCTAGGCAGAAAGCTCAGAAGCAGGACCTCCTGGATAGTAATTTCTGGATAGCTACCTGTGCCATGCATCAGTGAGGCTACAAACAGGATGATTTGGCAGATAAATGCATGGCTGAGAAACTGGTGCAGGGGGCAGGGCTTCAGGTTCTTTGATCATTGGGGTCTCTTCTGGGGGAGGTATGATCTATACAAAAGTGACAGGTTGCACCCAAACCCGAGGGGGACCGATATTCTCATGGCAGGTTTGTCAAGTCACATGATGTTAATATTGCGTTGATTTATTTTTTTATCTGCCCAACAGCTTCACAGGTTTGCTGTGCCAGTGATTCATGGGTGTATCCTTTCCTAGAAATGGATTAGTAGCAATAGCTACTGCAAGTGACTAAGGTGAATCTAATTGATTGATGTGAATGAAACATTTGCGCAGGTAATGGAAGTTGGCTTTTACAGAATTCACAAATCACAACCAAAAATTGGTCTCTCAAAATTTATATGAAAAGGAAACAGTAACTAAATACTACTTTTTTTCTAATTTGTATTTGTTATCCCATGTGCAGATGACCCAGCTTTGCACTACGAACAGCTTTGTCAAAATGTAACACCCCCACATCCCTCCCCCATCATGTGACCTTTATCTCTTCCCATGGAAGAGGATTCCACACTAACGCAGTCTTAAAATTTTTGCTGCAAGTTCTGAGGCTGTGGCTCCATGTTCTTAACACCTCAGATCTTCTTGTTAGTAATGTGATACACCCTTCTTTAACAAACACTTGTGACATTGCAAAAATATTGTGATGGCTATAAAACCTTCCATGATGGCACTGTAACCAGAATACTGTCTTTGTTTGATTTTCCGAATGATGGCTGGTGCTCATTATTGTATTAACTTTTAGAAGTCTAATTCTGACAGATTAAAATTACTTGCTTTCTTGACCTTTTCTTATTATCCTTGTTATCCTGGTTGCTTCCTGGTTGTAATCACTATTACTGCTTGGTCACATCAGTAAGCATTCATAGCTCCCAATTTGGAACTGCAATTGCAACCTGTGCAGTTGTGGACTTCAGAATGGGTAAGATGAGGGAACACAAACCAATCCTCTTACAGGATCAGAAGTGGAGAGAGTGAGCAATTTCAAGTTTGTGGGTGTCCATATCTCTGAGGTTCTGAGCTGGTTTCAACATGCCTATGCAGCTATAACGAAGGCAAAACAACAGACATAATTCATTAGGAGTTTGAGAAGATTTTGCTTATCACCTAAAATACTCAAAAACTTCCACAGATGTACCTTGGAGAGCATTCTGACTGGCTGCATCACCATCTGGTTTGGGGGGGTGGGGTAGGTGGTGGGCTACTGCACAGTATTGATGTAAGCTGCAGAGATTTGTAAAATTAGTCAGCTCCATCATGGGCACTAGCCTCCATAGTATCCAAGACAAATTCTAGGAGTGGTGCCTCAGAATGCTGATGTCCATCACTGAAGACCTCCACCACACAGGATATGCCCTCTTCTCATTGTTACCATCAGGAAGGAGGTACAGAAGTCTGAAGGCACACACTCAGCAATTCAGGAACAGCTTCTTCCCCTCTGCCATCCGATTCCTAAATGGACTTTGAACCCATGGACACCACCTCACTGCTTTTCAAAATTTCTGTCTTTGCACTACTTATTTTAATTGTTTAATACACATATATGTGCTTTAATTCAGTGTTTCTCTCTATATTTATCATGTATTGCATTGTATGCTGCCACAAAGTTAACTAATTTCATGACATGTGCCAGTGGTATTAAACCTGATTCTGATTCTTATTAACAACACACACAAAATGCTCGAGGAATTCAGCAGGCTAGGCAGCACCTATGGAAAGGAGTACAGTCGACATTTCAGGACAAGACTCTTCCTCAGTTCTGGAGGAAAAAAAGATGAGTCAGAGTTAGAAGGGAGGGAGGGGAGGAAGAAATACAAGGTGATAGGTGAAACTGGGTGGGGAGAGGGGTGAAGTAAAGAGCTGGGGATTAAATTGGTGAAAGAGATACAGGGCTGGAGAAAGGGGAATCTAATAGGAGAGGACAGAAGGCCATGGAAGAAAGAAAAGGAGGAGGAACACCAGAGACCACAGGCAAGTAGATAAGGTGAGAGAGGGAAAAGAGGATGGGGAATGGTGAAAGGGGCAGGCGCTAGCCACTACCGGAAGTTCGAGAAATGGATGTTCATGCCCTCAGGTTGTAGGCTACCCTGACGGATATAAGGAGTTGCTCCTCCAACCTGAGCATGGCTTAATCGCGACAGTAGTGGAGGCCATGAATTGACATGTCAGAATGGGAATGGGAAGTGGAATAAAATTGGTGGCCACTGGTAGATCCTACTTTTTCTGCTGGACGGAGTATTGCTGCTTGGTGAATAGGTCTCCCAATCTATGTTGGGTCTCACCGATATACAGAGGCCACACCGGGAACACCAGATACAGTAGATGATCCCAACAGACTCACAGGTGAAGAGTTGCCTCACCTGGAAGGTCTGTTTGGGACTCTGAATGGTAGTGAGAGAAGAGGTGTAACACTCGTTTTGGTTGCAGGGATAAGTGCAGGGAGGGACAAATGGACAAGGGAGTCACGAAAGCAGCAAGTTGGGGGGGGGTGAGGGAAATATGTCCTTATGGTGGGATCCTGTTGGAGATGGCAGAAGTTATGGAGAATTATGTGCAGGACTCAGAGCCTGGTGGTGGTAGATGAACACAAGAGGAACCCTATCCTTGGTGGAGTGGCGGGAGGATGGGTTGAGGGTAGACGTGTGTGAAATGGGAGAGATGCTGTTGGGGGTGGAGGAAGAGAAGCCCCTTTGTTTGAAGAAGGAGGACATTTCCTTCATTCTGGAATGAAAAACCTCATCCTGAGAGCAGACGTAGCAGAGATGGAGGAATTGAGAGAATGGGGTGGCATTTTTTCTTTACCAGTAACAGGGTGGGAAGAGGTATAGTCAAGGTAGCTGTGAGAATCTATGAGTTTATGAGACATCAGTAGATAAGCTGTCTCCAGAAATAGAGACAGAGAGATTGAGAAAGGGGAGGGAGGTGTGGGAAATGGACCAGGTAAATTTGAGTGCAGTGTGGAAGTTGGAGGCAATGTTGATGAAGTCAACAAGGTTGGCATGGATGCAGGAAGCAGCATCAATGCAGTCATTGATGTAGCATAGGACAAGTGGGGGAGTGACACCAGTGTAGACTTGTAACATAGACTGTTCCACATAGTCAACATAAAGACAGGCATAGCTGGGACCCATGCGAGTACCCATGGCTACACCTTTTGTTTGAAGGAAGTGGGAGGAGCAAAAGGGAGAAATTATTGAGAGTGAGGACAAGTTTTGGCAGATGGAGCAGAACTGGTGGAGGGGAACTGGTTGGCTGTGGTGTCAAGAAAGAAACAGAGAGCTTTGAGGCCTTTCTGGTGAGGGATGGAGGTGTATGGGGACTTGACATCCATGCTGAAAATAAGATGTTCAGGGCTAGGGAATTTGAAATTTTGAAAAGATCCAGAGCATGTGAAGTGTCGTGGATGTAGGTAGGAAGGGACTGAACTGGGGGAGGGGGGGATAAAACTGAGTCAAGATATGCAGATATGAGTTCAGTGGGGCAGGAACAAACTGAAACAATGGGTCTATCTGGACAGGCAGGTTTGTGGATCTTGCGTATGAGGTAGAAATAGGAGGTGCGGAGTGCAGGAACTATGAGGTTGGTGGCAGTGGATGAGAGATCCCCAGAGTTAATAAGGCCAGTGATGGTGTAGGAAACAATGGCCTTGTGCTCCTTAGTGGAGTCCTGTTCAAGGGGTATATAAGAGGTAGTGTCTGACAGTTGTCACCTGACCTCAGCAAAGTAGACGTCAGTCCATGAACTAGAACAGCACCCCCTTTACCTGCGGTTTTGATGAGGTTAGAATTAGTGCTGATGGAGTGGAGAGCAGAGCATCTGGAAGGAGTGAAGTTGGAATTGGAGGGAGGAATGGTGAAGTCAAAACAGTTGATGTCCGGTCGGCAGTTAGCAGTGAAAAGATCCAGAGCAGGCAGAAGACCAGCGTGGGGTGTCCAGGAAGAGGAAGGTTGAAGATAGGAGAAGGGGTCATCGGTGCGGGGTTGGGAGTCCTTGCCAACGAACCAGGCCCGGAGACGGTGGAAGATTCAGTGTGGATCTCTGATTCTGATTATAGTGGCTATCAATAGAAGGATTTGATGTACTTGAAGAACTCAAATTCTTTTGAGTTCCTTATGGCCATCATTCTGTTTCTACCACCTCAGACATAACTCCCATTTTTTTTTAAGAATTGAAAATAATACATTTGCACTTTGTATTTATATTTGACTTTTCCATGTGTATTTTAATATCATTCATATCATTCAAAGTTTACAGTTTTTGATCTAGTGTCACTGAAAATTGTGCAAGTGCTGTATACGACATTTCACAGTTTAAAGCAAGACAGACAATGAATTAGATCAATTTGTGTGGTTTTCTTTGGCTATAGAATATTTATTAAAATATAGTTATTGAATGATAGTTCCATGTAATGTCTGCAATGTTGCAATTGTCTATCAGTAATTATAATCAAATCAGAAATCAGATTCAGTAAAGTGATAAGTCTGCCGTTCATAACTAAAACAACTTGTAAACTCCTTATCAATAAATAATTTTTCATGTTCTACATGTTACTCCTGAGATTTAATTGATTATTTAACATTTAAAAAGAAAATAGATTTATTTTTAATATATCCAAAATGAACTTTTAACACTGGTGCTTCTCAATTACTCCATACAAAAGAAGGCAAACCTGATATTCTCCAAATCAAATAAAATTGGCTCTTCAAGCTTTTTTTTCTTTTGATAGTGAATGATGAAAACAGTACATCAGACCAGTTATGGTGAATATGGTAATAAGAAAGAGTAGTGGGACCTTTGCCCTTCCAACTTGTATAACTTGCCCTCTCCTAAATATTGATACCCTCTTGATGCCGATGCGTGACATGATGCTGAAGCTTGATTCTGATGCTGGTGGTACAATATGCCCACTCCTAGCTGCCCTCTTGGGTACTGATATCTGTTTCCAGTTGGAGTGCTGATAGAGATCCCAAGATATTATGCATTCAGTGCTCAATCATCACTTCAAACTATCTAATTATATAATGTGGTGTTGTCCCAGTTATTTGACATTTTGTTTCGAGGTGACTCATTTGTAGGAAGCCACATGCTTCACAGCTGAAATCTTAATAGAATGTTCTTGATGTTTTTCCCTTAAACTACCTTGCATAAGCTATGAGATATCTTTGAAATTGACTGCACAATGTTTTATCCTGTTGATGTTATTCCTTCTAAAAGTGGAAATTTTATTGTTCTTTTTAAGTTAAGCATCCTTAACCATTCACCTCTTACCTCAGTCATTATTGTGAAATGTTGTAGTATAAATGGGAAATACTTTGACTGGACACTTCTCTCCAGAAGGAGCTGTTTCAGAGCTGGGGTTCGATATTACGTTAGAGGTAAGTGGACAGATTGTGTCCTTAACTAGTCAGCCAGTGAACTTTCTGATATATATCTTGATTTTTTTTTTAAGTTTTGGTTACCAAGATAAAATGTAAAGTTACTTTTGAGGCCAGTGAGTGGGTGCAGAGAAAATACAAAGTTGATCCCTAAGTTTTAAACCATTGTAACAATTGGGAAAACTATGCATATTTTGCATAATGAAATTGGTGAGAGAAGAATCTGTAGGGAGCTTAGGCGATACTGTATGGTGAATAGTAGAAGCACTATGTGAGAGTAGAACCATGTAATTGAAATGAGTTCCTGTGAGAAAGCTGGTAAAACTTGATTTGGATGTGAAGCCAAGAAAACTAGACTTACAAAAGTAAATCATCAAGCTGGATAAAGTGACTTGAATCCAATATTTCACAAGTAATGGTAGTTAATTTTATTAGTGACGCTGGTTACATTTGGTTGTACATTGTTTTGTTTTCCTGAATTGTCATGGTGCAGCATTTGGCCTTTCTCATGCATTTCTTAAAGATTTTAACTAATTGAGGATGTCTGCGATACCAAATGTTGGTATGGTATAGTCCTTTGCTACATTCCAGCAGGATATACAGTAAGTTTCCTTCAGTTAGTTAACAAATAATTGCCAGCAATTGACTATTTTTGAAGGCCTGTGGGTTAGATGTGTTTGAAGTAAGTATAGGAAAAGTACAAGGAGTTGCGTTGCAGAAAACAAAATTTAGTAGTTGAATCTTCCACATGTAAGATGTAATTTTAATGCAGAAACTTAGCTATAGTTCACCTAGGATTTCTTTTAAATTTCTAAGCTTCATGTTTTTTAAAAATTTTTTTTATTAGGTATTGACTCTGAGGGGCATGCTGCAAACTTTGTGGAGACAGAACAAATCGTTCAGTACAATGGTTATAAGGCATCATTTGTACAAGTGAGTGATTTCTACTGTATTGTACTAGTCATACAACAACTTGGATTTTTACAGCATTTGTGAGTAAACATCCATTGCACTTCCCAAATGGAAATGAACAACGAAATGTATTCTGAAGCGTGGGTAAAGTGATTAGAAAGGACCAACCAGCCTCTTAGGAAACTTTAAGAGTGAGAAGTTCAAGAGATTGCAGGCACTGTAACTAAAGACCTTGCCATAAAGAGTCAGGCAGTGTTGGCATTTATAAGCCACATTTTAGAGATGATAACCAAAGGCACTCAAATGTTACCAGTATTATGAAAGGTGATATGAAAGCAGATAATTAAAACTTAACAAAGCAACTGGTTTTAACAGTGGGGTTTTCCTCCAACCTTCTTTCTGCACAAAGATTATGGCCCAGAGCAGGGGTTCCCAACCTTGTTTATGCTATAGATCCCCAGCATTAACCAAGGGGTCTGTGGAACCAAGTTTCGGAACTCCTGGGTGTGGACAAAGAGAATTGCCAAACTGAAGGGATGGAAGGATGTGGAGGAGGGGTGAAGTAGGTTATAGAGACGAGGAAGTATTGCAGCAATGAAGGAAATTAAACACTAGCACGAGTGATTATGAATTGAATGTGTTGAGACTGGGATCCAATGTAGGTTAGTGTGCCTATTGCTAACATATAGCAAGACTTAGAGCAGAATCAGATATTGGCAGTAGCATTTGAGATAACCTATGGTTTGTGAATGTTATCCAGCTGTACATTAGAATAATTCTGAAGGTGATAAAAGCATAAATGATAGCAGCTATCAGAAGTGATGTTCCTGAGTAACAATATGTGGGTTGAGAAGTTTATTCTTGGAGAACTCAGTGTCTAATGTGGCAGTACATTGGTTACATAATCTGAGTTTGTAACAGAGGGTCAGAGGGCTAATGCGTTGCAGTATTTAAGATATTTTAATTGTGCCATTATTGCATCTCGGGAATTTGGTTTCTGCTCTGGCGCTGACTGGCATACATTTATTCTTGGTCTGGCAGTGCCTCAATTTTTTTTAACATTTCTTTTGTTCAGTATAACAAAACTTTCAATTTACGGATACATTTACATTTACATTTCTTCCCCTCACAGATATCAGCTATCAGAACACTGCCATCAAAATATAGACATCACCCCAACATCCTATACAAAAGCCCTTATTAGTATAGCAGACAGGTTTACATCTACATACTGCAGAAAAGGTTGCCATGTTTTATGAAAACTATTTGTTTTTGAGTGTACCATACATGTCAAAAAGTCCAAAGGAATGTATTTCATGATTAATTTATGCCAACCAAAAAGTCCAGGGGCCTTATCGGATATCCAACAAAGTAAAATGTTCTTCCTCGCACAAAAAGTCAGGATGTTAAAAAGTTTTTTCTGATATGCATTAATAATATGACTGCTGGGTAAGCCGAAGAGAAAAGACACTGGGTCCAGTTCAAGCTCCATCTTCAGAATCTTTTCCATTTCACCCAAAATATCACTCCAGTATGCCTGAAGTTTGGGACAAGTCCAAAAACAGTGGGTGAAAGTTCCAGTATTTACATTTAGAACACATTGGAGAAACCCCTGTCTTAAATTTCGAGAGACAATCTGGAGTCAGATGGGCTCTATGCAGAATTTTCAGTTGCAGTGCTTTAGTTCTATTACAAACTGAAATTTTCTTTGCATTATCACAGATGTCTTCCCATGTTTCAGCTGTAATTTCTACTCCCAGCTCTTCCTCCCAGACCCTTCCCAGTTGCTCAGCCTCTCCACAAGAACATTCCCTCAGGAAGATATAAAAAGTACTGATGGAGACTTCACCCTTAGAATGAAACACCCTCTTTTCTATGTCAGAACTATAGAAATCAGTTAACAATGATTTTTTTTTCTGTATATAATCTTTTCTGTGAAAGAAATGAAAAAAAAATCCTTGTTGTGTATGTTAAATTTCTGTACTATTTAAGTAAAAGACATTATCATTCCTTCATCAAACAAATCTCCTAGATGGAAAATACCCTTAGAAATCCAAAGTTTAAATCCGGAATCCATTATGCCAGGCTGAAAATCTGGACTGCCGGTTATTGGAGTGAAAGGTGATATTTTCGCTGCGTTGCCCTCAATTTGTCGCACCGCCCTCCAAGCCCTGACTGTATTAATTGTTATTGGATTGCAACAATATTCCTTAACTAGTTTCATCTTATTGAGGAAAAGCAAATTAATAAGAGGGCATTTTGCTTGTGAAGCTTCAATGTCTAGTCAAATTGAGGAGGGGTCCCTGCAAACCCAGTCAACCACATAAGATAAAAAGAAACTTAATTGATATTTTTTGTTGTCTGGAAAATCCAAACCCCCTAGACTACTGGGAAGCTGTAACTTAAACATTTTAATACAGGGTCTTTTTTTGTTCCAGATGAAAGAAACAAACCAGCCATTTATTTTTTTAAGTATTTGTTAGGTAAAAATGACTGGAATCATTCATATTGGGTAGAGCAGACGAGGAAGAATGTTCATTTTGAGCAAGGATATTCGGCAAAGAATGCTCCATCGCTCAAGATCCTGTTTGATTTTGACAAATTACTGTGTAAAGTTAGCTTTGAACAATTGATCAAACATAGGTGTGATAAATATGCCTAAGTAAACAAAACCTGTCTGCGACCATTTAAAGGGGAAAACACCCCGAGTGTCAGGTACCTGCTGCAGATTCCCCAGAGGCATAGCCTCTGATTTAGTAAAGTTGATTTTATAACCTGAAACGGCGCTAAATGAATTGATGCATTGTATAAGGTGGTGCACTGATATAGCAGGGTTTGATAAGAAAATTAGAACATCATCTGCATAGAATGTAATTTTATGTGACTTTATTTCTATGTCTGGAGCAGATGTTTTGGGGTCTTGCCGAATAGCCTCAGCCAATGGCTTGATCACTAGTATGAAAAGTAGTGGTGATAAAAGGCAGCCCTGCTGGCTGCCCCTCAGAATACTAAAATTATATGACCTAATACCATTAGTGAGAATCGCAGCCAAAGGGTCATTATAAAGAACCTTCACCCCCTTAATAAAATTATTGCCCAAACCAAATTGTCCTAAAGTGAAAAAAAGATACGGCCATTAGACACGATCAAAGGCCTTTTCTGCATCTAAGGAAAACCACCAAGCCGTCCACTGCCTGTTGCTGACATGCCTGAATCACATTAAGTAATAATCTCATATTGTTAGATGATCTATTGCCTTTTACAAAACCCATTTGATCCTCCTTTATGATAAAAGGTAACACAGTTTCTAATCGCAATGCTAAGGTTTGAGATAAGATTTTAAAGTCAATATTTAACAAGGAAATAGACCTGTAAGAGGCATAATCTTCAGGGCTCTTTCCTTTCTTAAGAATTAGGGAGATATTAGCTTCTCTCGGTGATGTTGGGAGGAGACCACAATTAAATGCATGATTGAATGTGTTTAGCATAGGCTCTGATATTAACCCTGTGAACTCTTTATAGAATTTACTGGTGAGTCCATCAGGGCCAGGGGCCTTCCCACTTTGGAGCTGTCTCACAGCCTCCTGTATCTCATGTATAGATAACGGAGCATTGAGGAGGGACTCTTGTTCAGAAGAAATGCCTAGGAGATCTAAATTCCCGAAAAAAGACTCCATCCTAGATTGTCCATCATTACATTGCTCAGATTGATACAATTTAGAATAAAAATTCTTAAACACAACATTAATCATTTTAGAATTACTAGTGAGGGCTGCTGTCCCATCCCTAATTGAAGCAATAGTTTGAGAGTCATTTTTCTTTCTAGCTAAATAAGCCAAATACCTACCTGGTTTTTCACCATGTTCAAACAATCATTGTTTAGCAAATGTCAATTTTCTTTTGGCTGCTTGTGTAAGTAAAGAGTTTAGTGCACAGTGTAGGGTTGTGATATTCTGTAACCTGGCTGCAGAAGGCTTATTAATATAATCCTTTTCAGCTGCCACAAGCCTTGCTTCCACTAGGCAATGCTGTTCTGCAGCTTGTCGCTTCTTACTAGCAGAGTAGGAGATAATTAATCCCCTTGCATAGGGCTTAACGGTTTTCCAGAGTATCGAAGGACTACTAGCTGGTTTGGAATTAATAGGTAGAAAAGTTTTGAATTCAGAAGTAAAGTAAAGTAGTCTATTATTATCTTTTAGAATAAAAGGATTCAGCCTCCAATGTCTAGTTCGTGCTGAATTATCTTTGGGCTTAATATTTAAATATACTGCTGCATGGTCAGAAATAGTGATATTTCCGATTCTGCAGGATACAACTAAATCTAGGAGTGTTTTGGGGGTTAGAAAAAAGTCTATTCTGGTGTAACACTTGTGTGGATTAGAAAAAAATGTGAAGTCTTTGTCTGAGGGATGTAACAACCTCCAGACATCCACAAGTCCTAGTTCTCCACATGAGCCCATGATTTGTTTGGACTGTGAGGAGAGCACTAAGCACTTTGTCCATCAATGGGTCCATGAGATAATTAAAATCCCCACCTACAATAATGTTTTGTATTGAAAAGCTTGTAAGTTTGGAAAAAGCGTCTTTTAGGAATTTGAGAGGATGAGCTGGAGGGCAGTAAACATCGAGAATACCATATTCCTCTCCATGTATTGAAGCCTTAACAATCACAAATCTCCCATACTTAGCCTTAATGCAGTCTAATAACTTAAAAGGTAGGTTCTTCCTAATTAAAATGCCCCCCCCCCACTCCTGGTATTAAAAGATGAAAAATAGACTTGTTCAAATCCACTCTGTTGCAGTTTTAGATGTTCTTCATCATTTAAATGTGTCTCCTGCAATAAGGCTATGTCCACCCTTTTTCAGGTTTAGTAGGATTTTCTTTCTCTTGATTGGTGAATGACTCCTCTTAATGTTCCAAGTGCACAAATTTAATATATTACTGGTCATAACCTTTTATAACAATCATTTGACTCCGGAGGAGAAGAAACCCAACTTAAGATCAGCTGACACGAGGAAATCTGCAGATGCTGGAAATTCAAGCAACACACATCAAAGTTGCTGGTGAACGCAGCAGGCCAGGCAGCATCTCTAGGAAGAGGTACAGTCAACGTTTTGGGCCGAGACCCTTCATCAGGACTAGTCCTACATCTAGACCTGACGAAGGGTCTCGGCCTGAAACGTCAACTGTACCTCTTCCTAGAGATGCTGCCTGGCCTGCTGCGTTCATCAGCAACTTTGATGTGTGTTGTTTAAGATCAGCTGAGCAGCAATAAGTGCATTAAAAAAAACACAAAAAAGAAGTGCCAACAGCGCTGAACAAGAGGACTTACCCTATACTTAAAGGGGATATCTGAACCTTCTAGCACCCCATATTCTGCCCCACTGCCAGTATGGCATTTAACATAGTCAAAAATGAAAACAGGACATAATTTATCAATCCACCAATTGGTTACCATCATGTTTAAGCTCCTTCAGGCTGGAGCAGCACTGCTAATTTAATCAAGTATATTAATCAAAACAAATACATTACCCATCCTATAAGATATCTTGCCGTTGAGTAATGAAAAGGTAAAATAAAGTGACCATTGAGCATGTTATCGTCCATAACCAGGACTACGCAATATATACATTCTTTAGCCCAACGTGTCTCCAAAAGTCTTAGCTTTGTCAGGAGAATCAAATATCTTGGTGGCTCCGTGGTAGGTGATTTTCAGCGCCGCTGGGTACAGCATAAAGTACTGGATTCTGGATTCTCTCAGCCGCTTCTTGACCTAGTCGAATTCCTTGCACTTCCGAATAACGGCTGCTGAAAAATCTTGAAAAAATATTAGCCTGGATCCCTCATATATTAAAGCCTGGGTATCAGTCCCGCCGTGCCTTGAGGCCTCTGCCACTCTTTGCTTATCACCAAAGTTATGGAACCGCACGGGGACAGGTCGAAGGCATTGGTCTGGGACCGGTTGATGAGCTCTTTCCACTTTAATGCATCCAGCCTTGGTTTCCAAATCAAGGAAATTAGGTAGGCAGCCAGCCCTCAAAAAACTTCGCTGGCTGGCTGCCTTCTGTACCTTCAAGTGGACCGATGATCTGTATGTTCTTCCTCCTACCTCTATTCTCAAGTTCATCGATATGGTCAGACAGGCTTTGAACTTGCTTTTCTAGCACCTGGATGCGGCTTTGGGCTTGATCAGCTACAGTCTCAACCACGGAGACTCGGCCCTCGGCCCCGGTTGTTCTTGTATCAAGATTTTTAAGCTCCAATGTGTGGTTCTGGAGTGTTAGAGTGAGTGGACCCAGGTTCTCATCCATCATTTTGGATATGTTCTCCATAACTTCCTGAATTACTTGACGAAAAGCAGGGTCCAACGTGTTAGCATAGCTAGCAGCAGCTAGCTCCTCAGCCCCAGGTGAGCACTTTGTGCAGTCCATCTTGGCCCCCTTTTTACTACTTTTCGATGACATGGTGTTGAAGCAGCTCAAAAAAAAACTCATCAATGTTCATGTTATTAAATCTAACACTTGGGCATTTAAAAAAAAGTTGAAACGGATAGGTTTATATGCAAAATTATCAGTGTTGCGGTGCTGAGCTCAGTAAAGCAGACCTTTCACTGCGCCGCCATCTTGAAAAACCTCAGTGCCTCAATTTTTAACCTTTGTTTATATTTCCTCTAAATTTGACCTGTTGCATATCTCTGAGTTTTACTTTTCACTTGTTTAAAATGTTGGCAGCTGTTCCTTCAGCTCCCTTGACATTACACTCTGGAATTCCATTGCTAAAACATTACCTTTCTTTTTGTCTTTCTTTAAGACACTGCTTAATACCTGTCTCTTTGTTTGGACTTCGGTTCACTTGCCCCAAAATCCTCATATGTAATTTGGAGTCAAGTTTTCTCTCTTTTGATAGTGAAGAACTGTGAACATTTTTTTTTTAATTTTTAAGAGTATATGAATATAAATGAATTAGGGGACTAAAAGAGTATTTTACTAACTTTTGAAGACTTGCTCTGAATGGAGATCAAGTAAATCTTGTCCAAGGAAAGCATCTTCATTTAATGAAAAGAAAAGTTGAAATGCAAGGATGATGGAAAAATAAGGATAAAACCACTTCTTTGGAATTCTTATCGTAGTTTTAATAGCTTGCATATTCATAACTAATCTGCTAAAAATTGTTCTAGAAGTCTGATTAACTGAAAAAGATGATTCTTGATTATTATCTGCTATTAAGTGTATTTCTCTTCTGCTTTCAAGACACGAGGGTCGATCCCCTTCTTCTGGTCTCAGAGGCCAAACTTGAGGTACAAACCAAAACCACAGATTAGTAAATCTATGAACCATGTGAGTATATTTCAAATATAATGAAGTGTTTCATTAATGTTTGCCC